>NC_133235.1:20514080-20823407 GCF_040436345.1 Pagrus major | reverse complement strand
CTTGTTTGGGAAATCAATCCCACCCTTGTCCTGAAGCTATGATCTCTAAACACTAGCTGTGAAAGTATTTACTAAAACAGTGGTGGCTCCTGGCTGCGTGTTTTAACTTGTAATCTGTGCTCAGATTCACAGCTCGCAGCCCAGGAATGTAGGGCTTTTCTGCTTGCTTGGGGTGGTGCTGTCGCTCCCACTGTCAGTCTATCATTATGCCAGAGTTGACACAAACACACACATACGTGCATGCAAGCACATGCACACATAAACATGTGTACACAGATGCTGAAAGGTATTGCATTGTACACTTTGGCCTGCGAGATCGAGCACAACGTGAAATTATGGAATGATGAAAATCAACATTCAAAAAGCTTTGGAAAGTGTTCTGAGCTGAGATAAATTATGGATGACTACGGATGTTGTGCCAACAATCATTCACTGTACTTTCAGACCACACCAGAGTGTATTCATCGAAATCTTAGCTGCACTCCACACACACACACACACACACCGAAACACTCCTACACACACGTGCGCGCCGCAGAAGATGCATTAGGATGATGATCACACCTGTTCTCTGTTTCTCAGAAGCTCCGATGATCAATGAGACTATGAAATGAAAAGCAGAGTGGAGAGGATTCTTGTTGCGATACAGAAAGTGATTCCAATAAATTTGAGAGGAGCTACGCGCTGCTATGCTGAAAATGTAGAATATTACGTCCTCAAATGACAGCTGCTTTATTGAAGCTCAGGTAAAAAAAAAAACACTGACTTCTCTGCAGCTCCTGTGAACAGCAGCAAATGACAAAGAAGTGCTGGTGTTGAGTGACTGTAAATGAATTTATATAATCCACATCTACATAATGTGTGAGCACGCGTTTGCACTGACATGATCGTTCTGACAGACTTTGAAGTCGCTGTAGGCATTAAGCTGACAAGCCAACACCGTGTCTCCTTCCCGGACAGGTAACTCACCTTACAGGTCACCTTCCCCGGATATCTCAGAGGGCAATCTGTATTGTCTCTGTTCTGTGTGTGTTACCATCAGGAGGTGAGAGAACCAGCAGACTGGATGACCTTATGTATTGGCAGGCTTGAAGGAGACTAAGCAGTCGCATGTGAAAGATTTTGAATTTTATACAAAGTCAAAACAAAGACATTTCTTATTTGTTGCCATAAAAAAATACTGTTTTATGCGGGCTGGTTGGTGTGTTATGCGGCAGGAAATAGTAGTGTTATGTGGAATAGTTAAGAACAAGTCATTGCTGCAGGTAATATGCATTATTTAGTGATAAAAATGTAGCATTATATAGAGCAACATGCACCTGTGGCACACATACATCAGCATTTATAGCCTATAGTTTGCAATCCTCATCACAAATACATAATGTATGCGCCTTCCGGTAAAAATATGCAAGGCAACGAGGGGCAGATTGTTGCAGAGATGATGTTTTTGTTGTAGGCTAACCCAGAAGTTAGCATCGCCCTGGTTCCCTCAACAAAAAACCTACGGGATTTTTCATTTTGAATCTGGATTCTTGCAGAAAATAAACTCTCTAGCAAACAGAGGTTAATGATACTTACACATTTTGTTCAACGCTTTTATGTTGTAATGTTTGCTAGAGGTTTGGAGCTGCAGTTGCATCATTCCTCGGGGATATTCATTTCAAAATTGTAATTCATTTATTCTGCGTGCCAACTTAATTTACTCGGACCCAGTGACATATATACTTATACTTACACATCTGAACAAATATTGTTGTAAGTGTTCCCTTTATTATTACACCTTGATTATTCAAATAGACCTTGTGGTTGCAGAGATACACTCTGTTAATCATCGAGCAGAGACACAAAATAGAGGCTAGTTAACAGGTTAAGATTTTAAAGTGGCCGGTATAAAACTCAAGCCATGATACAATAATTTTACCTTAAAACTCAATGAGAAGCAACAACCCTAAACGTAGCTACATGACTGATCCGTCTTCTGTTTCAGCTCGAGTTGATTCTTCTTTTAAGGGGACAGATAAAAAGTAGCCTGGTACGCTTCCTCTTACTTTCTCCATTTAAAAATACAATATGTAACATTTCCCAAGTAAAATATCTAAAAAAGACTAGACTTTGTTATATGTTTTGTGAGCTGTGTACTGAAATTATCCCAAATGTTTTCAACACTGTTAAAATCCAGTGAAATCCACCATTTTTCTCAAGGTAACAGCGCGTTTCATTCGCTCGCTCAGATAGATTTTCTTCAGCAACGGTGGTTGTTTAACAATGAAAGTGATCCCACACTGCTTTACAACTGTGTCTTCTGTTTTAATTGTTTTGATTGAAACAACCTATGGCAGAAATTACATACTTTTAATAATCAAAAAAAAACAACTAATAAAATAAATACATTTATCTGCAGTAGTGTAGGTATTGGTATTTATTTCAAAACAACGTGGCATCCTTTCATATGTTCAGACATATACATTGCTTAAATATATGTCTACTACGTACCACTTTTCAATATATTACACAATGTGTTTTATTCGCAGCTGTGTGTGAACAAACACTCTTCAATCTGAACCGATAAATACTTGTTTTGTAAGGAGAGGAGTGAAGTGTATGAACTCTTAACCTCTGCCTTTGGGCTTGTCGCAGAGGAACTTCCTGTTGTTTTCTTAGCTACACGGATTGAAAACTCTGAATGGGTTTCGAAAAGCCCTCTTTTACTCCCAGCCCTGGGCTATGATTATAACATAACAGGTACCTGAAGGCAATATGAAGATACTTCCAAGAAGAGAGCTACTTGAACCTGTCGTCTTCAACATTAAACATCCCAGTGCGTCTTCATAAAAGACTAAGTGGACGTTTAGTGTTTAAGATAAGCCTTTCTGCAGTTACATCAAATGAGCTTTACCTTTAATAGCTTGTACATTCCTGCGTAAGGTAAAATTGGTCAGTAGCGTAGGAGATTTTATATATCTTCGCAAACACCTTTTTTGCCTGCTCATTTTCAGTCTAAACTCCCTGTATTTGTGCAGGTATATTTCCCAGTAGTGAGGGCTCCAAACTCCACCATGCAAGTACATGTCTCAGGAGACTGAGTGACATCCCCTGCTTTTAAGAGGATTTTACTCTGTGAAGCCAGGGAGATGGACCGTGGTGCTAATCTATTCTGACACTGCCATGCCGGTGGATCTGCTATTCATTCAGGCAAAGCAAACAGAAGGAGGGAGGACAGATCGTTTTGCTTACTCTGCCCTCATTGTGAAAAAGCCTCTTCAGGTGTCTTTGGGGATAATTGCAGCTAAACTTTTCAGATCGATATCTTTAAATTTGCTCCGCTCGCTGCTTAGAGTAACATAAAAATTGTCTACATCCGCTCTGAAATTACCTTCTGATGAAACGCTCCAGACTAGGGGGCTTAAAGAAGGCTTAAAGACGTATATTCAAATTCCTCTGACTCCATGTTGGTGGGCATTGACGTGGTCTTTGATTTTCCAGACCAGCATGAGGGCTAAAAATCTTTCGTGTCATCTCACCCAGGCTTTTCTTTTTTTTTCAACACAGGCTGAAACAGGCTCTGGATTGATAAGTTCTGGCTACACACCACCATAGCGAGGAAGCTCCCTCTGTCCGCCGTATGTCAGAAATAAGTTTGCATGGAACATCTTTGAACTTAAAAAATGACTGCCTCGGGCCATCCATCGCCACTCCTACAACAAGAAAATGTTTTGAGCTAGTAGCACATGGTGAGTCACGCTTCCTTCAGAAGATTCTTCTTTGCATTTTTCACACTGAGCCTTTTCATTCGTTTTTTTCCTCACTCAGACTCCCCAGTGCAGATGATTACTGTTGCAGTGTGATGACAGGAATCCCATGACATGGCCAGACTTGCAAGATGCCGATTCGCTGTACTGCAGCTACAGGTGCCTCCGTGGCGTAAACACAGGAGAGGAGCAGAAGGGCTGAGGGCTTAATGAACAGAAAGGATGGTTTTATTAAGAAATGCAGCCACATTTCTGAAGTGGAAAACGGCGATCCTCTGATTTAAAGCTTCATAAGAGTCCCTGTTATTATGCGCCCTTTAAAATTTTAGCTTTAGGATGAGTCCACTCCCATAAAAAACATTTTGAACTTTAAATAAGACTGCTGAGAACTCTGTGAAAGATATATGACTTTACTGTAAAGTCTGCAAACGCTCTTAGTGCTTTTTTAAGGGTGGAACATAAAAGAGACAATCCCTGGGATTGTAATTGCTGTTATGATGTATTATCTTCCACATTAGCCGCCGTGACAAGCATCACAAACAATCCGATAATTTTATGTTGGAGCCCTGGGATTTTCCAGTTCCTCCATCACATCTTTAGAAGTGCAAGTCATAGTATGCGGATCTGGTGAGCTTTTCAGAGCAGGGTGGTGACTGAGTCCTCCAACTTGTCCCGACAACTCGGCAGGTTGGGTACTCCTCAATAGAAACACCTCGGCAGCGTCATGTCTGCTACCTGCACCTGCCACAGGCAAGTGCTTCTGCCTTACAAAGGCATAACTTAATGCTGAAGCAGGTCCCAGCCTGCATCCACCACCCCCCCGCATCCTCTTACTCAGCCCTGCCTTGTTGTTCTCACCGACTTATTGTCAGACCACAAGGAAGGCAGGAAAAAGTGGCTTCTTGACCTTCTTCGGTCGCTTTCTTTGCCATGAATTTAACATGAGAGAATAACTTTAGTCCTGGATTGTTTCCAGGCTGAGGAAGCTTTCCAGGAGAAATCCTCCTCCCGGCTGATGTTGTGGCTCATAAAATGAGTCGGGTTGATAATACTGTTTACACGCAGCTCACAATGTGCCTCATACATTAGCATATCCAATTTGTCTTCTGCACTGGCCCTGTGTGCGCGCCGATCAGGTGGGGATAGAAAAGTTTTATTAGAGGCTTCTTTCAGAGACGCCGCAATATCCTTCCACAATATGACCACTGCTGCTGCACTGAAACGTCAGATTTCCAAAGCTCAGGCCACTGTAAAACTGAAAGCACTTGAGCAACAGCGAATCAGCGAGACAAAAGTCACAACATGATCCCTCAGCATTCATGATAACCCTCAGAAGCATGCCCAAACAGATATTATTTTGAATTCCTTCTCCTTTATCTCCATCTTCCTCCACATCTGCTGCCAATTACATCATCAAAATGCTTCAGTTCCTGTTTCCTCCCTCCCCTGAATGGCTGATCACCCCTCAGTGGCAGCCGAACAGACCCACAAAGGCATAAATTTAGATGGCGCACGTACTAGTGTATGTCTGAATGGATGAAGGGGAGTTATTAATGTCTTGGAGATACAGTATTAGAGCGCAAGAGCATTATTCTGCTCCGGAGGGCGGAATTAAATTCATAATCAGGAACCGTTTAAAGTGAATTCTCTGAGGCATCGCACCTAATGCGCTCAGGTGGTGGACAAAGTAACAGGGGCATTGACTCAGGCTTTACACATTTTACACATTTCTGACATTTTATACACCAGACTATTAGTCCTTTAATCATGAAAATACTTTGCAGGTTAATTGGTAATGAAAATAGAGAATTTAGAGAGCCCAAACTTTACTAATTTGCCCCCAAGGTCTACAATCTGTACAACACAGTCCTATCTATCCATCCACCCATCCATCCATGACTGGAACTGTTATGTGTTTTGACTTTTCTTACTTAGAAGGCACGATGGATTTGTAAATTGTATTTATTTTAATTTCTCCCGTATTCTTGCTTGCACTATTATATATAACCAAAACTGCAACAATTAAATGCTTTCTAAATAATTTATTAAGCAATTGTAAAGGTTTATAACAGCCATTGAAATAATGTGTAGAGAGAAACTACACAGTATTTATTAACCATTTGCAAAGTATTTTAAACATCAGTCGCAACTTTACAATGATAAATGGTTTACAAAGAATTTCCTTGTTCGTTCCAGCCTGCTGCCACCTGACAGAAGTATCTGCTGCCGTACCACTTCACTTCTTTCTTTCTTTCTTTCTTTCTTTCTTCTACCATTTTTAACAGTCAAATAACTATTAACTTAAGTTTAATTTACTATAAATGTACGATGTATTAATGATAGTTATGATAAAGTTTTACATAGACAACGTCTAAATGAATGTGTTTATCTAATTATAACCATTACATGAATATAATGTGTTTTTCAAGTGTTTACTTAATTGAAAGCAGTGCACTTCAAATTGGTAGTTGTCTCCTTTAATTAAGTAAGTTACTTAATTATTCACGTTGAGTCAAAATGACACAAACACATTACATGTGACACATTACTTCAAACTTATGTAACAGAATTAGATGGAAAACTTACACGCACTGGAGAGACTAAGCTACGCTAAAACAGTTGTAGCATTGAAATAGGCGTTCCTACATGTTTCTGTTATTTTGTCCACCCCCTGTACATGCCTGTCTTCTCTCAGACCACTGCAGCAATTTTCCAGACTGAATAAACTCACAATGTTTGTCCCAGTTAAGGGACTGAGGTGGAATCAATGTACTGAAAAATTCCTTTTTATAATGACTTGCACCGGGTGTTTTCACCACTCACTCTATTAATATTGTATTTTTTTTTTTACTCCAGAGTCTCTTTTGAATGATGGACCGGGATGTAGGTCAATAAGATGACCACACATAAGAATGCCTCTTCTTTTCTTGCTGTACTTCATGAAAAAAAAAAAAAAAAAAGGCAGAGTCATTTGTCATTGATTTTTTTCCTTTGCCTCGCCTTCAGATTACTCCTACACTGATTCCTCTGGGAGCACGCAGAGAAACGAGGGCAGCTACACCTGCGGCTGCCGAACAAGTGTATCACTGTCTGGGTGCTGTGTCCTGGCTTGTCGGGCCCTCTCACCTGGAATGTGCCGATGAGACAATCAGGTGCAACAGGCGCGTGGCGGCTTGCTGCAGTAAGAGATAACCTGCTCTGAGGCAGCGATGAAGGACTCTCCACCCCTCGTCGACACCTCTTTCTAAAACCCTGAGACGTGCTAGAGCCATGTGACACGACGGCTGGTTTCTAAGCAGCTCTTCTCCGGCAGTAATATCTGTAGATCCATCGTGTGGGCTTGTTTGACTATCCCAGCATGACTCACTCAAAGGGTGGAGTGCTGTGAGATTTTGTTTAGCCTGAAGGGGAGAAAATTTCATTTCTATCAAGAAAAGGTCATGAGCAATGTTCCAGCTTCACAGGAAATGCATCAACGCACATAATTGGATAACCTATCAGTTTTGGGGGCACAGTGATTGAAGTGACACTATTTGCCAGTGATATTTGGTCAGCCGGATTGGAAGTGAAAGAAAAATGCCAAGTAGCTCTTCGGCTGCGAAACTGTCGCCGGAGCATTAATCTTTTATTAGCATGTGGTCGCGAAACATCTCGTGTTTGAATTTATTGTCACAAGAGTCGTTGAGCTTTGGATGCCAGTGTTGGATTAAACTGCTCAAAATCAAATTATCCATCTTGATTTCCAACCCAAAATAAAACGCTGTTACATTGTTATTTCTATTGGCTGGCTCATGCCGAGATTTTTCTTAGTAATACAAATAACCACACAACCTCTAAACTGTTTAATTTTCAGAGAGTTATGAGCTCCCACTCCAATCACACCCACACAGTTAAACAACTTAAATCTTGGGTCACAGTGCGGTTATGGGCTCTTTTTTTTGCGACACAAGACATCATAACCCCTCACTACTTGTAAATTTAGATTAATGGCTTGATAACAACAGGTCTTGTATGTATTATCTCGAGGCATTTTTGTGAAGCTGCATGATTTTTCCCCTCCCGTCTGAAGGGAATATTATTTACCACTGAAACCCAAGCAAGACATTTTGAGGAGAAAACGACCCCTCTCAAGTGTTCATTTTTCCAGCATGTGTGTGTTTTTGTTGTCTAGGTTTTCCTTGGTGGCAGTGAACAAAGCGTTCTACTGTGGAGTAGTTTCAGCAATCGCAGACACAGTGTCTGTACAGGGAGTTCCTGTCCCTGGCCCAAACCCACAGACCAACAGCAAAGAAGGACAAGGTCAACCATTGCCTCTGCTTTCTCTTGGCATCAAGGCAGACGAGCTTTACCTCAAGTTGTATTCCTCCAGGCTTCATGTCAGTGGATTTATTTTGCAGCGAGGGATGAAAAATAAAACAACCTCTAAAATGAAGAAGTCCAAACAGCATTTATTATGACAGTTTTTTTTTATAACTCTCTTAATTGGATTTCTTATCAAGTGAAAACACTGGTGGCGGAGGGTTTGCTGCTTGAAAGATCAACATGTTACAAAGTGATGTGTCTGTAGATAATGATCTCATTTCATGGGGAACACAAAAATACCTGCGCTTCTCTAATTTTTGGGAAAAGCTTGACCTTTAAGGACACTGAAGGGTCGTCATTACCAAGAACTTTAATGATCACTATAGAGATAATGATGTGATCGTTCACACTGATGATTGATAACGTTCTGTAAACACCAAGCACGCACTAGAGGAATCCAGCACTCTTATGAGAGTTGTCGTCTTTTGAAAGCTACTTTTATTCATACTTTTAAATTAGTCATTAATTACCCTGGTGTTCGTCAATGAGGACATCTGTAAGGACGAACGAACTGTCTCTGTCCAAAGAAAACAAAATCCATGTATTCAAACAAACCCCCCCATCAAACCCCAATGTGTTTTTACACTTTTTTGTGTGGATTAAACGATAAGATGTGACTTAATTAGTGAGCTTTACAGATGCTTTTAGACAGATTTTGAGAGAGAGAGCTAGCTGTTTTCCCCTGCTTACAATTTTTAATCTTTGCTAAGTTAAACTAACCAGCTGCTGGCTTTAGCTTCATAGTCGCTGAATCTTCTCATCTCTCTGCAAGGAAACCAATAAACATACTTCCCGAAAAGTCGAACTATTCCTTTAACTTTGGAGCAATTCAATCGATGCAGCACTGTGGACTGCATCGGGCGGTGCCTGGTACAAAATTGAAGCATTATGCACTCCCTTCAACTCTTCCCATTGCTCCTCTGTTATAGCCAAACTCCATTTCCATCCATTTCCCGGTTCATCATAAATAGAAAATATTGTTCCTCTACCTGAGAAGTTCGCTGTAAAAACAAACATTTGAAGGTGTTCTAGCTGGAAGATCGATCTTTGTGGCTTACAGGTAAGGCTGTGAGCCGGCTTGTGAAATATTTTACAGTCCATGTAAGTTTAACTCTTTGCTTGGGTAACCAAAGATTACGAGACAATTATCAGAGGCTGGAATTCCAGACTGTGCTGCACATGATAAGAGAGGCTGAGCAGTTGTAGAAGATAAAAGCAGACACTCACCAATGAAAACACCAGAAGTCTTATCAGATTGCGATAGACTTTGTAGATCCTCCCTAATCTGTGAGTGTACTTGCTTTGAAAAAAAGCTTTCATTGTCACATTAACTCTCTGCCATATGTGTTTCGTCACCTTGGTCTGTGTGGGAATTCGTGCTAGTGTTGTTTTTTCTTTTTTTTTTTCTCTAAATGACAGCTTTTATTCATTAAACGCAGTTGATTTACATTTTTTCAAATTAGCTATGTGTGCTCCGGCGCTGTTCAAAGCAGACAGGCAATTATTCTTTCACGAGCAAGAACATCTATTAAATCTGGATAACATCCCAAATTAATTGTAGCAAGTTAAAAGAGACAATGACACGATAAATATCCTAATCGTGCTTAGATTTGTTTGTGAGATGTACCTCAAAAGATCTGCAGTCAGCACAAAGAGCACAGGATTTCATAATAAGTCACTGTGTGATACACTTAAATGATGCGCGTGATTATAAAATACACCTCACAGACATGATGCAATCCTTTTTTTTCCATGGTATTACTCTGACAGAGAGCTTACACATCCTCTCTGACAACTGCACCAGGCCTGCAGGGGGATATCTGGCCTTTTGCAATGCACCAATCTTCAGCGTCATGTTAGTTGCAGATTACATCCAGTCCAGAGCCTGGCTCTCTACAAAGCTGCAGCAGCATTATGTAGAAGTCTGACCTTTGACTTCATGTTAATATTGACGTCATCAACATGTTTGGAGCCGGAGGAACAAGATTGTTTAAATGTGATCTATAACAAAACCAGCTCCATGTGTTCATTTGAAGGCTTCTGCAGTCATTTGGTATTCTGCTAACATCCTGTTTTAGCCACTGAGTAAGCTGGAGGAGGGAGAAATCTTATTATCAGACTCTCACCAGTGAGCTTGTGCAATGTGTGACCAGAGTTTTTGGAATGACTCTGACAGACTTGGCTTGTTTTCGAGTCCTCTATGAGAAGTACAACTGCTGAGAATAATTGGCACTCCAAAATCAGCAAATGATTCTCTAGTAGTTTCCATATTGAGGAGATTTTTGATGGTCAGCTGGAACTCTAATGACTTTATGTATTCCAGTTACATATACATTTTCCCTGTAATTCAATTACATAAGCATATCATTTAATGCAAATTATTTATATCGTGTTGAGTTTATATGAATAAATTAAATAACCAACAGTCACTTGACTATTAACATTGCCTACATAGTCGAAGGTCAACACTGAGGATTATTCCCCCGTGTTCTAGAGTTTATCTTTATGCCCACATACACTTTGACGGTGGCATAAATACCAGCTAGAGCACAAAATGTGTATTAGTCCACAGCTGAAAATAGTCCCCAACAAATCTACTGTTTCCTCCAGATTTAGTCGTGTGTGCTAAAAAACCACCAAGATTTTTTAGGAAGTTACTTTTTTAGAATTGTGAGTTTCTATCTATGATTTGCTTTTAATTTTCTGGGCTTAGAGCTGAATGAAAAGTCTTGAGAAATGTTCAAACACATTGTTGGTTTTGGTCTTTTCATGGGAAACAGTAAGAATAAAATAATATATAATGATAGTGAATATTGCCAGACTTACTTTTTTAAAGAAAAGTTCAACATTTTGGGACTACACTTATTCGCTTTCTTCCCAAGAGAATATCTAACTTTCTGAAATTCACATGGCACATAACACCACGTAAAAATACCATAACATGTCATTTTTACACTTTTATTTTGAAAAGAGCAAACTTACAAGATACAAAATATTAATCAGGATGCTTTTGACATCCAGGGAGACATATCATGTTACCTTTGGACCAACCAGACCAGCTGTTTCATTCTGTTTCCGGTCTTGATGCTAAGCTAAGCTAACCAGCTAGCTTCATATTTAGCATACACACGTGAGTGATATCAACCTTCTCAGCTAACTCTCTGCAAGAAAGCAAATACAATTATTTACCAAATAAGCAAAAGTGAAAACAGAAAAACACTGATTTTATGTCTGAAGTTATTGGTTCTTTCTCAAACTCCTGAACCAGAATGAATAGGAAAATGCATTACCATATATTAATATGACAAAATAACAACTTAAACATGCTGTCACTTAGAATTATGCAACAGAAATTGTACTTCCAAATGAACTGCTTTGCTAAACAGGTCTTTGATGTGACACCCCACTGAGAAAAAAGCACAGCATGCCTGCACTTCATGATAACAATACAATTATAGGACATTATTGGCCATGGTCGCTGCTTATTTTACAAATCATGCCCATGCAAGCAGACCCCACTTGGGAGCTCCCTTGTCTACACCACATCCTAGTGAGTAAGCGCAGCCTCAGACGCTGATGTACTCCGGGCCCTGCCTACTTCTCCACACCTACCCCACCGTGTCATCACGGTCAGGGCTACTTGCTGAGCCGTAATTACCTCAGGCTGACACACACAACAAGGGAGATGCCTTCAAGTAAACACAGTCCAGATTCTGGCCCAGCTCACTTCAAAGCTGGAGCATGCTGATAACAAAGCAGACCCTGGAGAGTCCCTCTCACCCCTCCCGTGACGAGGGTGGCTATGGCTCGCGGGGGGGATTGGGGGGCAATAATGGCGTTAGTGTGAGAGAGAGAGGAGGTGTGAAGTGGCCTTTGACAGCACAGCACCTGCTGCGTCCTCACCACCAAGCAGCTCCTCGCCATTTGTCTCAACTGACCGCTTAGCAGGGACAGGGGAGATTAGAGCTGGTGGGGGGGTTCAACCAGGAGGCATGTTGATGGGGAAGGGTGGTGTTGAGAGAGGTGGGGGGATGTTGTTGTGTGATCAGACACACCTTCTGTCATCCCAGTGGAACATTCCAGCTGTCTGTGGCAACTAACGCTGCTGTTGCGGGATGATGACGTGTCTGCCCCTACAGGCCCTTGATTCACATCCATTCCTGCGCTCAGTGGCATGTCTCATATTGATGCTATCATCAGTGATCTCAAGCCAGAGGTTTTTTTTTGTTCTCCTTCAGTCACAGAGGGCTGAATTAGTGTTAATCTGAACGTCATTAGCATTATCTCCTAATACAATCCAAATGCTGCTTATTGCCTTTAAAGTCGCGCCTTATCCCACATCACTCAGTGTCTTGGTCTCTTATCAGCCGTGGTTTTTCTCCGCAACTCATGACACAGCTGGATCAGGTCTCCTGTGATCAGTCCACTGGAATGAAAGCATCGGTGCAGACCAGGCAATCTCCGAAAAGACTCAAAGGCTGTGGTGAAGGCAGAGGAATGCACCAATGACAGAGGATATTTATGGCAGGGAAGACTGTGACTACTAGCTTGGAAAGACAAACAATCTATTTCTCGGAGGGGGGATTGTAATATTGATGCAGTGTTTATATGGCTCATTATTGCAAAATATTGCTCTGCACAAGTATTCGGCTGCCTGGTGGTTTATGTTTGAAATCCTAGATTGCTGAAATATTTCCGAGTCTTCTTGGAAAACAGGAAAATAGCAGTAGCAAGTTGTGTTCAAGATAAATAAAAAGCAGCAGTCCCGGAGGATTTTTCAGCTCATTGTGGAGCGTTTTGTTGGATACTGTTGTAAAACATAATTGTATCTATTATCCTCCAGTAATCACAGAGAGAATGAGCCTAAAAACGTCTCATACTGAAACTGTTTTTTCCTTTTTTTTTTTTAATGATGGATGGTGTTCTGCCATTTTGTTTTTGTATGCAGATGGTATTTCATGATGCATATCCTGTCAAAGTGTGTCACCACACTGGCGATTACCATATAACCACCAAAATACCACACCAAAGTCTGTTTTCTCATATGTGTTTATTTAATACGTCATCTGACGAGAAACATTGCGCACAGAGTCTGACGCGTTTATTATTCTATTTGTTGCGTAAATTCACAATACAGGAAAAAATGAAGTTCAGTGAAGTTGATCTTGTGATCCTCTCACTTCTTGAAAGAAGAAAAAGACAAATCAGGGCCTTCTTAACAAGAGCAAGGTGAGTTTCACCTGCTGATAAAGGAGCTGCAGACTTATCCCCGTCACTTACAGGTGTATTTCAGGATGTCAAGCAGTCCGGTTAGGTCCTGGAACCATACATAAAAACGGAGACCCTCAACTGCGGCTGGCAGTATGTCTATAGTAGGGACACACATCGTACGGTGGCTCTGAATAGTCAAACAACTCTAAAGCAGAGATGCCCAAACTTTTTCCCCTCATTCACAAGCAAGGATGGGGTGAGGTTCACCACTTTGTGTAAAGGATATTACATTATGGGCTCGGGAACACTTCATAAAACTGTTGTAAACACTTTGTTTGTTTGCAAATGGTTGCATTCTGTCCCGGCGTCACAACCTTTTTGGGATCCGGGTTGTAGTAAAACAAGCTCATAAGATTTTTCTCTGGCAATTAAAACAAGAGCAGACTCTCAGTAACACTTTGTTCTTTAAATAAAAACAACTATAAAGGATATCCATCATCAGAATAATTTATAGCGCGATAAAGGTTTTGTAACTGTGGCCCCGGTTCAGACTGTTCAAAGCCTTGAGCTTCTTGGCTCATCAAACTGATAACGGGGGACATAAAACACAAAGACGGAATGAGTAACTCAACTGGAAAGTGAAAGTGTTCAGTAAATCTCATTATGATGGGCCTATTAAGTCTAGCGGTGCATCTACAGTACACGTGGAGATTTTGGCAAGGGAAGAGATCAAGGGGTCACTAAAATCAGGGCCTTCTTAACCGTAAATATCTCAAGGAATCTAATGGGAATCCCACTATCAGATATCTCATGGACAAAGGTAAGATTTTAGCCAGAAGTACTGATACAAGATCAAAAATGAGTTCATCCTTTGGGAAGAAAATGCTCCATAAGCCAAAAACACTCAAATTCCCTCTCTGGGAACCGTGAATATCTACACGTAAACTTCATGGAAATGTTTAGTTTTTAGTTTCAGTATGTTATTGTATGTAGTAAATAAAGATTCTTCTTCTTTTTCTTCTTCTTCTAGTTTTTCAGTATCTTGTCATGGAACAAACAGTTGATCAACAATAAAACATCCTCTTGAAACCATAATTATCCATAATCACATCTCATGACTCATTTGAAGACATTTTTGTTTGAGCCAAAGTGCCACAGGAACCGACCGACCAACATCATCAATATTGTGGGCCAAACTTCTGAAATAACCATTTGTCTTTTTCAGTTTCAGCCTGTTACAGATCGTATTGGTATAACTGTTTCTTACTTGAAGCAGTGACTCCAAACTTTGACCCCACAGAGGGATTTCAAAATAAATCTGAGGTGTTCAAGAGGTGATCAACAGGATAGAAAAGCAGAAAAGCTTGGTGACACCCTAAAATATGAACACTGATGCAGTTTTTATTCACCTGTATAATCTGATAATGGATTTTTCCCTCGTGTCATGTAACTGTATCTTATATGTTTATGTTGTTTTAATCAAAATGTAGCTAACTCAGGTGATTTTACATCTTTACTTTATTACATATAAATTACAGGATGATTTTACCTCTTTAGACACATAAACAAAAAGTATTCAAGTAAACCAGTTTGAGAGGGAAGACTCACGTCTTGCTTGATCCGCTCAAAACATGCTGACATATAAAACATGTGATGTGGCATCCTGAGTAAATACATCTTAATTTCAAAGAGCCACAAAGATTGAAAAGAACAGATTTGAATGAACAGATATTGTAATAGACACCAAATAAGATTCCTTCAGCACAATTAGTACAATCACAACATACTTAAATAAGATTATGATCTCAGAAAATACAAAATATACATGCTGAGAAAAATACAAATGCCTGTACATTGCACTATAAATACTGTGGCTTTATAAATGCTGTTTACATGGTGTTAACAACATTGGTTCAACTCTACTATTGAACTCTAAGTGGTAATTTCCACTGTCACTGGACTGATTGCATTGTGTTATTGGATGTTTCTACAGTAAAGTGGACAAAATATTGGCAACGCCTTTAAATACAAAGCCGTCCAAAATTACATCAAGTCCAGCCACAGAAGTGAGTCAACACAGACACAGCTAATGCAGTCTGAAAAAAAAATCCCTGAACATTTTATGTGAAGTCGTATTTCCAGCAGGGCTGTTGTTTGCATTGCATAATACGCTACAGGTGTTTCTGTTTCTCTAATTGTGACATTGAGCGGAGTACAACAGTTGTGATTTGTTACCTGCAGCATTAAAGATACAGATTATGTACATAACTTCCACTGAGATCCTTGTCAGGCAGAGCAAAGGAGTCCTACCCATCCCCAGAGAAGCTCCTCTGGAGGTTCGCGTCCTGTTGAGGCTTGTCAGCAGAATACAATACCCAGAGTCTGAATAATGTGGCCGGGAGCTAGTTTATTCAAGCGCCTTTTGTTTGCGCTCCATACTCACCTTTTCCCTTGACTGACGATCAGATAACCACTAGACAGAAAGGAAGAAAAATTCCAAACTATCTCAGGAGATGCTGTGGCTGCCACTGGCTCTTTGTAGGAAGTGTCTCGGTGGATATTGTCGGCTGATTTCATACTGCGTCATGGTTTGAGGCTCGAACATCCATCTAAGAAACCCAAGAAATTCCTCAAAGCGACATATTCAAGCCTTAAATGTGTCGCGGACAGTGCCTAATACCACTCGGAGGCCCAATGTCATGCCAGAGTACAGGGGCGAGCCTTTCTCAAGCCCCCAGAGTATTCTGTTTCACTATTTACCCATAAGTTAAGAGAGGTCATGCAGTAATGTGTGTCCCCGAACAGCTGCTCTTTGATCTGGGTACCTGGGACTCTACAGGGATACGCACATTTCTATGACAAGCTCACACAATTTAGATCCATTTTTTTTGCCTTTATGCAATAGTTCAACATTAGATATCCAGTTAGATGAAAACATTGATCTTACTCTCAGTTCTTATAAGGCAGCCACTTAGTTTAGCTTAGCATAAAGACGTGAAACAAGGAAATCTCACTAATCAACATGTTACATCTTTAATCTGTACAAAAATCTAATTATTAAAACAAGTTGGTGTGGTTTCACAGGGGGTTATGTCCAGGACTTTTGTTTTGGCTGGCAGCAGTGACTTCCTGGAGTAGACAACAGGAAGTCACTGCACCCCGACAAGGTATAGTCCTCGTTTAGTGAGCGTTAGAGGTGCTGTTGGGCAGTTTTTGTTACCCCTTGTTTCGAGGCTAAGCTAAGCTAAGCCAACACCAAAGCAATATAAAAAAACTAGCGGTAATGAAGCTTGACTGCCTCAAGTCACCTGTGTCTCGGCAAAAAAAGACGCTCCTGAACTCACCACAAAGACAGCTGGCAGCCAGCTAGCTTGTACTACATGCGCCCGCGTGAGGGGAAATACGTCTCCAGTCCACCAGGTGGCGGTAGACTGTATTCAACGTTCAAAAAGGGAAAAAGGAAGACAAAAACAGACAAACTGACAAAGGGTAAGGGGAAATCACAGGCTTAAATACACAAGGGCTAATGAACTAATGAACACA
The DNA here is from genome assembly GCF_040436345.1 of Pagrus major. Lineage (NCBI taxonomy): Eukaryota > Metazoa > Chordata > Actinopteri > Spariformes > Sparidae > Pagrus > Pagrus major. The sequence continues at coordinate 20,806,542 of NC_133235.1, read as the reverse complement.
CAGGTGCACACAGAAAAAAGGATGGGGAAAAAAGACAAAGACAGGAAGTGGGAATGTCAAGGGACGACTAGTGCCAAAGGTACGGGACACATAGCTAGGGCGATCAACAAGGGTGATCGACGCTCAACACTGACCGACTGGTTTGTCAAGGACATTATATGTGCTGTAGAGACACTGGAGTGGTGGCAATATTCTCATACTCTCTGCAAGAAATTTCAAAGTAGCCCCTTTAATGGTCAAATTTGTAAGAAAGTTTTTGAGTCTCATTCCCAACTCGTTAAATACTGACGCAAAGCCTCAGTTTTTGATAAGTTCGGAATGAGACTCAAATTCACTTTGTCACGAATAGGAGCTTTAAATAGCATCAAAAATACCCCATCTTGTCTTATTGATTGCCTCTCCTTCCATTTTCAGCTCATACAACAAGAACGTGTGCTCAGCAACATACGTGCTACCCCTGTTGAGCTCGAAGCATACCTGTTGTGTTTTGTTGCCTTGTTGAGGCTGTTCATGCTGTTGCTGTGGAGTGTAAAACCACTTAGAACAGGCTGGTGGCCAGACAGCTTTTCCCAGCTCTGATTCATCATAATTAGGTCACTGGCTTGGTCTGCTGGCCTCTCAGGGATCATCTCACACTCACACTCTCACATCTACAATTGCGCACATCCGAGGTTGCTCAGAGATTACCCACTGATCAAAATAATTCACTATGAATGTACAGTAATCTTCCTCCTATTTTCCTGGAGCCTTGTTTTAGCACAATCCACGTCTGCCTATTGTCTTGTGAACCCTCCTCCAGCACATTTGCTATTTATCCGTCTCCTCTCCTGCGTGATTGGTATAGATTTGGAGAGAGAAATCAATTAAAGATAATAGCTTTTACCTTGCGCTGCCTCATCAGCGGACGTCATGAAAAGTGACCCGTAACATTGTCTATATTGAGTGTATGTAATGGATTGAGAAAAAAAGAGGACATTAAGATGCACAGCGCTTCCCACAACAGGTAAACACAGGGAGGATATTAATTTGAATAAATGACTTGGGACACAGCAATACAATTAGAAAGCAAATCCCATTTCCATGATGATTATTTGTCTTTAAAAGTCTGGTGCGTTCTGGTTCTGTAATTTCTTCTCCTTATCAGGATTTGAACGAATGCAGCCACAGTTGCGTTTGGTAAATATGCAATTGGCATAAACCTACCTCACTATTAATTTGTCGCTCCGAGCTGAATTGATTGTGAAATAGCACAATCACCTCTAAAAGATGAGATCCAGAGTGAGGATGTGGTGCTTCTGCCCAGCCTGTAGCACAGACGGATGAAGTTAGATCTTGGAGGACAAACAACCATGTGTGCTGCAATTAAAGTAAACATTTACCAACTCTGAAGCTTGTTATGTTACTAAATTCCCATTACTGTCTTTTATCCTCTTATATCTCTGTCATTTACTGATACTGGGAGGTTTTTTTTTTTAATTTGGTAAAAGACAAAGGAACTATTGGTGCCTAAAAGTCATTACGATAACCAATTACCGACAAGCTACCATCCTGTGTGAACGCAGGCGGTATACAGTATGGGAAGCTCCAGTGGGATCAATTTGCTTGTAACTTCTGATGGCTGTCAAAACATCTTCTGAAAGACTCGTACCAAGTTCTGTGTTGTCTTACTAAATGAGGAAAATATTAATATTTGATGTTTTTGAAAGTCGTGCTGCTGAAAATAACGATCAAAACCTCCATATGATCTATTGATAGTGATAAAGTAGAACAGGTGGTACACAAATAATTCTGCTATGATGGTTTAGTTCCTCAGTAAAACAAATGTCTTATTTGTTTGTTGAACCAAAAAAATGTAACCTGGGATATTTCTTTCAAAAAGTTTTCTATGCCGAACACCAGATAACCCTAAAACAAAAAACCTATGATGCTGTCTTTTCCCCGTTGACACTACAAAATGAATCCAGCCTTTTCAAGTTTATTCACTTTGGAGAGAGAGCTTCTGAAAAGAGAAGATTTTTTTGTAGTTATGAATGCAGTCACAGATGATAACGTCTTTTAATCATGTCTGGTCTTTTATCTGTTTGAGTGTGGATGTGAATTTTGCTTCTAAAACTTCAGAACATCTACGAAATAAACATTGAAGTGAGATTGTTTGGTTAACAAGATCAACGATGAACTTTCAGTTCAGTCAATGTTTAAGCCATAATCGATGAGAAGTCCTCACCAGTGGGAGATTTGAAAACAGAACAACATCAACCAAAAATGTGTGCAAATTTGGGAGACAACGATGCCCAGGAGCTCCTTTTAGCCTCCAAGAAGAGGAGGAAATCAACTGCCATATAACAGGGACGGTGAATGATGTTATTGCCATGTTATACCATTGTTTAGAAAGTGCTACCATATATAACACGTCACACTTGACAGCGATGCAGCCGTGTTACAACTCGATATTGCTAACTACACTGGGGCAGCATGCGAACATTATTGCTAAACACAAAGCGCAACTCAGGCTGCTGAGAGTGTCATTATTTTGCAGGTATTTGGTCATGATTTAAGTATCGTTCAAATTCAATTTTTTAACTGATGATGCATTAGGTTAAAAGTCACTCAAGTTCTCAAAATTCAACCTGAGGAGGACATGAATCTCAATCAATTTATGGCATTTCATCTGATTGTTATTGAATCGCAAAACCAAGAAGAAGAAGAATATCATCGAGCAGAAGTTGAGATATTTCAGTGAATAAGTGAAAAAGATGATCTGCTTGTGGCTCAAGAGAAAAACTGAGTGATCAATGAAGTCATTAGGATTCATCACATGGAGACCGTGAATGTCTACGACATACCCACATTGCCATCCATTGAAAATCTTGACCAGTATAGCATAGTTACATATAGCTCCATGAAATTACCATAGCAACCAAATTAAATATTGTGTTTGATATGGCCGGGGGAGAGCATGTGTGAAAAAAGGTATGGTCCTGACATTGAGCCCTGAGGAACTCCAAATATGATGTTCGCTCAGGAGAAAGATGAGCTTCCACTGGTGAAATAGAGGTTTCTGTCTGATGTGAGGGGGATGAATCAGTCAAGCGTGGTGCAGGTAATACCACCCATTCAAATTTAAATTGGATGATCAACGGTGTCAAAGGCAGCTCTGAAGTCTAAAAGGATTAAAAATGAGCAATTTGCTGCACCTGCTTTTCAATGCGTGACATCATCATTATTCAAATTAAAAGCAGGTTTCGCCCATTTAGTGTGACAGCAGCTTCACATCAAACTCCTGCCTCACTTTGTGGAACTGACAGCCATTTAGATGGCCCTGTCAGTATATTATTTGATACTGTGGTGTCTGTCCAGCATCAGCTTGTCCTGAAAATGCAGTGGAGAGGACTCTGAAAACATTATTCGCCTGGATGGACGTGTTCCCGTGGAGGACAGGGACTTAAGATTCGACTCTGGAGAGCTGCATGTTGAAGGAGATAAAATCCAAACAAGTCGCCATCTGTGCCATCGGCAGCAAATCATGTGGTAATGTGCCGGCCACCTTTTTAAAAACCCTACATGCAAAACACACATTGCATATTTAGAGATTGTATTGATTACTTATTTACAATTCTTTTCATGTTAAGGGGTTTAGACTGAAATATAATTGATCACAATTTCACAAAAGATGATGAAGATAACACACCACTTTAGAAAAGTACTCAGGTTTATCAAATAACACTTGAGCCATCCAAATATCAAATAAATTGCAGTATGAATACTAAATTGCTTATAATACACTACTGTATAATGTACTTATAAGCCAATAAAACAACAAGTGGTCAACAAGTTTAACTTCCCCTATCTGTGACTGGAGTATAAATGTTATTGAATGATTGATAACATTGTGCAACATTGCTGTTATCATATTTAATGATACATTAACACACATTTGCAGTATTTGTGGTATGCAGGCGAACATGTACCATGTTTCTGAACAATCCTTAACATTTAAAACTGCTTGAAACTGGTAAAAACCATGAAAGCATGTCGAGCCTCAAGGTTCATTCTTGGTTTAGGAAAGCTTAATTTGATTAAAGAAAAAAAGAAGAAAAAAAAAAATCCCAACTCAAGGTCAATTTACCAGATGTCTTTCAATGTTTTCAGACAAATGTCCGGTCCTTAACTGGGAGCTGGAGTTTTCTCAGTTATCATGAGAGTGTATAAATTGGTGAAATCCTTCATGTACAACCAAAGAAGCATTTATACATGAAGAAATACTTTATCAATAGAAAACATATGAATAATAAATAAAAATAAATTTAGGCTAATTGATATAATACACACATCATATTCAAATAAATAAAGTTTAAAGACATGTTTTATGTGATAGCTGTGTTCAATTGTCAAACACTCATTAGGCTATGTATTTACTTTCTGTTTGACGATATATACAATGACTTTGCCATTAAATTTCTGTGAAAATTTCCATTAGAAATGAGACAGGTCAAGAAAGCTCGGCCTATAGTATATCAACTGAAAGCTAGCTGCTCAGATAACCACAGCTAACCCTAGCTAAAGCTAAATATATTGATTGGTTTTTCCCTAGCTGTTATTTGTACATGAAAAATAAAAATGTTTTGGTTATCCACTTTGTTGAACCAAATAACTAAATGAGGCAGCTGCTTGCGTACATCCAATAACGATTGAGGAAATATAAACCTAGCTACTCCTGTTCAAGCTAACTATGTTAGCAAAGTAGCATCAGGCTAATTGCCCTAGCTTTGGACTCTGGTGTAATTTTGAGGAGTAACCTTTAAATCATGCAGTCATTTAAATGTGTTAAACTCTGTTGATATCTAAATAAATATTAATTGTAAACAGACAGATACCTGCTAGCTAGCTACAAAGACAGGCCTTCTTTTCAACATGGGCTATGGACTGAAACTAGTCAACTGAACTGCAGTGCTGGGCCGTAAATGAGCACTTTCCTTGACTCAATATAGGCTAATGTGCCTTCTGTGCTATACTGTAAAACATTTATGACTTGTTGTTAAAGGCTTAAGGCTTTTTGGAGGCTTAAAATGAAGTAGAAACTGTTTCATCACTAAAGTTGTGACAACGGTTAGAGAGTGAAAACTTTTTATACAAACGACAACTTTCCATCCATCAAATCATCTGCAGACACAAAGGACCATTGTGATGATTTTTTTTTACAGCTGTGGTCATGAGGTTTAGTGGGCTGAACATTTAGGAGGAAATACAATCAAGTAATAAATATGATCACAGGATCTTTTGACTGCTGACCTCTGTTCAAGAGGGATGCAACAAAAGGAGACCACAGAGCTATTGATTAAGACAACATAGCCTCGTCTGTCTCTGCTGGACTCTTCACTTCAGAGCAGAAATCATTTCTGACCTACATGGAGGGTCACACGACTGCAGCCTGCTGCACATCAAACAGGCTTCCAGCTCCTTACTTTTCCTTTAAAGTCTCTCAACTACATTTTTTTGTTGTTGCCCCTTTACATTAACCCTTTTACATTAACGAGATAAATGCACAAGACTGTATAAGACACTTCAAAAGAATTTGTCGTCCCTGGTGATTAAATTATGCCTGCTCCATCTGCATGAATCCAATTTATCAACAAATAGGGCGCAGATGCAAAGGACGCGACACAATTAGAGGCGAACAGTATTATCTGGAGAATATGCACCTCCAGCTGAAAAAAAAGCAGTGCCATTCTGAGTAGCTAACGCAGTCACTTGAGGAGACAGCTGAAATGAAAGAGAATAGTTTTTAACAAGATGCGGGAGCTCAATAAACAGACAAACATTCCTCCAGGCGGTCGGAGTAAAGGGGAATACACAATCATCTCCTTTCTGATGTGGCGGGGTTAGAGAGGAGGGCTGGGGATCACTTCCCGGGCTAGGACAATCAGCCCTTAGAGGACGCCCTTAACTTTATTTGTTCCACTTGATGGTCATAAAGGAATCATACTCCCTGATTCACCATAAAGTCAGCAGGTTTCTGAGAGCTGGGCCCTACTTTACATCTGACACAGAGAAGCTGCTGTGGGTTTTTATGTCCCCCTGAGCACTTGTATGTAGCGAGTGAGGACATTTATTTAACATGTACGTGATAAAATGAAAGAGAGTGTGATGATTGCAGGCTTTAATAATAAGGAGAAATTACCAGGATGGGCTGATTAATTAAATGACAGCCAAAGTAAAGATGTTGGCAAAATTGTATTTTATTTGCAATAAAGCTGAAAACAATTAGTTGATTAATCAAGTTGCTCGCAGACAGAACATTAATTGGCATCAAGTAAAAAGACCAAACAGTCCCTTGAGCTCCTCATTTGTGAGGATTTGATGCTTTTCTTTGTCATATGTGGAAGTAAAATAAATATCTTTGCATTTTGGACTGCTGGCTGATTAAAATAAGCAATTTGAAAACATCCTAGGGCTTTGATTGACAAAAATGAATCAACTAAACGGACAGTATCTGCTGCTCAATCAAAACAAAGCAGAAGACGTTAGCAGGGTGGGATCGTGGGAGTCGTTGTCTACATTGCTGATTACAAAACTATCGACATGACTCAGCCAGAAATGTTTACGGACGAGGTAATAAAGTTTTATTCGTGTTATGTTTGGCCACGTTCCTGCATCACTCTCTGATTCGCGAATAACTGAAACTAGGTTTGAAACTGGGTTTGTATATTGCTGGGAATAATTGCGATAGCGCGCGTACACAACGCGCGCAAAACATACAACAATGGTGATGTAATTTCTGCTGCAAGGGTTAGGGTCAATCAAAACAAAACAAAAGGTTCAAGCAGCATGGGATCATGGGAGTTGCTGTCTTCATTATTAAACAACCACCATTGCTGGTGAGAATCACGAGTTATGTCCAAACGTTTTATGCGCGTTGTGTTTAGTCACTATTGTTGACTTTCTTACTTACTCTCTGAAGTATCTTCTGATGTTTTTACGTTATTATAGCCACAGGCGATTAATGAACCACACTGTTACTTATTGTTAAGATTTCTCTGGGTTTGTTGGAAACAATTGAGAAAAATGGACTCAACAAAATGTATATAACAAAGGTTGTGTTGTTTTTAGACATTTTCATGCAGAAATGTTACAAATTATATCGTTAATTGCTAATTCATTGTTATTTGAACCCCTAATTAACTACTGAATGTGATAGATGGCTTAATCGAGGCCTCTACATAGCTCTACTCAGGTACAAGTGCAGTTACATCACTGAAATATTACTCAGTTATAAGTAAAACTATTGGTATTGAAAGAATACTTCAGCAAAAGTAATGCACAAATCAAATTTAACCTCATCTTCACAACGTGTCAGCACAAAGACTCCTCTCTCTTATCTAATCACAAAAACAGCCGCAGGGTATCTACCTGCGTTTGGCGTCTACGAGATTCGCAACTTGATCACAACAGCGAGACTATTAACAGTCTCCACACCTAACAAATATTTGATCTCACATTCTTTAACACATCTTCTAATAGCCATATGCTTTCAAACAAATGAGTTCCTGCTCCCTCTCCGCCCCGTCTCCTCCCACTATCATAACAGCAGCTAAATCAAATATTCATGTTTGAGGGGGGAAAGCATTTAACATGTTGTTATCTAAGGAATCAGTCATGCAGTTAATTGTTGTTGTAAAAAGGCAAATCTTGCAAGATTGCGCAGCTAATTGGCTTTATGTATTCATTGTTTTTGCTCCTCTCTGACACCGGCGTGATAAAGTGTTGCCTATGGAAGGAAAGATCCTCCGAAGAATATTCAGGACAAACAGCTTCACTTTCTCAGCGATATTGGAGTTTAGAGTGGCCTCTCGATGCCACTTTCCTTTTATGAGGCAAATGATCTGAATAATAGGACCTGCTGCTTGTTTCCACATTAGGTCGTGGCTGAGGTTTCTACAGCATCTCTGGAGCTGTTGCTGTGGTTTTAAATGCTCCTGGTTGCACCTGCTTTTCCAGCGAGGTTGCTGAAGAGCCCCGGAGCCACCTTGCCCAATCCGAGCACCTGGAATAGCTCGATGATGACTCACAGCGAGGAGAATCTACCTACAGGGGAGTTCAGCCACTCGCAGTGAGAAAAACAAGTGTCTGTTTGTCAGATCACATCCTTTCAGATCAGGAGCTTTTGGGCATTGGGGCCAAACGGGAACACACTGTGGGGTTTGTTAGAAAGAGTTCAACTTTGACTGTATCCCTTGAGGCATTTGCTTTTTGGGGCTCTAATCTCGATCTGCTGCAAGTAGACGGCATATGGTAAAAGACAACAAGATGTAGCCCGAGGAAATCTATTTAATCGTCGATGGCAAGCATCCCAGAAACTCAAGGAGGTTGTCAAAGCAAATGCAAATTTGAGCTTTTTGTGAAAACATAGTCAAAATCTAGATATCTGAGTGCCCCGTGCCCCTGAGATAATTGAAAAAAAACCACACATTTTCCTTGAGTTGACGACATGAGTTTTAAAATAAGAATTATTCTCTAAACAGGAACAACGCCCTCACATTTCAGCTTTACACACACTCGGGTAAAGAGGGCGTCATGGGCCCTCAAAGGGTATAACAAGTGAGTGCAGATCAATATAGCTTGTATGTGTTAAATTTCAAGATTGTTTGATGTCTGGACAGGTTCGCAGGGAACAGGTTGAGGCCTGATTCAGAGCTGAGTCACCTCTCTCCTCTCATTCTTTTTTTTTTTTTTACATCTCCATAACATGAGACGGTGCAAGCCGGATTAAATATCATTTGTGCGAGTTATTCCGTTTGAAGCGTGTGACAATCAACAGACGGCTGCGCGGATGAAAAGCGACTTGAAGGATGAGAGGAAATTATACGAAAATAAATGTCATGAAACTTTATTTCTCAAAAGTGTCATGAGGATATGAAAAATATCAAAATCATTCAGCATCACAGTTTTCACTGCTGATATACAATCATCTCAGTCACGCTTACATTCAATATATAAAAATATATATAAAAAAAAAGGAAACATACATATTATTGCCAAGTAAAACTGAGGCACTTGAGAGAAAATCTGTTTTGCTATTTGAGTGCTGGCAAACTGTTTCTACTGACTGTGCAAAAGTTGAAATAAATTCACCCTAAAAAACTAAGTTTGCACTTGTTCCCTAAGTAACAATGGCTTCAGCATTCCTCTGTTCATACTGTCATTCATAATAATGCGCCTTTTTGGTATCGTCTGTGATAAAAACAACAAAAAAAAAAGGAAGTGGAGGACTGCATAACAGCCAATGAGAGACATCGGTACAAACACTGCAGATAACATTGTGAAGGCATATAAAAAAACACTCTAGACATGCAGAAAAGTGCATGAATAGCACAGGTAGGTGAGTACATGGCATGACAAAGCTCGACACTGATTGCAATCACAGAAACACTGCTTGAGACGAGAAGCACGTGAGCACACAGAGCTATTTCTCGCTCTGAAATGAAATCGACCGCTCGTAGAAGAAGAAGAAGAAGCAAAAAAACAAAAAAAAGAGAAACCCCCCCATCGATGTGATTCCCTGACAGCTCTCCCGGGCTCGGAAACATAAAGAAGCAACAGTTTTTTTCTCTGATGGTGGAAAAAGAAGTATCCCAGTTCAGTCAGTGTGCTACACAACAACCAGATTCCTCATGCTTGTGCAGAAGAGACATCCTGGAGAAGGTTTTGGAGCAGTTCTTGCATTGGTATTTTTTCACATCCGAGTGGGTCTGTAGGTGAGCCCTGAGGTTGGACCTGTCTGCGAACGCCCTGTTGCAGTGAGGGCAGGAGAACGGCTTCTCTCCTGTCAGGGGGGGGTGGGAGGAATGAGAAAGAAGACGCTGTCAGAGATTGTGTGCAAACACATTTGAATAGAAACACTGTCACAGTGCTGGCCTGCTGTTTTTGTTCTACAGAGAGGCACTCAGCTGAGCAGGTTCAGTCGCTGCTTGATTCAAACATGACATTTATCAGAAAAAGCAATATTGTTCTTCGCAGTGCATCACCAAAATCAATCTGAGAGTTCATACTTTCCACATCAGCCTGACTACAAACTGTCCTGAGCTGTGTAGCTAGAGTCTACTCTACGTGTAAAGGCTGTTACATCATGTATACATTGAACACAATTAGCCCACATCCTCACTCAGAGGGCCCTCTGTTACCCCACATTCACTCACCGGTGTGCGTCCTGATGTGTCCTTGGAGCAGCCAGGGTCTGGAGAAAGCTTTCCCGCATATTTTACAAACACAAGGCAAGGTGTGAGTCCTGATGTGCATTTTGAGAGCTCCCAGGCTCACGTACTCCTTCTCGCAGTATTTACAACTGAAGGATTTCCTCGTTTGGGCGTCGCAGTGCAGCTGTTTATGCTTGAGAAGTCCAGAGTACGTGGAGTAGGACTTGCTGCACAAACTACATTGGAATTTCTCTGCCTCCACCCCGTGAGGGTCTGTCAGCTTGGGCAGCATCTGCTCGTCCTCATCACTCCTCGGGCTCTCAGAGCCGCTGTGGTCTTTAGAGGAGGTGTCGGAGAGCGATGAGGGGTATCCAGAGATGGGGGAGAGGTCACTGGGGAGCGGAGACAGCGGCAAGTTGCTGGTAGTCCATACTGTGATGGGGCTGTACGCCGCCGGGCTCAGGATCTCCGGCTGCGGGATGACGGGCAGAGGAAGGGCCCTGTAGATGTGCGGCGTGAAGAACACTGGAAATAATAGAGAGAGAAAAAAAGGGGAAATGAAGGATCACATGTCGCCTGGATGAGGAGAAAGAAAGCAAACAGAAACTTGCGCGAAACTTTCTGAGAGTTTGTCAAACTTTACCTGTTGGGCTCTCCAGCTCACTATAATTTGGCTTCTTTGCGGAGTTTATGTGTTTCTTGACCAGAAACGAGCGTGGCATCTTGGAAAACAAGTAGTGGACAACTCTTGGCAAACTTTTTTTTTGTTTTGTTTTCCCTCTCGGAAAATATAGCGGCAGGTTTAGAGAGTGAAGACGGAAATCCTTAATGCTTAGGTCCAGTGGAGTGTCATGGTGCAGCGCTGCGCTCTTGGAAACAGTGCAGTGGGTAGCTGTAAAGAGCTGTAAATACTCCCTATCAGGTGCATGGGAGGAGTCACCCACTGCCATCTACATATACTGGGAGCTCAAACCAATTAAATCTCGCTTTTACCACAAATGCGCCTGTAGCCTATAGGGGCGCACAACCCCCCCTAGGGGCTGGGTTAGTGCCATTTCCTCCACTTAGACAGGTGCCTTGTGCTAAACTCGTGTTTGATTCAAGGGATGCACTTGCACATGGGGTGACCAGAAGAGCAGCAGCAGAGAAAGTTGTTACAAAATAAAGGCAGATTTTTCAGTGAGAGCAGCTCAAACTGCCAACACTCATCAGAAACTCATTTAAAATACATTTAAAAAGAAACTTATTCAGATACCCTGAAGCATGCTTTGTTTTATGTGTTGCTGTACTTGTTTTATGTGTGCTCCAGCCCACTGTTGTAAAAGTGATATTCACCCATATGAATATTACTTGAATACAAGTCTTTAAGTATCTGATATTACATGTACTAAGTATCAAAAGTACAAGTAAAGGTATGTATATACTGTATATTATGTTGTTGTTAAAGTAAATACATTTTAAATGTGCTACTTTGGCTCTGCAAGTAACTAAAAGGTACAATATTTGCCTCCAAAATGCAGAAGAGTGGAAGTACAAAGTAGTAGAGAATGGAAATACTCAAGTAAAGTACAAGTACCTCAAAATTGTACTTAACCACTGCTGTTCCACAGTGTTGGAAAAAGTACCCAAGAACATACTTGAGTAAAAGTAAAGATATCATGCAAAAATATTACTTTAATAAAAGTTAAAGTCACCCATATGAATAGTACTTGAGTAAAAGTCTTAAAGTATCTGATGTTAAAGGTTCTTTGGTGGCAAAAGTACATGTAAAAGTAAATTATACATATGTTTACATCGGCTTGGTCGATTGCTGGATACGATATTCAGCATTTTTTCATGATCAGAATCAGTGTTTTTCTTTTTCATCCAACTGCTGTTAAAATAAATCAATTTAAAATAAGTTATTGTGGCTCTGGTGAAGCAATCTGCAAAGTAACTAGTAATTTAAGTTACTTACCTGAAGAAAAGTGCAACATTTGCCTCCAAAATGTAGTGGAGTGGAAGTATAGAGTTGCAGAAAATGGAAATAATTAAATAAAGTCCCTCAAAATTGTACTCAAGTAAAGTACTTGAGTAAATGTACTTAGTTACATTCCATCACTGCTGTGCCGCAGTGTGTAAAAAGTACCCAAAAGCAAAGATATCATGTTCAAATATTACTTTGGTAAAAGTCAAAGTCACCCATATGAATAGTGCTTGAGTAAAAGTTTTTAAGTATCACATATTAAATGTACTTACGGTAAGTATCAAAAGTACAAGTAATGTTATAACACAATATCTATACTTTTACTCAAGTATGACTTCTTGGTACTTCTTACGCACATTTACAAAAATGTTAGCAATGTGCAATGTCCCTTTAACTCCAAACTGTGCAAATAAAATGAAACAAACAAAGCAGAGCTGCTATTTTTATTTCTTCAGCTACAGACAGATCCTGGACGATTGCAATGAAAGGAACAAGAATAAGATCTACCGGGGGAGACAGACAGGATTATTTAAAATGCCATCACTAATGCAATCACTGCACAGAGTGTGCTGCTGCTGATTGTTGTGCTACAAACCTCTGGGGACTTGATTATCCTGTATGGGTGGCATATTTAAACTTGAGAATACTCCCACCGACACCAACTCTCCTATTGGTGATGATAATGATTTGACTGAGGATATACTGAACGGACAAACTGTTGACTTCATGATTCAACAACTGGTCCAACCTGCACGCTGCCAAAGGCTGGTCACTCCTAATGCAGTTAGCAGGAGTGTGGAGAAAGCCACACATTTCCTTGCCAATAATGCAATAAGGCATTCCTCCTTGAAATGTAAATTCAAGCGTAGTTCCCCCTCAAGGTCAGACGTGACACCATAATCAAATTTATCCCTGCTGCTGCCTCTGCTACTGCTGATTTGGACAAGGTGAGGCAAACTTAGCAGTCTACGCCCCCTTGTGTTCAACTCGGCTCTTCTGAGAGGGGCGTGTAGCTGAACATCTGAAAGTAACAAGGCAGGAGAGAGAAGAAGCACACAAAGGCAAAAGGCTTAGCTATGGTGATATTGAAAAGCAGCTCCTGGAGCTGTTTGATTGGCTAGGTCAGCAGATATGAAAAGCTCCTTATGTCTGGGGCAAGCCTTAAGTTAATTGTGAACTGCTTATCTTATCTAGAAAACATAATTGCAGATCATGAATAGTTTCCCTTTGTGCCTGCTTGGATTATAAAGGAAAGGGAAGGTTATCTGTGCATAATAACTCCCGGCTACTGTCACACATTCAGCGCTCTATATGGCGAGAAGGATGGAAGAGGAATGGTGGTGATCCAGCAGAAAAACATTGTGCAGCGTTTAAAGATAATGCTTTGAAATTAATAGCACCCACAAAACCTACAACGCATCCAGGAGGAGCGGAGCATGCAGGTGTAAAATGCCTCCTCGTGTGTTTTCATGCTTCAGCACCGTCCTCTGCATTCAGAGCATGTGGAAGCTGCTCCGTACCGACAGCAGCAAAGAGGGAGTGAAAGCATGATGTGCCGACTCAAATCATATCAGCAATTATGAAAAGCAGAGGCTGTAGTTTATGAGCTAGGAAATTAATTAACAGAGAGGAAGCCGTGTACCCTTGGCCTTGCATTGTGTCCTAGTGGGATAGTGAAACACCGGCAGAAATGTGCTCAATTACCAGACAAACATGTATTTGGTTTTCTGGTCAAGCACAAGTTAAATGGATGACATGCTTGCTCATTTTGAGAGGCATCAGCTTCTCAACACAACACGGCGGTACATCATCATCTTCTTTTATGTTTGCAGCAATTCATCCAGAGGGTGACGTGTTGAATTCAGACCTGCAGCATCCGTCATTCATCATCCTCTTTTTTCTTGTACGAACATTGGGGACATCCCGTGTTGACTGATGAGCAACTGCATCCAGCATTAATTCTTATGCATTCATGCCTCTTTTTCTTTGTTTTGTAATTGCTATTTAATCCCTCATTATTTCATTTTCAATGTAATCCTGCTTGTCTTGTCTTGACTTTTTAAAAGTGTTTTTTGTATAGGATTTAAGCTTCCCAGCTCTACACATACAAAGTTTATAAAAGTGTACAATATGTAAAGGAGGTCAGGTTGGTTAAAGCCCCTAAAATGTGGTTTCAAATTTGATGTTTTCCCCAATATCCTAAATATTCCTGGCCAAATGAGCATCAATTTATGCAGGTGTGGCTTGATCAGATTTACTTGCAACAGTTTTGATTCAAATGTTGCTCATTCCTGATTGGTGCATGGAAGTGCGTGACATCACCTTTCCCCACCTGAGCCCCGTCCACTTTAAACCAGTGATAACAGCAAAACGTATCTCACGTAAAACAAACAAAATGGATCCAATTCTGGTAAAAATCTAAAAGTGAGAAGCTGATTGAGGAAATATGTTACGTAGGTAAGGCAACGATTGAACTATTTCCCTTTTCTGATGACGATTCTGATACCTCAATTTAGGCTCTGTCTTATTTGTATTTCTTTTAACCAATCACTGTAGTCTTGGGCTATGCAAAGCCCAGGATGCAGCGATGGTGTCCCTGCAAAATAGTGTCGGGGAAAACTTGTTTTGCACGTGGGGAGGCGAACCCAGGTATTAAAATGGCTATGTCCTTGCAAAAAAAAAGGGTAACAACTGCTAGCTTGTTTAGGTTTGTACCATTAGCAACAAGGTAAGGGTACCTTGTATTTTCAGTGTGTATGTTGCTAGCTCAGAGGTTGCTGTTGTTGTTTCCTGTAGAGACGGAGATGGCGTGAGGAAGGAGAAACCAATTGAAATAGTCAGCCAATAGCAGATTTATTACAGAAGGAGACTAATGCTCCCATAACAGTGCTCTCTTTTTCCCTAATTTTAAATCAGTATGTGTCACTGTGTAGAATAAATGTTAAGATGCTGGCAGTTAGCAGTCCAGTCATGACTACACAAATGTAAATGGTAGCTAAACACTGAATTTCACGCGCTCAATGGGAGATGGACACACAGTTTCTGAACAAGTTCAAACATGTAGTGGACATTTAACTCTGATCAGCTGTTTCTGCTCCAACTGAAGCCTCTGCTCTGCTGAAGAGACAAAAAATAGCAGCAGATTAAAACAGCCTCCTCATCGATCCACACAGATCTGATGTAACCTTCCTAGATTAAAGGTTTAAAACACGAGAGAAAGACAGCTGATCAGTGAGGCTCATTCACAGGTCATCATATGCTTTAAGTTTCCCACTGTCAGTACTTCACGACGTGGTAATGAATTTATACACAACGTATAGCACCTTACGTGCTTGAAACAAAGAAAAAAGTCATATTTCTCTCTCTTCTTCTGCAATGGTATAATGGTTTTCTAAATGGAGATTTGGCACCTAATGATTGCATAACAGTGGATGGAAACGAGCATTAATTCTCATTTTCTTTTGCCCATTTTTCCCTGAACCTGGCTATTGACTGATTCTCATTTCACGTAATAAGCTCAGAATCAGTGCCGCTCCAAAGCCATTGGATCAGTATCGCATCAGGACATCCCTGAGACGGGTGCAGAGGGGTCAGATTGGTTAAAGGTACCATAAGATCAAATGTAGCACTTTAACAAGGCCTCTGGCGAGACCTGAAGGCTATACAAGCGCCATAATCTGGGTGTGAATTAACTTTGATTTGCTAATGGATCACAGTTAAGCCATTAGGGAGGACGGGGATGGAAAGCCTCACAGTGGCAGACACTCAAAGGTTGCTGTTGTATAGTGAAGTGTGATTGAGTCAGCAGACAACCCTGAGAACAGCTATAGGCTGCAGGATCAACAGGACTCAGAGTTCTGGTCCAGAGCCACAAGTTTTGACCTTTAATTAACAACCCTTTCAGAGTAAGAGTCTTGATATGTGTGGGGGGTTCCAGACTGAAAAGCCCACGTGCTCTATGAATAAGAGCTGTCTGTGACACACTGCTCAGGTTGGTAGGGAACATGAAACGTCGCAAGAGCCGACTTGCATCATGCGGGGAAACAGCGGGAGTCTTCAGCTGGCTTGATGACAACATGGAAAATGAGGTGCACCTGGTCAGCCCCGTGCAGCTGCTCACGCTCGGGCCTCGGGGAAAGAGTCCAAATACTACTGAGTGACTGAACAGATACGTATGTACAGTGAGTGTGTGTGAGGAGTGAGGAGATTATAGTGTGTGTTCATTGACAACGCAAACTGAGTCATAAGAGTCTGACTGTACAAGAATGAGAAAATCCACCCATGCTTTTTTAAGCCTCCGTGTCGGTGTCTGTGACATTCTCGTGAAGTGATATCTCAGAAGCGCCTGGAGGGAATTTCTTCAGAAATGGCACAAACGACCACACGGTGTCAAGGATGAATGGTGGTCAAAGTCAGCGTGACCTCACAAAGCACATTTTTGCCCATAACTCAAGAATTTATTCACTAATTTTGACAAAATGTCCTACGAATGTCTAATAGAGTGCCGCAGGAATGGCATATTTTTGTGGGCTAACCTGAACGTTAGCATTGTTTGACTTCCAACACTAAGCTTCCTACTGCACTATACTATAAACACTTTACCATAAATTGATCCATCTACAAGTTGGAAAGATAGCGCTAGAATAGTAGATGAGTCTGTGTTTGGCATGATGATGTTTAATGTCTTCTACAACCTCTGTAGTCTCATCTAGCTACTTGTTAGCAACCGCCTTTTTAAAGACACATAAATGCTTTATGAGTCACATGTGTGATACTTACTGACGTATTTTATGTTGTAGAACAAAATCTTGTTTTAACCACAAAACTTGTTTGAGGCACTCAACTGGCAACACATTAAAAAAAAACAACTGACTCCAAGACGAGGGAACCAGGAGTGCAAAAATGCTAACTTGCTGTTGGGTTTTATGACTCATTCTTGCAGCACTCTGTAGGATAAAATGTTGAAATGACGACATTTTCCCACCATTTTTCATTACCATATACGTCAGCAACAGAAGGGAGAATGAGACCGTGTTTCACATTTGTTCGGATACTGAACTGGTGACACTGATAACGGGTATCCACCTTCAAACTGTGGTGATTGTAAACACCAATCAGCCTCAACATTAAAAGGTTGCATAGCGAAACGGAGGTTCATAAACTCCTTCATCCTACATAAATTACAGAACACATATACAGTTATCTATATACAAATATACACTTAGTGCATCTTCTGAATCTGCGTTGGGGTAATTGTAGACAGCAGCGATATGATGGTGACGATAACGTGGTCGGCATCTGCACATCGGGGAAACGTTGATTGTGTGTGAGCACCACCTCTCCCCCTCCCGCAGTGGTCGGCCTTGAACGCGGCTCGCCCACTGAGTGCAACAGCTTGAAAAAAGGACCAACAGGTGAAGTGAATAACATCGACCATCTCATTACAATGCAACATTCTGCTGGGAACTCTTGGGTACTGCCATTCACTGACCGACTACTCCCCCTCATGACAGCAGCACTCCTGATGGTACTGAACCTGTCGGCAGGAAAATGGCCCCCGCCATCCCAGCAAAATCTGCACAGGGATGGCTCGAAGAACCTGGCCTCCAAATTCTCATTATCCCAAGTCCAATCCATTCAGGTCCCATCTCACAACCCAAAGGCCCTGTGTCCATGGATCTGAGCCGTTTGGTGGCTTGAGGTTGACCTACACGACATTAGGCAGGTCCTTTCAAAGCAGTGGCTGGCTGGTGTTGGTCTTCTATGTTGAATATACACCGATCAGGAATAACATTATGACCACCTGTCTAATATTGTGAAGGTTCCCCTTGTGCAGCCAAAACAGCTCTGACCTGTCAAGACATGGACTTAAGACCTCTGAGGGGGTCCTGTGGTGTCTGGCACCAGGGCGTTTTATAGTGGATCCTCTGGGTCCTGTATATTGGGGGTTGGGGCCTCCATGGATCAGACCTGCTCCAGCACGTCTTACAGATGCTCGATCAGATTGGGATCTGGGGAATTTGGAGGCCCGGTCAACACCTTGGGCCCTTTATGGTGTTCCTCCAGCTGTTCCTGAGCAGTGTTTGCAGTGTGTCAGGGCACGTTGTCCTGCTGGGGGGGGGCCACTGCCATCGGGTAGTGTTGTTGTGCTGAGGGGGTGTACTTGGTCCACAACAGTGTTTGGATGGGTGGTGCGTGTCAAGTGGCATTCACATGAATGTCAGCACCCAAGGTTTCCCAGCAGAACATCGCATTGTGATGTGATGATCAATGTTATTCACGTCACCTGTCAGTGGTTTTAATGTTGTGGCTGATCGGTGTATGTGTGAAGCCTCCACATTTGAGATTTTTCAGCTTCTCAAGAGGAACGTCCATATTTGAAGCTCTGTCCTACTGTCATGGCTGCAACTTTGTGTCTATCACAATCCGATTTTCTTTGCCGGAGCACGTCAAAGGAACTGGACTGTTTTTTGTTTCTCTCAATGAACTCAGTGACTACTGGTCCAACATTAGGCCATTGGTCTTCTGCTGATGTTGAGCTTCAGGTGATTGTCCTTGCATGCAGCATGTAGTTTCCACTGGAATCGTTAATGTTGATATATTTTGCCAAAAAAAAAAAAAGGGGAAAAAAAGCACATTTTAAATTCCCTCCGTCTGTCACTGCATATATCAAATGACTCTGTAATTCATGTTTCTTCTTCTTTTAAGTGACATGCAGCTCAGGGAACCTGTAACCCACATGCAGAGACACACACTGACAATGTAATGTAAAACAACTTTGAAGCATGAGCCATGATGAAACAAATCCAATAGTCTTTCTCTTTTGTCTTTTTTTTTGCCGCAGATCTCATCTGTAAGCGGGCAAACCTCGGCATGAATCCCGAGTGGATTCACACGCACACACACGCATATATATATACAGAGAGAGAGCAAGAGAGAGAGAGAGAGAGAGAGAGAGAGAGAGAGGACCGCAGTGCACGCAAATCTAATTGGCAGAAAGGGGGGGAAAACGCTTTGCGAGACGTTTGGAGAGTGTGACGCTGGAAAGAGCAGCAGGCAGTCCCTGGAAACAGTGAAAAAAGTAGAGTCATCATGTAATATTTATGCATCCAGAGTTGTGCGGGTGCCTCGGGTAAACCAAGTGGATTGACGCGCGCGTTAAACCAGCCGCATGTGATTTCCAGCTTCAGTCATTTTGGCAGCACGATGCGAGGCAGAGACGGGAGCTGAGAAACCGGACCCTCTGCCAGAGATGTCGACGGAGAGGAATCCCTGAAACCGACCGCTGCCCAGGAAAAAATATGGACAAATCCTCGTTTTCTGTGCGAGTGCGGGCTTGTCTTTTCCTCTCGGTGTTGTTTTTTTCTTTTTTTTTTTCCTCCTCTCCTCTTTTTTTTTGTGCACAGCGCTACAGAGTAGTGAGTGGACCAGGATGCCGTGTGGGCGATGCTGCCACAAGGGATACATTGTGATTTTTTTTCGCTGAGATGTTTTAGCCACCGTTGCATAAATTAAGATAAGAAAAAAAAAAAAAAGCCCGTCACATGAGGGATTGGAGTCCAAAGGGATCTAAAAAAGACATCACCACCTGTTACTAGAAAATCAGGTAAGCCTCACAGACCTTTATTTTCCCTTTTGCATTTACAGTGCCTGATGATACAGTGCATGACGAACGTAGGTAGTTAATTATGATGCCAAACACCCATGAAACGAAACATTAACCCTTTATAATGCACTTTTTTCCCCTCATTTGATCAACCTTAATGCTGATGTATGTACCACACATATGATCAAGATGGATAATGAAGCACCACATCCTCCTCATAGTCACATTTGTGTGATGCACTTCACTCATGATGGGCCTCATGATTGCACACCGTGTCATTATTGTGTGATCTTGCAGGGAAGAAGTGCTCTTTGCAGGAAGCTTTTTTCTTTACATCGCCTCAGTGCAGGTACACAAGCTGCACCCGCAGTTCCTCCAGCCAGTGCAGAGGCAGCAGACCTCCTTTCATGGATAGTGCTGCTATTCAAGCTGCCTCAAAGTACTCTCTCTGCACTGTGAAGCCAATAATCATCAACATACCTACTTATATTTAGGCCATTTTATATCCTGAACAGCAATTAAGTATTCACAAATGGCTCATCTGCAGAATCTTGTAAGGCAGTCCATCTGTGATAAACCTGAGGAGTGTTTCTGCTGCTGCTGCTGCTGCTGCTGGTCCACTGTGTTTTATCATCCTGGCACTAAAACCCTCCAGTGTTTCACAAAATTTATGTTGCTTCTTTAACTGTAACCTGGCGTGGCTTGTTTTTTCTTCCTCACTGTGTGACAGACAATCTCAGCACCGAGATGTAGGAATCAGACTCGAGCCTATCAGGCATATTGAGCCAATCCGAGCCGGTCCATTGGCCGGTCATAGGTCAGGAGCAATCTGTCTGATGTACTGGAGGTCTCATTTCCTACAGGGAGGGGAGACGGTGGCATGTCATTGACGATTTTATGCCCTAGCACACGCGTCCCCTCCCCCTTGATTTCTGCTTATGTCCTAAATCAAAGAGCAGTTTGGCCAAGTGACAGAGGTACACTGGCAGGAAATCAGGGCCTGAGTGAAATGGTGTCAGTCACGTCCGGTCAATACGTCAGGCGGGAAGAGAGAACGAGAAAATCCTCCACACACTGTGTCGCAGTCCGGATCAATCGGAGCAAGGAGATTGCCACAAAGTTTCACCCAACACAACCAAGATCTGCTCCACATCAGAGAGGTCCTCCACACTTTATCTTCCCTACTTAAGCGATCAATAATCTCATGGATCCCAGCGGGTCGTTTAAAAATCCGGACTAGCTAAACGTCTTGAAATGTACAACTGGGATATGTTGTCCGAAGGCATTACTAGAAGCACTGAATGTACACATTGGCATCAATTATGCATGTTAACGCATTCAAAGTGCTGTTTCACTCCCTGCAGCTCGATGCATATGAGGGCTGCACTTTCAGCACTCAGTGAAGCATCATTTCATTCTTTTTAATGCCGTGTGGCTTTATTCAGTGACCTATTTTGGCCATTAAAAGGAGTGCTGCTCTGCTAAAAATGATGCGCAAAAAAAATAAACTTGACAGGTTCCCAGAGAGAAATGGAAAAAAAGTAGCAGTGAGTTTAGGGAAAGTTAGAGATAAGGCTGTAACAGGATTTATTTAAAGGAAACAGTCGTGGAGCAATCCTTTAACATTTCCAGCGATTGTTCTATCTAAAGGGCAGCAGGGAAAGCCCACAGTATGTCACCTGGACATCTTCATTACAATCTAGCACCAGAGCCTGGCAGCGGAGAGACAAAATGCATCACTCCTGCGGTTGCTGTGGGGCTTTTATAGCAACTGTTTGGTCGACCATCCACATGAACTGCTCCAGATGTCGAATCCACGGAGGAGAAGCCATATGCTTTTATTGTGGTGTGATGTACGAGCGTTGAACATACAAAGGAAGCGTAGTTTTCTCTCTCGGAGTGCAGGATAAAATATCACTGGTCCGTGCCACGGAGTCACTGTCATGCAAGAAGAAAACCATTAGTCTGGTTTAGCGGAGACTGATGGCTAATGAAGCGAATGCACACCAAAGTCTCGTGGGGAAGACAGAAGACACAACTCTCATTTATATGCGCCTCATATACCAGCCCATCTGATTTAGAGGTTCAGGACTGCAACACAGATCAACGCAATGAAAGCGACACGTTGGTGATAACTGCCCTAAGAAAAGCTATAAGGCGTTAGATTATACACGACGATTTATGGTACCAGCCCTCCGAGATCACATCTATACCTTCAACGTTTCTGTCGAGGGGGAGGCAGCATTTTCTTTAAGCTTTACAACGTGTGTGTGTAGCCCCGGCTGGACAATTTTAGGTCACATTTGATTAATGTGGAGAGTCTTGCTTATTCGTTAAGCACCGCTGCCTTGACAGCACATCACAGCAGCAGCAGCTCAACCTTGATAGAAGGCAGTCTTGTACTGTAAATTGCATTATTGTGTTTCCTCGGAACATTTGCAATCCATCCAACCTGTGAATAGTAAAATAGCCCCGGAGCAGCAATTAACCCGCTTCACAGTTTTTGCTTATGATAGCAGAACAGGCTGTGTGGACATCATAGTTTTTTTTTCTGTTTACTTTCACAGTTGTGAAATTGTCCACAACATAAGCTTATTCATGCTTTTAATCTGTTTTTTTTTTTTTTTTTTTTTTTTTTTTTTACAGTTAGTAAAAGCATTTTGAAGACATCACTTTGGCCTCTGGAATCATTTTCTCAGTCAGAGCTTCAGCAACTAGTCAATTCAATGACATTTGTTGTCTAAATTCTCTGATTTCAGCTTTTCAAATGTGCATATTTTCTGATTTGTTTACTCCTCTATGACAGCAAACTAAATAACTTTGCACTGTGGACAAAACGAGACATTTGAGGACGTCGCACACTAACTTTGGGGAACAGTGATTTCATTTTTCACCATTTTATGCACCAAACACTGAGTGTTGCAGCAGTTTGAGAATTTCACGGTATGATAACCATCTAGAAAAAAACATCACATTTCAATTTATACGGTTTACACAATTATTTTTCATTATTTTCATTCACAGTGACCTTTAAAAGGGATGAAAACAGAACAAGTTTTCAGCTGTACAAAGTATTATGTCCTGACAGACATCAAACTTTATAAAAACTTACAGAATTATCTTTTTAATATCACTAATACAGTAGAATTCAATACTGTAGTTAAGCAAACGTACACAGTATGATAATCATCAATTCTCTTATCACGGTATACTTTGACTAATCGATTAATTGATGAAGCGATCGACTGATTCATGGTCAGTCGCTCAACCCTGTTCTCTATTTTCTTATATTTTATTGACTAAATCATTTCCCTTATTTAAAAAGTCAATAGCAGCAAATTCGATAATGGTTATGAATCATTAGTTGCATATATTTAGTCAAAGGTCACAGTTTGCAGCTGGAAATGAAAATCTTCCCAGAGAATAAAGTAGACATTCGATGAGCTACAGAACTTCCTTTATCAAATGTGGGTATTTTCTGGTTTCTTTACTCCTCTATGACAGTCGGACATTTGATGGGGTCGTCTTGGGCTTTAGGAAGCAGGGATCGATTAATTAAGAGAATGATTGAAAGACTTATGGACAGTGAAAATGATTGTTATTACAGCCCTGTTCTCTATTTTATTATATTTTATTGACTAAACCATTTCGCTATTGATCAAAAACGTCACAAGCTGAATAATGCTTAATGATTATGCACCATTAGTTGCATCTCTATATTTTATAGGTTTTAGGTGAAGAGGTCACATTTTGCAACAGGATATGACCCTGAAGGGAATCAAGCAAATCCTGTAGGAAATAAAGTAAACATTGGATGATGTACAGCACGTTATTTATATCCCTAAGAGTAATTTGTCTCATGTCAGACGGTTTGAATTCATAAATAATTTACCCGAGCAATCGAGAGGTAGCTAATACTGTATGTTTCCCGACTTTATATTTAGTAAGGGAGCAGATGTGTCCCTCGACTGTGCAGCTTCATTTCAATGTTGCCTGGCCTTCAGCAGTACGCTGAGCTTTTTAATCCTTTCATGTACTTCACACAGCATGGGGCCATTTCCAGGCCCCCAAGTCTTCCCCTGCAAGGCATCATTGGACTGAATTACAGACGTGACTGTATGCACATACATTTATTCGTATATAGTTTAATTAGGAAAGTGAATTACTCTATTCAGTCTTGTGTAAAGGCTCTGTGCTGAGCCTAATTAGGACCCTCATGTAAGATAACATGCTTGACTTGGCCAATCCATTTATCCGAAGGCGTTGCACCATAATATCACATGTTAAAGAAGGAATAAAGATTACAATCCCATTAGGAACCTGTCAGAAGCAAACATGCTGCAGGATCAGTTTCCTCTCGCTGTTCTTTATTATCCTGCGTATGTCTATTTCTGCTCCCTGATATCCAGCCGTATAACAGGCAACCAGTTTCTGAAATGATTCTCGCTGATTTAAGTTGGCACCCACCTGATATCTGGTGGCTCCCTGTTGCCAGAAAACATACATCACAGTCAGGAAGGTCAAGAGCTCAGTCCATAAATGTGTCCATCACTAATTTACTCCTCTGCCTATCATTCATGAGCATCTGGCGTGGAGCGCGTCGCCGGAGCTCAGGTATTGACTTACGAGGTGATGAAAGGCTTCGTTTTTGACAAATGCTCCGAAAAGAACTGAAAACATGATGAGATACTTTTTCTATCTTGCCTGAATGATATGTCTGGAACGTAATCTGAAAGAATAGGAGGAGAAGTGGCACCTCTAGCGGCACACAAAGCACTGCTGGGTGCAAGATGTGCTCTGCAAATACAGAACTTTTTAGAGTTTATTAACGTATCATGAATTGTGGGGCGAAGAGGAACCTGAACACCACTCTGGTATAAACACTAGTCTTTTGATGAAAACCATATAGAGCTGAAACATTTAGTGGTTCTCGCTTCTCAAATGTGAGGATTTGCTGCTTATCTCAGTTTTACATCACTGAAATTTAATATTTTTCTGGTTTTGGACTGTAGGTCAGCACGAAACATGATATTTGAAGATGGAGCCTTGGGCTTTTGAAGCTGTTGTTGGACCTTTTTATTTTTAAATATTTTATAGACCAAGCAGTTCAGTGAGAAAATTGTTGGCAGATGAATTGATAGACAGTTCAACTGAAAGCAGCTGGTATTTATGCTTCATATGAACAGGCGACCTCTAGTGGCTTCTTAACCCTAACCAAGTAGTTTATCTGCCTTAACCTAACTGGACTGCGTGTGTACGTGTATGGCACACCTGCTGGTTGTTCTGGAAACGGTGATGTATGTCGCTTTGGGAGACACTGGCAATCAACTTATTCAGTCGTTTAGGTATGAGGATGTGTCAGCCAGAAAGGGGTGACTCCCCTGGTTAAAAAAGAAGTCCAATTGTATGTAATCTTATAAAAAAATGACAGTTTTGTACTGGGTTTATGGTCCCATTTGCTAGTTTCAAGTCATTTAGTAAATTATCATCCCATTTAGAGCAAAATAGACAATAAAGTAGGGTATGCTTTCTTACCAACTCGCCCAAATGTGCACTTCTGGCTCCAAAAAAGCAAGATGTGGACTGCTGTAATGCTTAGCTTCAAAAGTGCAGTCCACAGTTGGAGATGTCCTATAACTGTCCTAAGCAAAAATGCCAGAAATTCACTGACTCCGGCTTCTTAAGGGTAAATATTTGTTGTTTTTCTGCGTCTTCTATGATATTAATTTGAATATCTTTGAATTAATGTATTGGTCACACAAAACAAGCAACCTGTACATGTCACCTTGCCTCTGGGAAAATGTGATCAACATTCTGCATTTTATCAACCAAACCCTCAACTGATAAATGGGGAAAATCAACTGCATCAGATTAAACAAGTAATTGTTGGCTGCAGCTCTAAGTGAGGAATAGTTAAACACGAAGATTTTCTTTCTTTCACTGTGAGGACATATTTAATACCCAAAACACCCGCACTTCAGTTAAAACTTCCATTTCACTCCATAGTATACCAATTATACACCCACCTAAAACAGACATAAAAAACACACAAGCAAAAACAAGGTAGCTACAGCTCTTAAGATTGAGACAAAAAGGAGCTTACATACAGTACGCTGACTGCATGTCCCTAACAAGCAAAATAGTCGAGCACACACCAATTAGATTTTGTATCCTAGAACAAAATCTGGCCAACAAGTCAGCACCCCTGCTCGATTTAGATAAATCTTTAAGCCCTCACAACTGAGAAATGTCCATTTTTCTGAGGTAAAAAAATGTCAATAACTGATCAAGAAATATCCTAAATGTTTGAGGAGTATTTTCCTCTCAAGACAAAGATAAAACACAATGTAAAAAGGTAATCGTAATGAGTATTTTTCATTCTCTATGGAAAGATTGTGTTTAAAGAGCCAGAAAGAAGAAGGTGCATATTGCTGGCAGCTTGCAACAAAGAATTAATTATGTTTTCTAACACGAACTGGGCAGATCCTTTGAATTTCTGTCAGTATAATGCTCTTGATGTTTGAGCAGGACTCTTTTGGGATGCCATCATATTTGAGTAACATAATATCCGCTATCATCGCTCGCCAAATTAAAAAGCTGCACTCCCAGGCACCATATGTTCCAGGTCGCAGAACAAGTGAACATACAGTAAGTGAAACCCATCTCAATTTACGTGCAGTAAAACTACATTTGCTGGAGCACTCCACAGACAGCTGCTCCACCTGCACGCAACAAACGGCCATTCATCATCCTGTATGGGCCACAGCTGTCCTCAGGTCTAAGAGATGGAGATGTCACGTTACAATCTCCACATCTTCCAGGCAATCTAACTCGCCTCCTCTCTCCCTGTGTTTCCTGCCATTGTGTCAAAGACAAGAGCATTATTTGAAAAACATCGCTTGGCAAATTGACTGAAAATATCTGATGGCGTGGTTGTAAAAGGAGTTGCGCTGACTCGACTTAAAAGGCACAAAAGGTTCGGCCTATTTAATCTTTGGATTCTCAACAGAAAAAAAAGGGAAGTGCTGGCGTCTGATGGGATGTACAGGAGGGCACCCGCGAAGACAAAGTGCTCGTCTCTGAGCCGCAGACACATTTTCCAGCTGACCACGTGAAGGCATTCATTTTTAAAGCAGGTCCACAAAATATGTCAGGATTTCTCTAACAGCCACTGCAGAGCCGACTCATCTCTGAGGCAGACAGCTACATGTGTAGGTTGTTAGGTGGAGGAAGGCTGAAGAGAAAAACTGTGATACTGTGTGTCGAATTGAATTTGTAATGTCAAACATAAAGTCACAACTTAATGATGAATCTGTGGAACACATATATTTGCAGTTACACAACAATATAGATAAAAATCACATGGTCAGAATGCATATCGATATAAGTGAGGTTTCTAAAGTATTCTTTATATACATACAAAACATAATCTGTTGGATTCCTGTACATGATATTTAAAATGTTTTTGTAACTCTCAGCACAACTCTCAGCCTTTAATGCTTGAACAACACTTCTCAACACAATCACCAGAATAAGTGTTGGCAATGTACATTTCTACAAAAGCTGAAATTTTACATTTCTTTAGGTTCTATTTCCTATTTTATGTTGTGGCAACAACAGCTTACTCATGATCTTAAGTTTAAGGTTAAGTTTAGGCACAAAAGCCACTTGGTTCGTGGTTAGGAAAACATCATGTTTTGGCTTAAAATACAGGTTTTGGTCACCACAAAAATCCGTTTTTGTTGCCATAAACACAGCTAGAAATTGTCCCGACGTCTCCTTAAAAATATCACGTCACCCTTACAAATATTTAGACGTAGTCTTGAACAGTGGTCACTGGCTTGGCAGCCTCCTCGCCTGTAACTCCACCATGATCCCCTCCGCTTCTGACATGAAAGGTGAATGTGATATGACACATATTGTAGAAATGTCAGTATGGTACGAATGATACACGCACACAATGTATCAATGTTTGCAGAGATGTTAACTGCCAACATTTTCTCCTGTGACTTTCTTTGACTGAATGAAAAAGTACATTTGTGAACTGGAGTTGGAGCTGGAGTTACAGGGAAGTGGTTCGGGTTGATGGTGGCTTTGTATTCAGTCCTTTGTTAGGTTAAGGCAACCAAAGCACTTTGTTCAAGGTTAGGAATAGGTATTTTCTGTCTGAAAATTTTATCTGAAGGTTTCGAAGTACTTCATTGCTAGAAAGATGACCCTTGCATAAAACTGGGGTGTCTATGCCGAAGAAAGACATAAATAGTTTTGACATTTGTGCTACATGACATGGGGAAACAGAAAAAAGGGCTGTGGTATTACTTTTGCTCAAAAGGTAGAAAACCTGCAACAACCACAATGCTCTGCGCCACATTGGACCAATTAACACCCCTGCTGATGGGTGATGTACCGCGATTTGGCGGCACTTTGTTTTTACTGAGTCTGATCTGAAACAGGAAACAGTTAGGCGGCCAGCTTGTAACAAACAATTTGGTAATACAGGCAAAATGGAGTTTGTAATTTGCAAATGCTCCCAACAGTCTACTGATACAAAGCTGGTTCTCATTTAACTTTATTGGCACTACAATAGACCTTATAATGCACAAAAACAGCAGACGTAATTAGAAAGATAACTGAGCTAAAAAACAAAGATTTAAGAGTTAAATTGGCTCGAGACATGTACCTTTTTGAAATGGATTATGTTTTTCTTTTCTTTCGGAGTCGGATGATCTGATCATCGTAAAGATTTCTTGAGTCTCTGCATTGACTAACATAGTAATAATGACCCACTCTCCTCCCTTTCAGTGCTTTAACAAACAGATTTCCAAGTTTCATTAAGGCTACTCCCACTGTATAATCAGGACCTGCTGATTTATGCGTGAAATGTAGCTTGAAATGCATATATACTGTTTTTTTTAGAACAATGATTATAGAGGCAACACTGCGGCTCAACGAAAAAAGGTGGCATCGAGCCAACAATGCATACTAACGAGGAGGATTTCTCAAGAGTGCCACTGGAACTTAATAAACACTTTGAAAGAGTCATTTGTGCTTGGCGTACAAAAGATCCAAGAAAATGGAAGAATATGAGTTAATTGCGTTTTGGCATTCGTGCACATGAATCCACAGGTTTTTATGAGCGAGGTGTTTGAGAGGCTCCTTCATCATCGGCTGAAGGAGTCATAGTCTCGAGTTTGAATCTGTGAATCGCTTCTGATCATCCCACATACGTGCAGTAGATATATTGACATCACACGTATCTGTAGATTGAATCCCTTCAGTCGTAGTCAGAAGAAGAATGAACAATATTCCGCTGCTTTTTGAATCTGAATATTTAAATGTAGCTTTGTTGTTTGTTGTCGAACAGCAGCTCCTCACCTGCAAGTCTTTCTTAGTATGAGAATGATCACCCCATCCTCCCTCTGTTATTGCAGCACAGCCACCGATCCCTCACTGAACGTTAGCCTCATTCTGCTCTTCAGCATCAGCTCCACTGGGAATTATCCTCCATCCAGCCAGGAGAGGTGACAGCTCTGCTCTCCCCACCGCCCAGGTTTGACAGCCATGATTCGGGAAGGCCCTCTGCTACGGCTCAGATCAGGGATCAACTCGCTGCTCGATGGCTAGATCTCACCGTCCAAAGAGCTGGGGGCCTTTCTACTGAGGTATGTCGACTCCCTGTGCGGTGCAGGTTCTATAGCTCAAGTGTGAGCCATTTTTGATCTGCACTCTTTTTGTCGAGTCAAGTGGCTGTCTGATTAGAACTGGTTTATGCAAACGAGGCTCTGGCAAAAAAAAAAAATCCTCCAGACGACTTGTGTGTTTGTCTGAAAAGAGCGACTCACATGAGTTCCCAGTATGTGTTTTGTGGTGTCGCTCCTTTTTCTCTTTAAACCACAATACCACTGAGGTTTTGGTGCTTTTATTGTGGCATTTCCTCCTTACTGTGGCTCAGCTTTATTCTCTCTCTCTGTCAGGGCATCAGATATGGTAACACGGTTCATTTCTGGGAGCACTGAATTGGATATTGAAACATTTATTAGGATACCTGGGTTCTCACCTTTGCTAATGAATTATTCATTAACACTTAATAGTCTCCGGTTTTCTCCCGAGATTGCTCACTGGGAGTGTGAGATGAGTTTAGAAGAGGCACATTACAATGAAAGAGCTATTTCCCTCCATTGTGCAAGAATAGCAAAGCTATAATAGAAAAAGGTATCCTGCTAACAATGCTAGTTGGAATCAGCTGCACGGTTCTGCGGTCACCTTAGTCGGCGCTTGCCTCCTCAGTCTAACTCAATCTTGTTTCCCTCTGTTGCAGTATCCCTCACTGCATTGTAGCACATGGATTTCAAGACTTCAAATGAAGAGGTTGGTAGGATTCAATCAATGTAACATTTTGACAGTGAAATGACTGTGATTATAGAAACAGCTCTGACATTTACAAGCGTCTGGAAGCATGTGGCTTGGACAGTGCTATAGCACATCAATCTGTAGGAATGCAGCCTCCCCTTTCCCCTTTAACCCTCGTCCTTCCATCATGTGGACGCACAAGGACCACCGACTGGAATAAACTACTGTATGAAACTACAATCACAGCAAAATGTCAACCTATTTCCCTCTAAACATGTAATTTATGTAATCGAAATCAAAACAGATTAATATTATTCTATTCTAATAATCTGCACATTATGTAAAATAAGAATATATACATATAGGCTTATTTATCATCCTGTCATTCTGATATGATGAAGTTTTCAGTAATTTAAATTGAACATTATTTGTATTAGGGCCGGGCAACAGATCAATATTAAAATGTTATGGTGATATGAGACTATATAAAGTACCAGTAGTCATCACTGCAAAAAAAATGTTTTGATATAGCCTTAAAATTAGCCCTAACTTGTGTTTTATATTTATATGGTCGACCAAACAGGTTCATTTAGAGTGCATGGCTTCATTCCCTCAGACGGATTAAAAAGAAATAAAAGCATAAAATGCTAAAATGAGTCACCAAATATACTCGTGTTTATACTTACATTCATATACCTCTATGTGTGGGAAACACACAGCAATATAAAATCAGTGAAATGTTATTTAAACTGTGTCTGTCTCTTCAAAATGACTCAGTGCCCTGAAACCCCCTGATAGTGTTTCAAACCTTCAATCGGGAGCCTTGGCAAAGATAAACTCGATAAATAGTTGCATCTATTAAATCTGCTTTGGCAGAATTGGGTGCCTTTGAATAGGATCCCCCAGGGCCCCAAAACATACATGAAAAAATTGAAACGATAGAATAAAGCAACTGTGAGATATGACAAAAAGTATTTCTCTGGAGTCTGCAGGTATCCCAGTGGGTAGGATTAGGATAAATAGATCCATTGTGCAAATAACTGAATCAACAAGTATAAACATTATTAAAACTGACTTCTTGTGTTAATGTTGCTCAGTGTAAACTGCAGTAAATAGCTTTTAGTAGCCACATGTCTCACATCCTCAATCACATGAGAAGATGGCGATGATGGACCTGCAGTTGACTCACTTATGTGGCTGTTTCTCAAACTAAGTCCAGCTCTGCTTCATTTATCAGCAAGCAAACTGTTTAAATACTGGCAAACCATGATAGATACCACTGCCAGCAAGTTGCTTTCCCTCTGATGGTTTCTTTGTCAATATGGCTTTCCTTTTTTCTCCTGATAGACTGATTTTAATTGAATTGTTTTAACGGTAAATGACTGCTGCAAAGTCTTTAACATCAGCCCGATTACCACTTTTGGGACATACGTATGGATTGATCAAAAAATGCCGCATATATAGTCCAATGAGAGCTGCTCACCTGGCGCATAAACCAAAAAAGGTTTCCAGCTTCCAGGTTTACTTCCTGGTTATGGACAAGGAACCTAAAAATGAAGGAAGAGTCATTACATCACCAAATCTCGCTCTGGGGGAAGACTGTGGTGTCAGCTGTATCGAAGTCAATGGGAGATGCATTTAGAAATGCACTCAAACCTAACATGTCTACGTCGTATGACTTCTGATGAAGAAATGCCTTCAGAAAATGAAAGAACTCACTTCAGAGAGGAGGTTAACCACAGGATATCTCCCAATTGAGGGACAGGGCTGATAATATTTTGATCAAACGAGGCAGGTCCGACTGATTTCCACTGACAAGACTGCACTTAGATCATGAGCAAAGAAATCAGTCGCCAACCTACTCTCTGAAGTGTGTGCCTTCATTTTCTGGAGGCATTTCTTCATCAGAAGTCATACGACGTAGATATGTTGGGTTGAAGTGTGTTTTCTCCATACATCTCCCGTTGACCTCAATACAGCTGACACCACATCTGGCCCCAACGTGAGATTCGGTGACGTGATGACCCTTCCTTCTCTTCTCGGCTTGAGAAAAGTTTCACAGAAGTCATAAAAGAGTCATCATTGTCCTTGCTTGCAGCACAATGTTTTACTGTCTTACAGATGTCTCTTTTATAATCGCGGTCTATGGGGGAAATGCTGGGTAAACTTGGAAGCAAGTCTGAGCAGCGCAGCCAAATCCAGTTTTAAATAATAATTTAATGGTTTGGGGACAAACTACTGCAGGTATGGATTAAACCATGTGCACATTTCTTAGGGGGGTGTGGGGCTATTATTATTTAAAATATGAGAAATAATCTTCCAAAGGAGTCCACCAATGGTAACATTTTACTTCTAAAGCCAATAATGTAAAATATCAGAATTGAAAAAGAAAAAACTAACTTTTAGTTCAGTTTCTTTAACACCCTCCATGTTGAACTCTTCCCCTCCGTTCTACACCCCTGGATGAGAAACAGATGTCCTTGTTGCAGATCTGCTCCGATCATGTTGTAGATAATAATGGAGGGGGGAGAATAATAGAGAAACATAAACCAGGATCAGTGATAAGGCTAATTAGCTACAATGCAAGCGCTACAACGGGTCAATGCTCAGCCACGTGAGACACTGTCTGAACCAGCCATGTACAGTTACGGCACTACTGCCCTCATTTTGCTCGACTAATGACTCTCGCACGCACATTACTTCATATAATGTGAATTAATGCGTCCCTCATTTCATTTCTCACGCTGCAGCTGCAGGCGGAGGCTCACTGCTTCACATTCCTCATTTGGGGTGAAAGATAATATGCTCCATAAACTGACTTTGATTCAAGTTTGACCTGCAGTCGAGATAGTTGCTCTAAGAATAGCAGCCCAACTGTCTTGTTAACTGATGAGCGACGTACGCAGGGTGACAAGGATGCTGACACTGGTGGCTTCTTTCCATTAGCAGTCTTGTCAGGTGAAGGTGCTTCTTTTATTTAGACCTTTTTAAGTCAAGGACAGAGCAGGCATCGCAATTAGCCGGGGAGGAGGGAGGATATGCAGAATGCAAATTTATGCGGATTAGCATGTTTTAAATGGATCACTGGAAAGAGACACAGTCCTCACACTGGGAGATTCAAATGTAGAGCCTGGTTCAAGCCACTTAATTTCACAGGTTCTTAATTTGCCATCACCATCATCAGCCTTTCACTTACTGTAAACAAGATGGTATAATTTCAAGGTTTTTTTTTTATCTCAGTGTGAATGTATACAACGCAAACAGAGGGCACGAATCATAAAAATCTATTTCAGCGAGAGTCTGCTCATTATTAGAAAACTGTAAATCAACATTGTCTTGTATTTTTTTCCATCTCAATGTGTGTTTATTACTCAGAGCGCTGATTTATTTGTTCCAACATCAGCGTTAACAAGGAGAGTACTAACAAAGAAAATCAAAAAAGTCTGTATCCTAATTTCCATTTTCATCCTGCAGTGGAGTATTCTCAATGACATTTCATTTCATGGCCAGTTAATTTAGTCAGGGAGGGATGATGAATGATTTTTATCTCTCTGACTGTTCGCAGACAAAGACTGGGATTTATTTGATGCAAGAAGGTAATGAGGAGCCATTTAATATTCGACTACACTTGGCCAAAGATATTCTGACCATTCAAGAACAAGATGTCATCTGTGTGTCAGGAGAGCCTTTCTACTCAAGTGTAAGTAGCGTGGTACCTCTCCTCTATATGATACGTAGAAATCATTAACATGTACAGCACAATGAGTGAAGGTTGCAGCGCAAAGATACCGTGAATGTCTGCGTCATTGACAAATCAGTTAATCTATTCCTCATAAATCAAATGCAGCTATTAAATAGCGATTCACCTCCCGGATCATGGCGTATAGAAAGATATTCAGACCTCACTTGTCATCATCTCTGACAACTTTTTCTTCCCATTTACAAATCCACTGGTTCTCATTAAAAACTCTCTAGTTCATGACCTTTCTCAAAATGTTATTATTCTCCCAATAACATTTTGCTGTCAAAGACGAACAGAGGAATAGCTCATGTCTTCTGAAACATGATCACTAATTAATGTAAAGGATGAAATTGCTACTGCAGACTTTTTTAAGCCTTGGTGACCAATTAAACTTTATGAAAAATGCAGAATTCCTGCAAACTATCAGCGCTAAATGTTTTGGAAAATGCAGGCATCAAATTCCCAATATGAAACGATATGAAACAACATCTTTATACTAGAGCCACGGGCTGTAACGATCAATAGAAAACGGTGTCAAATCACAAACACCAGAGACACTTACGGGATCAATAAAAAACAGTGTGAGACAGACGATATATCTTAAGATCTATAGAGTATAATAGAAAATAGAAAACAAGAAACAACAGAAGAAACAGCATGAGCAATGCAAAGAAAATCCATTTTTATGAATAAGAGAGTTTAAAAGACAGGAGGAGAGGAGGAGGATTGGACAACAACAAGTCCAAACTTCATATCCAAACCTCAAAAGAGTCTGAATTTATTGTCACTGTCTCATGAGTTTGACAATTTTTTGATCTTTTTTTTTAACGATGTTGTTTTTTCATATTGTGAGTTCGCTGCTCGGTGGAGGTCTGCAGCACGAGAGAAACATTGCATTTTCAAAATTTTTAATAAACTTAGTAGTGACATTTTATGGCAATGCAACACTTTCTTTTGCGTTATTTTATTTTATTTGGCACCTGTCTACCAGGTGGGCAATGAACAATGAAAAAATTGTCATTTCCCATCCCCATCCACCACTAGATCGTTAAAAAATGTTCAAAATGTTGTCTCACATAGTTTTGAATGACTATAAATAATATTAGTAGCAATGCAGCAAAACTTTATGGTAACCATTATTAATAAATGGTAAAGTTAGTTAATTAAACCTTAGTTGATAGTTAGTTCACTGTTAATGAACAATAAAATGCTTTTAAACCATTTATTAAGTGCAACTGATGTTTTTAATACTTTGTAAATGGTTAATAATTACTGTGTAGTTTATAAACATTATTTCGATTGGCACCATGAAGACATATATTGCAAATGTAGACAAATTCACATCAAAATTGATCAAAATGTTATTAAAAGTAACTGTGTTTCACTTGTGTAACGTGTGAAACAAAAACTTAGTTCCACATTTCAAAGAGAAAGCTTAGATGTGGTCAATACCATCATGTCTGTGCACTGAGCTGGAGCCGGGAGGTGATTAGCTTAGCTTAGCTTAGCATCAAGACTGGAAGAAGAGGGAAATGGTTAGTGTGGCTAATGAAAATCTGCATACCAGCACCTCTAAAGTTCTTTAAAAAGAAATTAAACAAAAATGTAAAAATCTTAATCTAGTTTCGGTTGTCTGGTTTTACAGGGAGGTTGTGTTGTAACTGTTTGCTGTCGAACAACAGCCAGGTGCAGTGACTTTCTGCAGTGGGGAGTGAAAAAATGTTCTTCACTCCACCAAAACCCACAACTACTCTACTCTGACTGTGCATGGATCCAACAGAGATATTACGTGTTAACTGGTGAGCTTCAGAGGTGCTTTGGACAGACCTAGACTAGCTGTTTCCCTTTATTTTCAGTCTTAATGCTAAGCTAAGCTAATTGCCTCCTGGCTCCAGCTTCAAATGTAATGCGTAGGCTGGACAGCAGTATCTTCTCATGTTAATCTCGCCAAGAAAGTGAATAAGCGTAAATCTCATATGATTCCTGTAAAAGTGTAAAAATGACAATATTGAATTATCAGTTCTTCCTTTGAGTGGAAAAGTGAGTTATGTTGGTACTTCAGATGCAACTTTCACAAATAAATAGGGACGCATAACTACATTTTTCAGGTTTGAAGTTGCTTGTGATTAAATTTTAGTTCTGACAAAAGCAGCTTCTCCCTATTTGTTCTGTTGTAAGAGCTCCCTCCGGTTCAGCATCAGTCTGAAGTCATTTCTTGATTCTCCCTGCATCTCTTCCAGGAGAGGACTGTAACGATCCGGAGGCAGACAATTGGAGGGTTCGGTCTGAGCATCAAGGTAATTTAGATCCCAGCTGATTAGGCTGCTCCTCACAACTCCTTTAAATTAAGTCTGAACAAGTGTTATTGATCATTTTCTTGTCAAACAGCACTAGCCGAGGGATTTGCTGAAAAAATTAGCTTCTTGCGAGCGTCTTCGTCTCATTCTGGTGTTTGTGATACCTTCGTAAATTTAATGTGATTTGCTTTGTCCCCTCAGGGTGGAGCAGAACATAAAATCCCTGTTGTGATATCAAAAATATCGAAAGAACAAAAAGGTATATTGTTTTTGTTGTGTTTTTTTCCTCCATCTTACTCTTCGTGTTAGTTTTACTGACATGTTTTTGGTTTTTTTTTCATTTCCAGCTGAACTCTCTGGCCTGCTTTTCATCGGAGACGGCATCCTTCAGGTAGAAATGCCAAAACTCATATTAATGCTTGTTTACACACCTCATCCTACTCTGCAAAATAACACTGTATCTTTAATAATTCATGTGCCACATGTCCACAAACTGCGCTGAATAATGATGCATTCCTATAAGTAAATGTCACATCCCCTCTCATTCATTGGTTACAAGTATATCAGGCAAGAATCTCTCCCACATCTCATCTCTCCCGGCTCATGTGATGCCGAGGAAACATCTTCGAGACAGCCAAAGGCGTTCTGTATTCATGGCAACTGTGGATGTGACTCTCTTGTTTACAGCTTTCAGCGCAGATGCCATAACAGTTATTGTGCTTGCCTCATTAATCATTCTGAAGATGGAGCTGCAGTGATATGATGCCAGCAGTATTATTTAGGGTAACCCTGTTATTGTTCTTTCTAGATAAATGGAATAAACGTTAGAAGTTATCGCCACGAGGAAGTGGTAAGCTGTCAGCTCATATCTCATGTTTCTTACACTGCAACAGCTCTTTCAGCGGCTTATCTTGTCTCACTTTATGATTTGTATCTTTTTGACTTGTAAAACCAGTTGTGTCTGTTTCATCCTGTGTTTTTTTGTTTTTTTCAATGTAACTACAAGAAATATGTGTGTATGGAGCGTAACTTCTGTGTCTGTGTAAATCCCTTATCTTGGCTTTCCATTCTTAGTTAGACGTTAGCACACCATGTTTCATCACAGCACGCAATCGGCAGAAAAACACAGTTTACAGCTCCCGCTGTAAAAATATCCCTGCATTTTTTATCTTGCAGGTCCAGGTTTTGAGAAACGCTGGTGAAGAAGTGACTCTCACTGTCTCTTTCCTGAAGAAGACTCCAGCCTTTCTGAAACTGCCCCTGTGTGAGGACTGCACGTGTAAGAAAGCTCTCCAAACACTGCTTAATTGAAGTGTTTAATCACTGCAAAATAATTAACCAAGAGTATTTATAGCTGGTATTATTTTCTGTCATGGATCGGTTGTCCTGGTGACTATAAAATTGAGCCTGGAAAAAATTTAAAAAAGCTTCACAGTGGGCTCTAAAAAAAGATGATGTTTGGCTAAAGAGGGGTATAAAAAGAGTGAAGTACGTAAATCAAACCTCAAAACAGATGTGAGACGAGAGAAATGACGTTGCTTATTGTGGCGCCATTGATTGCTCTTCCATGGGAAAGCCTCAGCCCGTCATCAGACATGAAAGCTTTTTATAAAATCCTTTCATATGCGTATGTAGGCCAGGTTGACTGGCCATCCAACCAGTCAACTGAATACAAATTGGCACAAAGCAGGAGCCCTACAGTGCTGGAGAACAAAGCAACACACTTTGGTTGATGGCTGTGATTCACTGCAGTTGGAAGCCTTGAATTAGATGGGGGTGTTGCTCTGAGTTTGTAGGGTTTATTGGCTTTTTTTTGTGTGTCCCTGCTGTGCTCTCAGGCATCCCCAGCGACCAGAGTAGTGGGACCTCCTCTCCTCTGTGTGATAGTGGCCTGCACTTGAACTACCATCCGAACAACACGGTAGTTTTTCCATTAGCCTCTTCTTTGACTGACTGATTCTATAATTGTCCCCCTGTAACCATGCTGCAGCGTCCCCGCTGCCAGCAAGTTGTTTCCATGCAACTGTCACTGCTCCCTGATAACCGGGATGCTCTATCTTTATCGTTTTGAGGAGAGTGAATCAGCTTTCCTCTGCAGCCTGCCTGTACACCTGCAGCTACTACAGCAGCAGCGGCAGGACTCGAGCTCTTGACAAGACGCGCTCCTCTACATTGTGTTTCACACTTCTGCAGGACACGCTGTCCTGCTCGTCCT
Source organism: Pagrus major (assembly GCF_040436345.1). Taxonomy (NCBI): domain Eukaryota; kingdom Metazoa; phylum Chordata; class Actinopteri; order Spariformes; family Sparidae; genus Pagrus; species Pagrus major. Next base: position 20,768,176 of record NC_133235.1, on the reverse strand, counting down.
GGCCCACGTCACCGGGGCTTCGCTGGGAGAAGAGATGGGTGGACCTGCGCCTTATTCCGCTGCTTCACTCTCGCCTGTCGCAGTACATCCCGGGCTCTGACGCCTGCAGGTGAGCTGCAGGACTTGATCTTGAAGTGCTGGTATCTCCCTATTAGGCTCATAAGTGCTTTTTAAATGCTTTGGGGTTTTCAAATGGAGCAGACTGCCTATTTTTTCTGCTATTTAGTATAACCGTTTAAACACAATTAAATAAGCCAAACAGTTCTGTGTTTCTGCTTTAGGAGCGTCTGAACAAAGAGCATGATGAAATAATAGTAATAAGCCATTACGCTGTCAATAAAGACATTTTGCGACAGTGTGGATGATAGAAACAGTAATCTTGTGGATTGACTCTTAATGGACCACAGTTGTGATTTGGCATGCTTGAGCCCCATTAATAGAAAATTGCATAAGAGTACCATAAGTTTTTATATTGATCAGCCAGATAGTGGGTAATGCGTTCAGTTTATTTTATGACAACAAAGATCAACTTACCATACACTGAAAAATCTGACAGCGTGACTTTAAAAAAAATTGAGGAAACCTAGCGCATCAAAATGACCAAGTAATCTAGACTAATAATGTTCATTTGTTAAAACTTTTGACCTCTTATAACACAAACCGAATAATCTACGTTTCCTCTGTATTTCTGAGGTAATCTGTTTCCTGACGTTTTTAAAGTAAAGTCAACTTTTAAAATGCACAGTGTATTTTGAGTTTTGTTTGCTCTGAAACTGTGAGAAAGCTCTGTTTTGAAAACTTGCTGATTCATTGAAATCGTCCATAAAAGATATTTTTATCATAACAATGTGTCAAAGGAAAGTGTGAAAACAAAGTGACAATGTCAGAGATGTGTTGCTCGTAGTGACGACCCTACGCTGTAAAAATCTGACAAATTAACTTTACGTAAAGTTGACTAATGATTTGAAGTTGTTCAAAATGTTTTGCTCGTACAACTTAAATTTAATAGTCTTCTTTATTTGCACTAAAATCCACTGTACACCACCTGCTCAGCACCAAAAAGCAGTGTTTACATTTTCCCAAGCAAAGTTACAGTGAGTAGTAGCCAGTTAAAAGGAAGCAGGATGAGATTTGTCTTTATTTAGTTTTATTTTAGACATTATATTTTGTGGTTTTGACGGTGGAAACACTTTTGTCCACGGGGGCCTCCAAAATCAACAAAATATCAAAGTTCCTTAAAGTAGCTTTAAGAAAAGACTAAATACCAAGGGTAAAATTGTAACTAAGAATAAAATAGGCATTGAAAGTCAACATTTACAGTATATCTTCACAAAAGAAACAAATAGTCAGCACATATTTACACATACAGTAATGTGTGTTAGATCCAGCATTGTTCAGGTGCAAACTGGCGCATGTATGTGAAAATATGACTTTGAGTTTAGAGTTCTTGCCTCTGATTGTGTCGGGGGTGAAGGTTTTCTGATTGGTCGGTGGGAAGAAGGGAATATTCACCTTACACTCGACAGGTGGCCATAAATACAACTTTAAATTATGCTATATTGCTCCATGACCGTTTGATGTGTAACCAACTGTTGCATGTTCATGTCAATGATGTGTTCATAACTTGTTTACTCTGGCCCCATGTTGCCAAAAGATCAATGAGTGCAGGTTCAAAGGAAAATGACACATAATGAGAAGTGTTTGCAGAGAGCCGGCCAGTTTTTTAAAAGCAGGATCTGACATCGGCGCGTTGGTGTTGTTCAAGGAAAACCATAATTAATTAAGTGCACTTAATTAATGTTTGGTTTTGTTTGTGAAGTTATTCTTTGTGACACATGTTTAACATTTTGAAAGAGTCTATTTTAACTCAAACTAAAACTAATCAAGGATTTTATGTGGCTGTCATAACCAAACAGCGACAGAAAACTGGAAAGAAATGCAAAATAATAAGTAGACTTAGTGTAAATGTAATAATATGTTCCGTGAATGGAAATGATGGTCCTTGTCATGATGTTGGGATTCAGTTTTTTTTGTTTCCTGTTATACTTTGAAAGGTTCATCCCTGTGTGTCATATTGTGTTACTTCCTGTCTCATCTTGTTTTCCCTCCCTTGTGGTTGTCCTGTGTTTTCTCTCTTTCTGTTGTTAGTTCGTCAGTGTTTGTTCTTCGTGTTTCGTCTGAGTTCTTGTCTGAGTTCCCTGCACTTTATTCGGTTTGTACTTGGTTTTGTTTTTTGTTTCCTTGGTTCGTTGTTTTTCCTTCTGCCTGTCAGCTTTTCATTAAAACTCGATCTTTGTTCCACCATTTGCCTGCCTGGAGTCTGCATTAGGGACCTACAACTTAACAATCCTAGAGCGACACCAACACGAGTCACAAAGCCATGACATAACAACAGCGTGGTTAGTCATTTGCAATGAAGGTCCTGGAGCAACAACACAACAACAACCATGGTGATATCAGCTAGACCTTTTTTAAAGAGTCTGTCCAGAGTTATAAAATTGAATAAAGGCCTGTGATGATCTAAGTTTGAAAAATAAAGTTGATTAAAATGCTTACTGCATTGATTTTCCAGTCTTTGCAAGTTGCTCCTCATTCGTAACTGATAGAAAAAGAAGCTAACGGCTTCCTTGAACTCGATCAAAAGAGTTATGTTCTGTAAAATTTGTAATTCATGGACTGAAAAAAATGTAAAATCACGTTATGATCTTTTGTTTTATCTCTTTAATTCTTCCAGGAAAAATGCCTTCCAGGTCATAGCTGTGGACGGAGTTTGTAGCGGAGTCGTACAATTTCCCACTGCTGAAGACTGCTTGGACTGGCTTCAGGCGATAGCCGGCAACATTTCTAATCTCACCAAGCACAATGTGAGTAGCCAGTGAACCAATAACACTTGTTAGCTCTGCCGCCTCTCGCAGTCTCTCATGTAAACCAATAAGATATTGGGTTTGGTGTTAACGCAACTGACTTTCAATTTGTGGATCGTCTAACAGTCCCTTTGTAAATGTCATGGCATTAAGTAGACACATACTAATGTCTTTTCACACGATGAGTAAAGCACACACTTATTTCTAAGAGCCCAAGGTCACAAAAGCAATTGCACTGTGCTAAACTCACTCCCCCCAGCTAAACCTGTGCACTTATTATCTATAATTCAGCATGATACGTAACAGAGTAGTGACGGCGAAAGGCAGCAACAAACAAAGGAAACAAAGCTTTTCTTCGTTCTCTTACTGTGAGCATTAAAAACAACAGATGTTTCTGTGGATCCAGATGGGTGATGACGCTCAGCAGGGGGGTCAAAAACAAACACAGCTAACAAGCTCCATCATGTGCATTTGCTCATACAAAACCTGACAAACCGTGTCTCATTTTGACGTATTTATCAGCATATTAAAGGTGTGATTTCTTTGATTTCCATGCAGTAAAATAGGAGTTGTATTTTTAGAGAGCCATCTAAACGGCTGTCTAGAAATATGCATCCAGGCGGGAGTGTTGGCTCTCAAGCTGACATGAATATGACATGAAGTGAGCAGCAGTGAAAACCAGGGATTAGTAATTATCACCAGTCCATCAGTGTGTGGTGAGAGAGGGAGACAGCTAGGATTGTGTGTGTGTGTGTGTGTGTGTGTGTGTGTGTGTGTGTGTGTGTGTGTGTGTGTGCGGGAGAGAGTCTCCAGGGAATAATGACGGTTAATTGGAGTGGACGGAGTGAATGGCTTCAACAATCGAGAGTGTGTCTCTCGCTCTGGCCTTGGCATTTACTGAGGTGTGAGTGTAAGCTAGTAGCCAAGATGGATGTGGGATACACACAGATTTGTGCTCAAAGAATAGATGTCTTATTGTACAATACGGCCTCATTTGGCTGATGTAAATTATTTCAGACACCTACCTTTTTAAAGTCGATTGATTTTTGTCACCTTAATCTGTCTCGCAATGATGGTGCTAACAGGCTGATTTTCAGAAGGTATGTTTTACCATGTGTACCATCTTAGTTTAGCGTGTTAGCATTTGCTAATTAGCGCCGAAACCCTAAAAACAAAAGTCACTGGATATTCATGTTGTTGACGGATCTGAAAAGTGAAGCCAAGTTGTACTTTGATTGTATGTAAGCTTATGAGAAAATGACCCTACTTTTAACTTTATTACCTCACTAGACAGTTTCCTCATGAGGTGGTGGTCTCAATCACTTATTCAAGTCTTCTTTAATACAGCGTGAGGTTCCTTTTGTAAATTATGTATGATCACACTTTTGAGGAAAAGAGAAGTGGAGCAGGGTGTGCTTGTGATTGAAATGTCGATACCATTGCATGTCGTCAGCTCGTCAGTCAGATCCAATCAGGATACCCTCCCTAGCTCCACCCTCTCGTCCAGATATGGTCACTTCTGGCTTCAAAACATCCAAATGCAGTGGCTGTCATTACATAGTTGGTTTACTCATCTTGTGGTGACCACGAATGTCCGTACAAACCTTTGTGACAATCCATCCAACAGTAGTTCAGATATTTCATTCAGGAACAAAGTAGAAAAAAAACAAATCTTTCAAATACATTTCCTCAATCAGAGTCCAGATTACAACATATTTTATAACTTCATGTTTTTTTCTCTCAATAGAACTTATTTTTAACTAACACACTCTGTGTTTACTCACATATTGTGTAAATGTCCTTTGTTCTTTTGCCCTTTAGGGACAAATAAAGTGATGTATTGATTGATTCATCATGCTGAGGATTAGCCAGAGTGCCACAAAGACCTTAAAAAAAACAATAAACTGTAAAGCCAGAGAATGTATTACAGGGATTTGTGTTCTCAAATTTGCATCTGCTTTTTGAAAAGCCAAACTAAATATTCATAGACAGACCTTTTTGAAAAAATGAAAATGAATGCACTTCGCTTTCTAAATGGGAAACCTTGCAAATGAGATGTCAAAAATAGCGCAAACACCTAAAAATATGAGAATTTGAATGACCCAATAAAGAAGAGGGTCATCCTTTTGTGTGCAGAGCAGCTTCAGTCCTTCTTGGATAGCTCTCATACAATTGAACCGAGCTGTTTGTAGTCAGATATTGCACCACTCGTCATGAATAAATGCCTCCAGCTCTCTGAGCGATGATAAAGGAGGGGATCCACTCTGCTGCTGTGTGCACTCTGCAAATATAAGATGTTAGCCTGCAACTTAACCAGTGACTCTGATGTGATTAAAAACATGTCGTGCCAAAGATACTCAGTATACCATAAAACACATATATACATATGTACACACAAGTGAAATAAGATAAACATTTATGCAGACACTGCAGAGACGGAGCGTCAGCGTTGCAATACTACAAAGGACTAGCATAGAAGTGATGTGTATATGGAGACTGTATAGTACCTTCAGGGCATGTCTTTAACATTTTAACTGAGCGATGTTTATTTATTTCATTATTAATTTATTTCTTGTTCTGTTTTGCATTTGTCTTCATTGTGATCTGTGCTCCACAAATGGAAAATGTGAATGTTGTTCTTCAGTATCTTTTACTTGTCCTCAGGTTTCCCTTGAAAAAGAAAAACGAGATTTTTACTCTTAAAATGACTCAAAGGATTAAATTAAGATTCTTAATAACTGTCGCATCACATTGCAAGTGGCAGACCTGAAACATTAAAGGAGTTACCTGCAGTGTAGTGTTATTTTATTGTATAAGCAATGAAGAATGCATTGAATAGAGAGGGGCATCTACTGTTTGTGACAGTACCTGCAAAATGTTAAAGGAACAGTTCAGCCAAAAAGGAAAATTCAGTCAATATCTGAATGTTACCTGCTGAGGGAAATGTGGATGAAGTTTAATAGTCCACAAAACATTTCTTTACAGCGAAGTCTCCGAAACAACTGATGTAGATGGGGACTTTTTTTAAAATGTTAAAAAAATATACATAAAATTGCTCTATATAGCCCGTCCAGCATACTCCAAGTCTCTGAAAACCCCAAGATCCCAGATTTATCTAAAAAGTTGTTATTTTTCTCCAGAATCTTAACTTTAGCTGCAAGGCTAAAAGCGTTAGCATGCACCCCGTCTGAAGTTGGTGCATGAGCTCAACCGAGGGTGTAAATAATGTCTTTCAAGTCAATTATATCTGGGCTTCCAGAGGCTTGGAATATGCTGGAGAAGCTGTATGGAGCCATTTTAGTCCCCATCTACTAGAGAATGATGCAATGTTGTTTTGCTGTGAAGCTCCAGAAATGTTTGTAAACTACGAAACCTCACCCACCTTTCCATCAGCACGAGGGTGACTACATAATTGAATTTTTTATTTTTGTGTGAACTTATCCTTTAACAAGAAATATAGTCTTTCAAAACAGAAAAAAAATTACTTGAGTACAGCACTTTTGGAATACTTGTTCCTACTTTACTAGGTTACTTTAGGTACTTTTTTCCTTGAACTCTAGTGAAAGTTCTCCTCTATGTATTTTTGGATGAAGTAAGAGATGTATGTTTCGTAACTTCAAGAATCGGACCCCGTTCCCTTTCTTGATATGTTTGTGAGGTGGGTTCGACTTTCACAACCACACAGCTGAATCTGAACAAACCCACTGTCACTGCTCCCATATATGCGCACATCTTGACAGTTATCTGGCTGTTTGCTCTCAGTCCCTCGACTGAAAAAAAAATACATCTTGTTTCCTACCTCAGCCTGAACTTGAGTAACATCTCAAAAAATAAGCAGCTGTGACTTGTTCTGGGCTCTATAGGAGGTCGGGATCAGGTCCGGGCGGCTTAATTTGGTGTTGTGCTGCGGAGGAAGAGTTATATTGATAGTATGGTGTGGATTAGGAGCAAGTGATACCTGTGATGTGAGCAGAGTGTTTTAATTTAAAGCCTCACTGCTCTCTCAGTAGTCCCCCCCCCCCCTGCTTTTATTATCACAGAGAGAATGGATTTTTTTAAATGGATTTTTTTTAGGAAGAGCCTCGGGTCCTTGTGGAAATGACTCTATCTCATTTTGTAATTTGCATGCATTGAATTAAATGAAGAAGCTCGAACGTTATTCCTTCAGTGCTGTGTTTAACGTGTTAGCTAAGATACTGTGATTCATGGTTTATTTGTTCTTTCCAGACATTGTCTGTGATTGTAGGTCCCCGCGGGGTCGCACAACTATTTTGAGTTTTACCAGTAATTGGTGCCTGGTTGTTAGCAGGAGACATTTTAATGAGATATTGATGTTCTTGTTAAATTCAACAGGTGAAGAAGATTAACCGGAATTTTCCAGTTAACCAGCAGGTAAGATGTTTCTCCAAACAGCAGGTGAGCATGAGCTGCTGCTTCTGCTGATTGTTTTGACTTTTTTTTTTTGTTGCTTTGACTTCATATATTTTATCTTTATCTTAAAAAATCAAGACATCAAACATCTAACCAGGTCAGCCAGTCAGTGAAAGGACACGGCCCTGTCTTGCCAACTATTGCAACGCAAGGAGAGTGTTTGCATCATTAAAATCCATCCACTGAGAAATGATCAGAAAACAACTTAAGTGCCTTCAGTCGGTTAACTCGCAGTGTCATCTTTCAGTCCAAACACGGGAGGGGGGCGTCCCTTTTTTGTCTTGTTTATTCTGCCTCACCAAAAAACTTGTGAATTCATTTGACAATTCCTGTTAAGAAATGAAACGGCAGGAGACGTGGCTGCTTGTCCCGAATCTTTCACTGACTTGTTTTGCCATCCATCAAAAAACAGAAACACAAGTAAACATTTTACTTGGGTTGCAATCACCCCGAATTTAATGAGTACTGATGGTGAGATACACTTGATGTCTTAAATCATGTCTCAGAACATTTGCACTGAAGCTTCGCTTTCTTTCTCTTCATCTCCCTGTTGGTCTAACCTCTTTTTTTTTTCTCCTCCTGAATACGTAATTTTATACCTTTTGCCTTCATGTTGGCAATATGAGGATATTGTGACACAAGAATATTTTTCCATAGCGTTTATACCATTTTAGTTTAAGACTATAATAAAGTTACACATCGCTATGCAAAGGTGCAGAATGATAATATTGGATTTTTTTGCATTAGTGTGATGAAGCACCTGACAGGTATTTAAACTGCTAAAAACCTGCACGGTTAATCTTCAAAGCCCCTAAGAACTTGGTATTAGATCTCAAGTGTTTCTCAATAGAGTAACATATTAGATATTCATGACGAAATGAGCAGCAACGCAAGCTACATTTATGAAAAACAACATTTTAAGATATCATACTTTAAGAGTTAGAGACAATGTGCTTGTGGTTTGATCAGATTTGATTCACAGAGGCCTCGTACACAAACAACCCCAACTGCTAACAGATGTTTCATTGGTGTCTTCGACTTTATGAACGAACAGTTAATGACTCAACTTGCTTGCTGGTTAATGATTTAATGATGTTTAATGTGTTTGAATGTATATAACTTTAGGGTGACTAGCTGACGTCCTGGCGTTAGCTAATCCTGATAAAATTATAACTGATGAGAATAATACCAGGGCCATAATCACGGGTATCTTTACTGATTAGGGGAGGCCACGATCTCCGTGAGTTTATGTCAGACCCTTGTTGCTCTTTGTAAGAGAAGAGATGATCCCTGTTATTACACTCCACATCCCTCATGTCTATATCGTCCTTTTACCCTGTTTGATAGATCATCTACATGGGCTGGGTTGACGAGAAGGAGCAGGACTCCGTTCAGGACCGAATGTATTCACCAAAGTTCCTCGCCTTGAGGGGTTCCTCACTCTTCAAGTTTTCAGCGCCTCCTGTAAGTTTCCACTCTGTCCTCATTTGTTTTATACCAACTTCTTTAAAACCATCAAACTTCTGCGTTTGAATTGATGTCGTTTGACTCCACGGGAGATTTTTCACCCGATGTTAATGCATTGTTGAGGGAGAAAATGCTTTCCTGTTCGAACACGAGGAAGCAGCTCACTCATAATCATGTGTGCTGCATCGATCTTCCTCCTGATTGATGGTGATCATTAAATCTGTTTACATTCTGCCAGCCACTTAAGTGATTATGACAAGAGGGATAAGCTGTCGATGGTGCTGGAGATGGGAAAAGATTGATAGATAACTGAAATTGCCTGCTCAACCCGATATAAATGGAATATGCTAATGTGAATGGATGGAAGAATGTAGGCGCCTGCTTGTGCAGACGATGTGACGAGCGTCTTCATTACTGAAGACTAGTTACCATTGAGGAGTATTTTCCCTGATGTGGCAGGATGACACGTTTTGAATTCAACAACTATGCATCAATAAAATAACCTTTCACCAAACCCTGAACAGTGTTTGTCAAATCATAGCTCTGGAACTAGAAACTGATAGGTCTGCTTTGGATTTTTCTTCATGCTGAAACACCCAGGAGACTGTAGTAAGAGTGACATTCAGTTTCTGTTTCTGAGTATGGAGGGTATAACAAGCGCTAAAGTGTGAGGAATGCATTAAACGGTTTTGATCGGCTCTGATGTAAGCTGTAAATGTTAGCATGCCCGGCTTACTAGCTTCCTGCTAATGGTGGCTTGCAATGGGGGGCCAACTTTTTTATGGCGTTGCAGGTTGGCTACGTAAGAAAAATACCTGTTCATGTTGTTGGAAGCCAAGGTGCTATAATAAATAATGATAATGGCTCTTACTGATTTTTATTTGGTTTGGGGAGGTTTACACCTCAGCAGCGCCAGCCAAACTGCATCAGATAGCATTTTGTTTGCCAAACCCATCAGTCACTCCTCATCCTCAAATCCTCTTCTCTTGTAGCCTAAAGGTAAATCATAGGGATCATCATACATATACGATATATGCATCATTGAGGATACAAACCGTAAAGCACAGCTCTAACCACTGTCGCTACAAATAACATTTTAATTACATTTTTATATACATTTCTTAATACTTGTTCAATCAGTGCTACTCCTAGATTTCCACGTCCTCTAGGTTGAGTTTTAGGTTTAGCATTAGCTAAAGCTAGCTGGCTACAGTTAGTAAAAGCTGCGAGGTAGCCTACAAAATGAGAATCCTGAAGAAGTAAATCTGTCTGTTCTCATTGGAAATTGTAAAATGGAGCACTTGACAGATGTAGGAACAGTAACTAAAGGGTTGGATTGGGGGATTATGAGACATAAACTTCCTTTTAGTAATTGTTATTTATGGACAGTTCTTCTGCCTTCTTTCCCTTTTTAACCGTCTTGAAATCAAACGTTGCATTTTTCAGGTGACGACATGGGACTGGACCAGAGCAGAGAAAAGCTTTACTGTGTATGAGATAATGTGCAAGATTTTAAAGGTAAGGAACCCTTTAAGATTTCCATTCTGAAACATTTAGACACACACTGGATACATTAAGAGAGTATAAAGTAGAAAACTGATGACTGCACTTCATATTAACTATAAAACTCACTGATTTACTTGCATGTGTTCTATTTCAATCCCACAGAGACGCTCAAGGTTCAGACTGTTTTGTTCATACTCTGCAGGTTCGAGGTCACTTTGAATATGATCGTGAGAATTTATCTGCAAATCATTATCTCCAAACTCATTATAGCTAATCTAATTCACATACATCCACAAATTAAATCAGATATAAGTCGGCCTGCACTGTCATACCTTTTCACTACTCCATTTGGGTTACATTAAGCTGTATAAAAAGCATCAGTGTGATACATTTTGTGGTTCAGCTTGTAAATATAGGTACTATCTTTATGTAAGTGTCGAGGATAGAGAGAAAAAAGGATTCAAGTGCTCTTAAAGCCGCCGTCTACAGTCTTTCCTCTGCCATCAGAGCACATAAACGTCCATTTAGCTTCAGGAAACTGCATTGCTGTTGCGTTGTCTTATCTCCACGTCACTCTGCCCATCTGTACCTGATCAGCATGGCAGCCGTACTGTCTTATCTTAGGATAATGACCTTCTGGATAAGAGGAAGCACTGCTTCAGCGTCCAGACGGAGAGCGGGGAGGACATGTTCTTCAGTGTGGAACTGGACGGCGAGCTGCTGACCTGGGAAAAGGCTTTTCAGATGGCCACTTTCCTGGAGGTGGAGAGGATACAGGTCTGCACCTGAACAGTAGGCAACGTGCAGGGAATCGTGATGACATTAATCCAGCACATGGTTCCAGCTCAGTGGCTTTAGTACAAAGATTGATAATGTTCATGTGACATTTTCAGCAGAGCAAAAGCGGCTTTTGTGTCCTTGTGTAGCTCCCTGTATTTAACATCTTATTCTCCTATTCTGTAGTGTAAAACATATGCCTGTATCATGGAGAGCCACCTCATGGGACTGACAGTTGACTTCAGCATGGGCTTTGTGTGCTTTGATGCTGCTTCAAAGGTGAGTGTGGGACAGTCCTTTATCATCAATAAGAATAAGTAAAAGAGATCCTTTCAGCGGGAGATTTCAGACACATATTGCAGACAGAGTGATGAAACTAATCACGATTTCTCAGCCCTCCCTTTTCCTTTTTTTAAAGCCGCTACCTTATTCTGCACTGTCTGCATTTTGGGAGTATGAGCACATTTGTTTTGACGGCTGCTTTCCCCCCAGCTCAAACATCTCACTCCTGCCTGCAGTTCATTTTGGCCTTTCCCCAAGTCTGAGAGCCACGCAGACTACTCCACTGGTGCACATTATGTGGATGAGCAGGACACAAGCACTGCCATATTGTTCTCTAAGATTTTGGCCCTGATTCCTGCAATGTGAAGCAACAATGTTCCCCAAGGACGCTTAAAATGTTGCCAGCGTATTGTTTACACAGAGAAATGCACAAAACACAATCCATATGTACACTGCTATGGCTGACAATACACCGGCTGGGATTACTCTGTAATTAAGAGCTGCGATTGGCAAATTTCAAAAACCCGTGTCAGAATTAGTTTCAATCGGAAACGCCACAAACATTACTGTGTTCGACAAGTTGAGCTCTAATCTGCAGGCTCAGGAATCAATGAGATGTTCCGCCATTGCTCCAGTTTTACCAAAAGCAGCAGTTTTCCTGTTGTAAAGCACGACATTTAAAAAAATATAACTTGAAACTAGGAATACTAATGATTAATCATATTAACCCAGATATGAAAATATGGGTGCAAATACATCAAAAAGTGTTTTGTTACAACTTGCAAATACTTGTTATTAAATGTATTAAAATAAAATACAAAATACTGTTATGAGAATAGAAGATTTTTAATTAAAAATGATATAAAAAGATGTTCTATTCCATCGGATATTATTACCTTTAAGCCTCAATCTATGTTGGATTTTGCCGCAGTCAACACAAAGTCATTATTTTGTGTTAATTAGTTTATGATTCAAGTAACTTGGTGTTTACTTTTTCTGTTCCTGCAACTCCTAATATAGCCTGCTCTGATTCTGCATCAGACAAACATCAAGTCAGTGATTGAAACGGTTTTCTAGCCGAAAAATGTCCAACAAATTTCATACATTATTGATGATTGTTAAGGTTGTTAAGGCAGCTGCCTCTCAGTTAAAGAAACAATGCGCATCCCAACTTGAAACATATTGAACGAGGTCAACAGGTCCGAGACAAAGTGTTTATTGTCATATGCACAGAAGAAAAAACGATTACTGTACCATGAAATTCTTTGCCTTTCACTCTGAATGCAGTTTTACAATCAAGCATGAGGTAGAAATTTAAAAATAGTTCAAAAAATAATACAAGAGGTGTACAATAAGCAGTATCAGTGGGATATACTAAACATTATTAGTGCAAATATGCAGTGTCAGGCAAAATCTATACACATATAGGAGGTAATGGTCTGTGCGTGTGCAGTATGGAGTGTGCATTTGCCTGTTTATGTGTGTGTGGAGTAGGGGTGGAAGGGTAAAAGTGAAGCTTCCTCTATGGTGAGGTGGATCAGGGTGGTGGCAGAGGCAGTGGATTATCATGAGTCTTATGGCCTGCAGATAAAAACTGTCCGTGAGCCCCGAGGTCCTTTATTTCACACCTCTGTACCTCCTGCCAGAGGGCATGAGTGTGAAAACCCTGTGATGGGGGGAGGGTGATGCTGCAGGCTGCTCTGTGGACTCTGCAGAGATGGTAGAGGTGCGCTGACGATCTTCTCAGCAGTCTTTACCACTCTCTGCAGGCGTTTTGGAAGTTCTGCTCCCATGACACACAGTGATGCAGCTGCTCGAGATGCTCTCTGCGATGCAGCTGAGAATCCCTGGTGTCATGCTGAATCTCCTCATTCTTCAAGAAATGTATAGACCGAATCAATGTGACATTGTGCAAACTACAGTCACTTCCAGCAAGACAACTGGCAGTTGATTTGCATTGCGGAGACGTGACATTGCCAAAACCTCTTTATCTTTGTTTTGTTGCACACACACATACACACACACACACACACACACACACACACACACATATATACATATATATATATATATATATATACATATATATATATATATTTATATATATGTATATATATATATATATATATATATATATATATGTATATATATATATATATATATATATATATACATATATATATATATATATATAAACTTTCAGTGAGCTGTTGAATTAAAGAGCTAAATATATATATATATATATATATATATATATATATATGGCCCGATGATGGTCCGGCCTATCTTACTGTTCTGCTGTGTTTATTCTGTGTACTGTCTTGCTTTTCTAGTGTCTTGATATCTACCTTACAGCAACATCTCCGCTAGTTTGAACAACAGCTATTTTCTTTAGTCTGTGGCCCGATGATCTCCAAACTAACGTCAGATAAAGTGTTGTTAAAAATGTTATTAAAGCATCAAACCTGCCTTTTAGATGGACTGGATGTATACACTATGAAATAACACAATTAAATTGCTGTAAACTCTGGATTTTCTACCCACAAGTAAGTGTACACATTGTGATCTGTTCTACTGTTTTGCACAATTACTGAGAATAATCAAAAGCATAAGACAGCAACACAGCTGTGTAGTGAATACAACCTCCCAGCAAGAAAGCTCTGAGTGATCACAGAGAACTTGTGTGGTTGTCAAACTCAAAGTCAAGCTCAGCGAGGGGTCAGCTGGCTGTGGCCTTTCTCGCCCTGCTTATAGATTCCTCTGTCAGCCTAGAGACATGGAGGTTCGGTTAACTGCCCACTATAACAGCTGAAGGTGTAGATCAGTGACCTGTAAATGGAGTGGAATATATACAGTATATAATGGAAATTTTTAAAATATAATATGTAAAGCACATTTTTTAATATACATAAATAAGAAATCCTGGTTTAACCCAGGGAAGGCGAGCCACTCGTTGGAAACTCAGAGTTCAGAACCTGAGGAGGCTCCGTCACCTGAAACCTTTCAGTGAGCTGTTGAATTAAAGAGCTAAATAGTCACATACACAAATCTGGGAGGGAAACGGCACGCAAACATGAAGAAGTTAAAGGTCCAGTTTGTAGAATTTGATGGCATCTAGTGGTGATGTTGCAGTTTGCAACCAACTTAAAGCTGCAATATGTAAGAATCGGCCACATGTTGAACTCATACTCCAGACAAACAGAGAGCAGCACATGGTCAAGACTGTTTCTGTTAATAATTTTAGTACATTTTTGAAAGTTTTACACTAAAATTCTTACATTTTGCACCATTAATACTCCTTGCTTCCACTTACGGTACAGTCATTATTTGATTCATATGACACAGAACACATGATCATCCATAATCTGTTAACCCCTTCATGGTGGAAGAAGCATTCAGCTCGTATACTACACAAAAAAAATACTATGTAGCTCGAGTTAAACATTTTTTTGATGGCTATTTGTCCTTAATCAAATCAAACTTGAATAAAAACACCACTAATGTACCAGAGTAACCTAGTTCATTCATATCCATTGACATATTTTTGCAATTTTTTTTTTTTTTTTGCAAAAAACTAATTAATCATGGCTCCTGCTGCATCTCTTGGTCTACTACTAAAACATCAACTACAAAAAAAACACATAGGCCCTCCCAGGTACATGCTGGTCCTGTACCTCCCAACTTATATGAAACCCTTGGATCTCCAAATTCTTACAAAACAAAAAACTAGCAAAAGAAACTACGATACCTAAACCTAATACAAGCAAATCTATCTAGAACAAATCAAATACTAAAGAGTATTTCATCATACAGGAAAAAGGTTGCTGTTAGTGTTGTGTTATATTTCATAATAGTGGATTTTTTGACTGACGCACTAATGTTTAATCTTTATTCTAAGGTCGTAGCTGGACTAAGTGGAGTTTATTTAATTAATTTACACTGTTGGGTAATTGAATCTAAAGTAATTTATCAGCATGTTCTATAAAGTCAGTTATAATCAAATCTGTAAAGTAACCAGCATCTGCAGCTGTCACATAAATGTAGCCGAGTACAATAGTTGTCAAAATACAGTCAGAATATAAAATATAGCACAGGACTTAACTTAATTAGTGACATGCCACCGCTGCTTTAAACAGTGTAACGTTGACAGAAATAAAGCTCAGCGCTGCAGAGACTCATGAGAATGTAACACAGAATATCTCCATGTAGGTCACAATACAGATATAATATCAGGTACTTGACATGAGGGAGACGGTGATCGTCATCACATCCGTCATGGCGAGCAGAGTCAGAGACGGTATTAAAGGAAAGTTAAAGAGGTGACACTCTTCCTGTCAAACTGTTCTGATTCAAGAAGAAGAAGTTTGAAATACATCACACTGGTTTCTTGTTTGTGTCTGTCAACGTGACTTCTGGTGTCGTGAATAATCAGAGTGCTGTTGTAATAATGATTACAGTAGCAGGAACTGTCAGCCCGGTATTGCAGCGTGCACCAATCAGATACATATTCATGTGAACAGCGTGGCCAGCTGTCTACCTGAGGACTCAGTCTGTATACTGACTGTCGTCTGGCTCACTGCGCAGCTTTTGTTTATTCAGTTCAAAACTAATTGAATCACCGAAGGAAGCGCTGCTATTTCAGGTGAAATTGCTGTGGCTTGTTAAATTTCCCAGTGGCAAAAATAACAAGTTTATATCTCACAACGACCGATGTCTGGTTGATCTGCCGACGTGCCCCATTTCACACCGGATCCAGGTGGATTTTAACATGAATTATTCATGAAACGGTGACACTGGGAGGATTTCACAAATTAGTTTGCAGTAAATAAAGATTTTAGTTGTTTAGGGTTTAACGTTAGACTCTTGTGTTTCAGGCCGTACTGTGGAGATACAAGTTCTCTCAACTAAAAGGATCATCTGATGATGGAAAGAGCAAGATCAAGTTTTTGTTCCAAAATCAAGACTCCAAATCTATTGAAGCAAAGGTAATTCAGATTTCTGACAAGCATATCAAAGCAACAAGGTGACAGAAAGTGAATCCACTGAGTGTTTGTCTTCGTTTCTCTTTAGGAGCTCGAGTTCTCGAACCTCTTCGCCGTGCTTCATTGTATTCACGCTTTCTTCGCTGCCAAAGTTGCTTGCCTGGACCCGATGTTTGTGGAGAGCCAAGGCACCGCGACTACCACCGGGTTTCCTTCTCTTTCCACTATCTCATGTAATTCACAGACTCCTAAGCTCAAATACGCCACTTGACAGGCCCTGCTCTCCCGAGACACCTTCTAAAAGGACGCTGCACTTAGTGGCGACTGTGGCCTAAAACGGTGGACAGGGAGAAGTGGAAAGTGTTTTGGAGGACAGCTGTATACTCTGGTGGAATAAAGGACCTCTTCGGGAGTGATATACTTGATACCTTTCTGGGATTTCTGGACCTAAACATGAACCTCTTTGAGAAACGTCCTGAAAAAAAAAAAAAAAAAAAAAAAAAAGCCTCCATGGACGCAAAGTGTGCGATTCAAAAAAATGTTTTTAAGTGAATTGTCCTCTTGATCCTCAGACATCCTTATAATCGACACACATCACGAAGAAGAAGAATTCTTTTCCCAAGGTAGTCTGCTTTTCTATGTCATTTTATTCAAGTTTTGAAGATTTGAAGAGTTAAAACGAATCACATTTTAGCCTTTTTTTGATCCACATGAGACTGTACAACACTTGAACTCGCGCAAGGATTTGTCTGGATGCTGAGTATGACGACGTAGTATGACGACGTAGTATGACGACGTAGTATGACGACGTAGTATGACGACGTAGTATGACGACGTAGTATGACGACGCTTTCGATATTTTCATCTTTTGTGTGTTTCTTGAGATGAAAACTTTTACCTACAGACATTACTTCAATTAGCAGTACTATTTATTTTCCACTGGAGTGTAATTAGAGACGAACTAAAAAGCTAAAAGGCAACAAAAATCTGATCTGGTGGACGAAATGAGTACATTTAGATGGGTTTATATACCGAGTAACCTCATTTCTTTTTCTCTGTATATGACGCAGCGGGCAGAATATAACTTTTTCCTGGATTAATGGATAGAAAGGCTGTTTGAAAGTGTAGTTTTCTATTGTATGGACGACGAGCGAACACTTTGATAATCAGGTTCACGCCACCGTTATCTAAACATGATTAAAAACACCTTCCATCATGTTTATAGCATTTTTTTCCCCCCAAAACTTGATTATGTAAATAAACACTGACATTCAAATGAACTCAAAGATTTATGAATTACGGCGATTACTTGAGGGATTACTTGTCGGGATTATGGCATTTGTTAATTTGATGTGCACCAGAGAGGTAGGTAGATAGCTCATAACCTCGTGCTCTCTTCATCATTTACTCTGTGGACCAATTTAGAAGAAGAATAAAAATCAGCTATGGTGTATTTTTCAGAATATTTTATCTTTTTTTTTCTTTTTTTGATTGTAAATAAGAGAAGACACACCGTGAGAGGAATAGAAATATGTAGCGTCGTGACCTCCAAAGGTCCAGGACTCCCCTTTAAACTTCACTCTGTATTAAACTGTTTATAAATGCAGCAGAGTGACAACTAAACTATCATACTCAACAAGAGTTCAGGTCAATTAGCGCAATTAGTCATGCTCTTACCTTCCATTTACAGAGTAGAATGCAAACAGAAGAGGCCCATGGGTAAGTAAACTCTAGAGGATAGTAAATTAAATGGGATCAGTAAAGTGCTTGGTACTGTGCGGGCTTGTTAAGCTGACACGAGTGTCTGAGGGAGACTAATGGTGGTGCGGTCTATGCAAAGAAAGCCTGAATGATGCTTTTGTGCTTTAAAAATTATCTCGGTTGCATACCCTTACAACACAGGATCTAGAGAGTGAGGTTTATTTTATTTTTTGCAGATGTTTTATTAACAAATATGCTGTGTAATAAATTAATAAATGAGAACTTTTATAACATGGCTCACTTGTGGTCGGTTTTGTTTTTCACGTGTGGATATGACACAGATTTTTCTACACACTGATTTGGCAGTTAGTGTATTAAAGGTGGCCGCCTGATCGAAAGGTTCAGTAGATCAATAGTAGAACAATTTTTTTAATGACATGTAAGCAGTACAACTCAAAATATACAGTATATTTGACCACACTTGACTGACTTTACTTATTTTGATACACCTTTAATGATAATTAAGTCTATATAAATACACTTACAAATACACTACTTGAAATGTAACTTCAATTTATTTTTTCATGTATCATTTCTACATATTTAAGCCACACTAAACAAGTGTTTTACTATATTAAATGTGCATTAATGTGCAAATGATATGAGGTAATATAAGTTAAGTATACATGGTGAGGTCCTTCATTATCGCAGAGAAGTGTAGTTGAGTACATATTGAGGGTTTTTCAAAATAGCACAGTCAAGGTGCAGTGAAGTTTAGTCAAGTGTATTTGAAGCTGTTCTCCTCATACATCATTAATACACAAGTACAAGACCTAGAAACCTGCAGCTGATCAAAGATGCTACTGAGTTGCATTATAAGGATTGTAGCATCAAGTGTCTCTGGAGCTTGACACACTAGAGACTAAAAGTCAGGTTTTATTTTCCTCTGCTGTTTCCATATGAGACCATTCATTTAAAATCTCTTCAAAATCTGGAGTCTCTTTGACTAGAGCTTCATGGGAGTTTGGGAGTAAGTTCAGTAAGTTCTGGCTTTATAGTTTCATATTTTAGAAGTTAATTTATCAAAAATTGATTTTACACAGCTGCTTATATTTTCATGAAAACATGCATCTTGCATGTTACTTCTCAGTTACCTGCAGTCAAAGGTAGAGGAGTTCTATCAGACATCAATATATTTATACTATGAATTTGTAATGCATACTGTATTGGGTTTAGTGTGCAGGTCAGGGCCTGTTTGCCTGGTTTTGGTTGAGAAGTTAATGCTGCGCCAAGTAACTGCAAGAGGTGCAACTGTTTATTTTATTTATTTATTACACTCACACAGCCTGTCACTTAAAGGATAAGTTCACCCAAAAATGAAAATTCAGCCATTATCTACTCACCTCACGTTGATGAAAACTCAGGTCAAGTTTTGTATTCCTCAAAACATTTCTGGAGTTTTACAGCAAAACAGCGCTGCTGCATTCTCCTGAACCAGTGTTTCTAAGCCTTTGTACATTGTGTAGCACCTCAGAACAGATTACTTCTGCTCCTGTGCTCAGCTGACTCTTTTGCATTGTTTCCTGCTAACGTTAGCAGGTGCTGTAGACGCTTCAGTGGCGCCAATTACCCATTAGCACTTTTGTTCTTTCCTGTCATCAACTTCAGTTGTCACAAGGGCTGCTTGAAATATTAACCTCCTGATTGGCACTTCTCTCTCCAGTGTTTTGCAGTGTTTTTGAACCTTTCATTTGAACTCCCCTTACCATGTTATTATTATTATTACAGTGCGAGTAATTATATTACATATTATAGGAAATATTTCAAATTACATTTCAGTTTAAGGATTCTAATTCAAAATTCTGCAGTATCCTAAACAACTGAAGTAGCAGGAGTATTTGTTATAAAATGTAAAATAAAAAATAAAAAACAACTGAAATAAAAACATATAATGGCTCCAAACAACTTGTCTGGCGTAATCCAAGTCTCCGAAAGCCCCGAGATCCTACATTTATTTGGAAAGATGTCATTTCCATCATTTTATAAGCCAAAATCTTCATTGAATCCACTGAGCTAACAGCGTTAGCATGCACCCTTCTGAAGAGAGTGCATGTGCTAGACGTTCGAGTTAAAGGTGTAATGATGATCTTTTCAAATCAATTTGGGATCTTGGACAACAGTGGACAAGCTGTATGGAGCCATTTTATGTCCCCATCTACTTCAGTTGTTTAGCAGTGGAGAAGAAATGTTTTGTAGACTAGAAAACTTAACCTGACTTTCCATCAGCATAAGGGTTAGTAGATAATGACTACCTTTTCATTTTTCAGTGAACTTATCCTGAGATGGATGAAGAGATGTAGCAGTGACAAGAACATAAAAAGGTCATTGGTGAAACTTTCACTGCGGTCGCTACTTCATCTTCATTTGCTTGTAGTGACAACTCATTTGACTCCTTGCCCACGTCAGACATACTTGGGAAACCAAATCAAAACTAGCTCCCACAATGATTAGAAGAGGCATAATGTGATTGTGACCTTTATTTTTGTGCCAAACATTTACGGAGAAACAACACATTTTCAAAATGAAACTGCACACACTATGAGAAATCAACCTGGGCCTGATAAAACAGTAACAGAACCGCTTTTGGCTCTCGACAAATTAACTTGATATAAAAGCAGAGAATCGGTTATGACTTGGTCTTCAGCGGGTGCCGTTATTGTAGTCGACTCTCGTCCACATTAAATGTAATCACAGGCAGTCCCATTAACTTTGGTGCAAGGCGTGACCTGAGAGTCGAGGTTGTAGGTCCCCTGCTTTCAATACTTAATGTGCTCTCTAATTAGCAATTACATTTTAGATAATGGTATATAAACTGTCGCATGCCTATAATTGGTCATGTGAAATTTAATGGATACCAAGCAAATCAAATGGGACTATGTTATTATTGGTAATTATAAGAATGACAAATTATTCCATTATTGCTTACTTTCAAAGCTTTCCGATGAATGTAAAAAAAAAAAAAACCTTACAGAAAATAAATGTTACCTCTTCACACACAAAACTACTAATAGAATAATCACCCCCTTTTTTTTTCAAAACAAAATATTTTTCAGTACACCAGAACAAAATGAAGACCTATAGCACTAATATATCTTATCAATTTAACAGACAGCAGTGGAGTTTTGATCTACAGAGTTTCCCAGTGTCAAGATACAGTACAGCAAGAGGGCGCTACAACAAACCAAATGCAAATTAAACTGTATGCAGAATCATATGATAACAATACATATATATCACTTTTATATTGAATAGAATTCATATCAACAACATTCAACTCAGCTTTTGGAATACTAAAATATGCATTCAAAGTAAGATGAAGGAAAAATGTCCAAGTCTGTGACCGTAAAAAGCATGAAAAAAAAGTGTGACATCTATCAGTGATGTGCTTTTTTCTTTTTTCACCGTGGAATGTTTTTTATTTTATTATTATTATTATTATTGTAGAAATATACCACTTTATTTGGGTAGATTTACTGTGCCGGAAACTCACAGTTTTCACCTAATGTGATGGGATACGTTGGCACTTAAAAGCCATCACTATCAGGGAAGTTCTGCAAGCAAATTGTACTTTGATTAAACAGGGTTTACATTACAAGAAGTCCAGTCCACAATAGAAATGAAGCCAAAAAAATGGCACCTTTGTTTTCTTTTTTTTCACTTGAGGACTGCAGGATAAGGTGCTTTGCTGGACGCTTCTACAGTCCAGGATACAAAAGGCTTCAAAATCCTCAGCGATTTTGATTTGCATTGTCGTTGATATAAAAGCGCATTTCTATACAGAATTTATCTCAAGGCCATCTAATTGATTATTATTATTTAAATCCTTTGTTTGTTTGTTTTTCTTTTCCGGACTTGATCACCTGGGACATCACCTCCAGTGACCGATCATAAGATGTGGAGCAAAGTCAGGAACAGCCAACACATATACAGTATATTCATGCATGTACTCATTAATGACAAACATCTCCCCTTAACCAGTTCCCTCTTTTAAAAAAAAAGCTAAAAATGTGAATCACCACTGAACACCCGTCATCAGCTTTATCATTATTTTAAACCTCTGATATGAATCATTAAACTAATATGCTATTTGCAATGAAAGGAAATCCATGGAGGGGAGAGGGCTTACAACACCTTATCATATCAAAGAGGATGTCAGCTACTCAGTGAGAAAACACAAGTATGTAAGCACCCTGTAGAAAAAGTTACATTAAAAGGTGCCCTGTAGAAAAAATTATGAACCAATCTCAATGATCTCTGGTAATAGGAAGGTACAAAACACGTTAATATCAAGAAGAGTAATGACATAAGTGTCCCATTCGTGATTACGCAACACCTTACTCTCAAACTCAAAATGGGAGGATGTGGCCTCGTTTGACTCTCGGTGCCTTTTTCTCCTCTCAGCATCATTAAATCCCCCGACACTGATAGTTAAAGCTTCTAAAAAAGCTGCAATAAAAGTCTTCATCTTAGCATGATCATATTTTAACAAATATAGTAAGAACTTTGTTTGTTTTGTTTTTTTATACAATTTTTAATCTGCACACTTCTGCAGAAGTGTGATAAAATCTGAATCTCAAAACGGGTTCCTGAAACTAAGTCCATTTAGTATACTTTTTACATTGTTCTTTTAAATACAAATCAAAAGAAAATGAACAAAAACCTAACAACTCATAACAATCATAACATTATTATCCAATATTATCTATGACGTCTCTTTCTGTCACAGTTTTGCCACCAAGATTTAATGGAAATAATGCTACATTTGTATTGAAAAAGGGGTGAAGAAAAAGCATTTCAGCAGGCGCAGCACCCGTTAAGAGTGGATATCGAGTGAAACAGTCATTTCTCTCTGTAATACAGCAAATATGCTTTCAGTGACTCAGGCAGCGGTAAAGCCATTATTTGGTCTCTCAACACGTTCACTTGCTTGAGGATTTCAATGTCGCCAATGTCTCTTTCCTCCTCCTCCTCCACTTCCTTGTGTTCTTCCTCGGGGTGCTCCTCCTCCTCGCTCTCCACCATTTGGGGGATCAGCTGGTTGCCTACAAAAACGTAGGTATTGATGCGTCGCCGTCGGCAGCGCCTGCGTTTGCGCTTCTGGGGGACTCTTTGCACCACCCCCTTCCCCTGACTGTCCTCGTTGGCCAGGTTTCTGAGGGTGCGGCGGATGTAGATCCGAGACAGATCCTGAAGGCTGCGGACAGTCACCGGAGCTGAGGACAAAGAGAGATGACACAGTCCTTCAGGGCGATGCGTCGCACAAATAAAGAATAATCCATACACCAGTGCTTCAACTAGGTCAGCATAAAGAAGTCAAAGAGAAACTGTGTCTCAGTATTTCTTGTAAAGAAAAAAATGACTATGTAGCAGCTGCAGGGTGAGCTTCATATGTCAAAGCAAGTATTGCTCTAGGAAACGTCTCATCACATCACTTTGAATGTAGCGTCTGACTTTAAAATACTGCCTGCCTTACACATCAAACCCTGTTAGGCACAATGACACCCAGAGACTCTGAGGTTTTGTTTTGTTGAGGACGGAGGCCGGAGAACTTACGCAGCTGGACAGTGTCAGGCTTCTCTCCATCAGCTCTGCTCTGCTGGACCAAGGGGGCAAAGGACACCGCCAAGATGTTTTTGCTCTCCCATGAGCACTGGCCAGTCCTGGTTATCTGGGTCAGCTGCATAAAGAGATAAAACTTGAACTCAACACTGAACTTATAAAATATGAAATACTACTGTGTGGCACTGGGGAGCAAGGAGAGAGAGCCTAAACAGCACAGTTGCTCCAGAATATATTCACTTCTTCATAGTGGTGAGCCCCCTTTCATTGCTTATTTCTACAGATGCCAGCAATACACTGTTCAAAATACACCTGTATATACTATGCACAGTATTTACGTATTAAATAACATTCACACCTCTAATGATCTCCAAATTCCAGGTGTTCATTATAATTGGCAGATGTACAAACACTACGTACCCAGAGAAATATAAACCGTGTCCCTGGAGAAGAAAGAGGTCCTCCTTTACATTTGCATGTACGCTGCTATATCACACAGGTTCATGAAATATTAACTCCATCTCCACACTTGATTTGTATGTGAACTGATAACTGCCAGTGGGTTTAAAAAGAAACATCGAACGGCATCAACGAGAGAGTGAAGACATCTCCGTCAAAGCACACGTACGTTTCTATAGACGTACTGATATATATCGTCTTTGATCCCCTGAAAAATAAGTTTAGAAGTATGACTAACGTTTGACTAACCCAGCAAACTGAAAGACCTCGCAATCAAAATACTTTATCAGAATGATGTAAAGTCATACTAAATAGTAATTATTTGAACATTTATTTAATCATGCAGCCACATTAAGATCAAGAGCTCTTTTGCAAGAGAGGCGGGACATCAGAAGATAAGACGCACAGCATGAGAAACAATGACACATATCTCTATTTAAGGCCCAACATTTTTAAGTTAAAATGCATCCAATCAGATGAAGTTTTCAGGTTTTCAAGTCCTTTGGAAAAATTCTAATACCGCCATCAATCAGCTCTGCTCATGATTTACATAACCGCCCACAATGGCCTAATACTACCATGTAATTAATAAACACTATAAAAAATCTCTGACGGTAGAAAAATGCTGCAACTAATGATGATTTTCATAATCACAATTTACTATTTTCCAATTAATGAAATGTTTGGTCCATAAAGCAAATGTCTTCAAATGTCGTGTTTCATCCGACAATCAGTCCACAGAAAAAAGGAAAAGCAGCAAATTCTGACATCTGAGAAGCTGAAAAGCAATTAAATGTTTGTCATTTATACTCGAAAAACATGATTATTAAATTATCAAAAGCCAATTAACGTAGTTGACAAATCACGTCAGTTGTAAGATACAGTGCATTGCCATATCGTTCACCCCGACCAGACATATCATCAAAATGTCTGCTGGTGTGAGACGTTAGCCTTCAGTAGCTGACAGATATCCTGTGGCTCAGGCCATAACAAGTAATTACCAGTCCACAGTGTGACAGTGATCAAAACACAATTAACGAAGCTCTGGACTCATCATGCGCGGTGATAACGTGAGTGTATATCTTGGTAGGGGGAGGTGTAATGGTTTGGGGGGCATTCAAGTGGCACACAACAAGTCCATTAATACTAGAGGATACTGCATCCATTCAGAGCCATGTTTACTATATTCAACAGGATAATACTGACTGTCACAGTGCAAGGTCTCCATGTAATTACTGATTTTTTCCCTTTCAATATAGCCACAATACAAGTAAACAAGAGCAAGTTTACAAAAGGTTTCTGATTCAGGGTTGTAAATACTGCACATCTACCAAGGCCGAGATTTTAATGGTGACATTGATGTTTAATATTCTATACGGGATTTTCCTGAAAATAATAATAAAAATAATCCCTCTCAATCATTTCCTATGACCCTCAAAAAGTATTAAGCAGTGTGTGTATCTACAGTGACCATGCCCTCTGCATGTATTTTCTTGTTATTTTGCTGTGTTCAGGATGTTTCTGGGCGTTAACCTTTGGCCAGCAGTTTGTAGCCCCCAGCCAAAGAGGCAGAAGGTCGAAACTCTGTAAAAACGTAGCGGCCAGGCTAAATTGCTGTCTCCATCTTTTTCTACTGCTCTCAGTCTGTTAAGAGCTGCCTGTTTGACCAAGGGTGGGGGGACAAAAAGCAGACCAGATAAAGTGTGCACTTTGGCTGCAATCTCATAATCTGCAGGATCGTGTTGAGGTGTTTCTATTTGTGCCAAGGTGTTTCTATTTGTGCCTTGGACTGTAACCGCTGTGGGGAAAAAAATAAATCAGAAAATCACGTTTTATTTCTCTGATTCACTAGCTTTGTTCTTGCCAACACCACTCCCTCTCTTCATTCACTTTCTAGCTCTCTCAGCCACAGCTGCTCTTTCTCTCCGTCTCGACCTGTTAGCCGGAGAGGAGGGACTGACTTTGAATGGTGTGTTCACAAACAGCAACACATCCTAGTATGCCTTTAACATACACAAGGAGTCACAGATGACAAAGCTTGTTTCTGCTAACACTTTTATACCAAAATTAGTGCGTATATGCAGGTTTTGTTAAACGTGGGGCTATAAATAGGTGCTTGACCTCTCAGCTTTTTTTGTGTTTGTCATCACGAAAGCACCGGAATAACAGGGAACAGTAGAAAGCGGCAGATCATTCACCTCATCAGGCTGCATCCAGGACATTTTTAAATTTGTATTATTGTGTCTGAAATAGACACATTGGGTCTCATTCATGAAACGTTAGTAAATTTGTGCGTGGATTTGCACATAAAAGCCTACGCTACTAAAAACCTACTCCGGATTCATGAACACTGCGGGAAACTCAGATCTGATCGTAAACACGTGTGTATGATCGTGAATGCCAATCCATCGTAAAGTGACAGCGCGCTCCCGGTAATCAGCTATTAGCATAAATCCCCGCCCATGAATTGCCAATGACCACCATATAAGGAGGTGTAGATGCATCCGGTCGACCTGTCAGTCATGGCGCAAACGAAGAAAGGGAAAGAAAGAAAAAAGAACTTTGCGGAAGCGGAGATAGAAATACTTTTGGGTGAAGTGGAATTAAGAAAAAAAAAAATATTTTCATCTGTTAGCAGTGGTGTGACAGGGACAGGCAAAGCGAAGGCCTGGAGGGAGGTGACAGATGCCGTCAATATTGTCTCTGTAGTCCAAAGAACCATGTCCGAGGTGAAGCGTAAATGGTTTGACATGAAACTGGAGGCAAAGAAACGCATAACCTCACACAAAAGAAATATATCAGCCACAGGAGGAGGAGGCTCACAGTCGCAGCTATCAACTGCAGACGAGCGCATCGCGGGGATAACTGGGGAGACCTCTCTGTCAGGAAGAGACAGCGACATGCCTCCACTGGAGCCTATATTTTTATTATCATCATTCAACATGTAGAAAGAACGTGTAATCTATTGAGTCGATTTACATGGATAATTCACAATCATGAACCTAATCTGGATCTTAATCCTGCCAATTGCCAACTACTTTCACTAAATGTGTTATATTTTTATCATATGTTTAGGCTATATCACGTGTTTCAAAGGCATCTGTGTATTGTGTACATAACAGAGCGCAATATGAATTTAAATTGTAATTTCCAATAGTGACAAGCATTATTTATGTGCATTCTTAAATTTACACAAGCACTACGCGTGGTCAGCAGCATGTGTAGATTTTGTTAGTAGCTACGAAAAGATCGGAGCTACTAAAATATTGATGAATGCGAGATGCACGTAAATTTCCGTCTGCGAACAGTTTACACACAAATTCGTTCTGCTCACGTTTCATGAATGAGACCCATTGTTTTTTCTGGAGCTGATAACGGACGTTGCTAAGGAGTGGGACATCTTGCTTCGTTCTCACCTCTGTTGGGAGTTATACATGCTCAGTATTGATCAGGCAGCTGGCAGCAAGGCTTAGTTATTAGTGAAATGGAAGCCACAAACTGTGGTTACTTTTTTAACATCTTTAACTTCAATCTCTCTTTCAAACTCAGCGCCGACTGAACGACGTTAGAGCTTTGCTTGAGCAGAGAAGGATGGAAAAGTATTAACAAGCCAGCATCCTTGACTTCAATGTCATAGCTTTTTCACATCAGTGCCCAGCTGTGTCTTTGAAGATTCTCAATCATACAGTAAGTGTGTCAACACTCCGTTCTTCCCATTTCACCTGTCCTCCTTTTAATAAGCTTTTACTTTTGGAGGTGGAAGGTGCTGGCTTTGTGCTGATGAAAGGCCACGACAAACAAGATAGAAAAAAGAAAAATTATTCACATTAGTGTGACCATAGTCTGTGCCTCTTTAGATCTCACAAAGATCTCTTATTAAAATCAGGTTTAATTATTTTCTCCATTATGATTCATTTATGTGTAGGCTGTTTTCATTCTTACTAATGCCTTCTGTCAGCATAACATCTGATGGGTTTCTTTAAAATATACTGTACTCACTGAACTCTGTTCAGAGTACACTCAGGCCTTCGCTAAATAACAGACAAAATAAAACTTACAAATCTTGGGTCAGGATATTTAAAGTTTCTCAACTTGACTTTGTCTGCCAAAATCCTTGAACAAAAATCTGTCAAGATCTTTACCCTTCTTACTGGAAACAGCTCCTGCCAACCATTTTCTCCACTACTTTCCTAAAATATTCTTACATGCCCCACAGTCTGTCCACACTCACACATCCACCACTTTAAATAAAACATTTTATTAGCACAGCCCTGTGTATGCTCCTTGCACCGCTGTTCAAATCCAGGGGCAGTCGTGGCTCAATAATGCATGTGAAAGTTGCATAAC
This sequence comes from Pagrus major, assembly GCF_040436345.1. NCBI lineage: Eukaryota > Metazoa > Chordata > Actinopteri > Spariformes > Sparidae > Pagrus > Pagrus major. The sequence continues at coordinate 20,739,741 of NC_133235.1, read as the reverse complement.
CACTCTTGTAGGTCAAAGCTATTTTACCTTGTTTTCCCTCATGTGCTCACATTCTGTATAGCAATCATGATTTGTTGATTCTGTATCATCCTTACCTGATCCTCTATAGGCATCACCAGAATGCCTCCAATTTTCAGCAGCACTTTCATGTAATTTTCATGGTCCTTCTGCACTCCTGCGCCGCAGTAAATGCGATCGTATTGGTGACTGTCTGTTGAGATTTCAAGGCAATTCCCCACCTCGAAGACGGGTTCACAGAACTCAAACCTGTGAAAAAATAATGACACATATAGTGGATAAGATACATTCAACAGGCTCATTACCACATTTGTGAGCCGTGAGAGAATTATGCAAATTGGAGGAGAATTAGAGAGGTTTAAATGTATTCAATTTGCAAGACAAAGGGAGAGAAACTGGCAGGTAAAACTGTTACTAGTGCCTGTGGTTTGAATACATTAAAGTTCCTGTTAAAGGAATAGCCTGACATTTTGGGAAATACACACGCTTATTTGTTTTCTTGCTGAAAGTTTGATGAGAAGATTGATATCACTTTCACATCTGTCCCTTAGGTATAAAACTGCAGCCAGCAGTAGGTTAGCTTAGCTCAGTTTAGCAGAAAGACAGGAAACAGGAGGAAACGGCTAGCCTGACTCTGTCTAAAGGTTACAAAATCTCTAAAACCTCTTTTAGTCCAGCTTTAATAAACAAGTTATAACATTTATTGGTTTTAGGCAGACTTGTTACCTGAAGACAGAACGAGGCTACTAGGCTAACCTTGTTTCCAGTCTTTATGCTAAGCTAACAACCTCACATTTAATGGATGGACTTGAGAGTCGCATCAATCTTCTCATCTATCTCTCAGCAAAGAAAACAAATCAGCTTATTTGCCAAAATTAATGCTCCTCTAAATTGTGTACTTACTTATCAAAGCTGTCACTATTCTTTATGAAGTCGTCCAGTTTCTCTCGGGCATATTCAACCACGTCCTTATGGAGCTCAACTCCGTGGTTCACACCAAATGGCCCTTGGGGAAAAAAAACACAAAACAGGAACAATATTTTCATTGTATTACCTGGGGATGGGAGGATATAAGATTGTATCACAGAAAGGGATAAAAACACTTGGGATAAGTTGATCGTAGTGAATTTTCCTTATCGGGGTAATTTTGAAAAAGCTCGATAACCTACAGTCTTACATTGATTTTATCATTTAGTTTGAAGTGCCACAACGGGGGGGGGGGGGGGGATTGCATTTTTCCAGTCATTTTAAAACCCCAAGCCTATCAGCAGGGCTAAAGGCTCGGCTTGCCCTATGTATCCCTCACAAAACAAGTTAAATCAGATGTGTCGAAATAATATGTATGTCAAACTAAAGAACAAACAGGGAGATGAGGTCCTCGCCCTTTATTTATGCCTTATAAATGCAACAGGAGCTTATTATTTAGGATTACCTTCCTCAAGGTTATTTGATTATTTCTCACAAAAAGGATGTTCACTAAGACAAGACGTGTCCTATCTGTGATGCAATAAAAATGTTTGTTTCTTAACAAAATGTGAGTTAAAGTGATTCCAGTTTGTTTCAGCTTCATTTTAAGACTCGATTAAAGGGATAATATCTTGAATCACAATTATTTTGGCCAGGATAATAGTGTTATTAATTAAAAGTCATATCGTCCCATGCCTAGTCTTACCCAATCCCTTTTTTAACTGATTTATTATCTACTTTAATAGTGTCATTTTTCTAGCAGAAAAGCCAAATTTAAGGATTTACTGTTTTTCTGGATCTTCACAGCAAAACAGTGTTGCAGCATTCTCCTAAACAACTGAAGTAGATGGGGATTTGTGTTAAAACGTAAAAACACAACCGAAAATAAACATAAAAAGATTCAACAGACCTCATCCAGCATAAGTCTCCAGAATCCCTGAGTTGCCAAATTGATTTGATTTTTGTCAACATGCACCCACTTCAGACAGGGTACGCGCTAATGCTGTTAGCTCAGCAGCTACAGCAAAGATTTGGGCTTATAAAAAGGGTGTAAATAACATTTTCAAATCAATTTTTGGATCTCCGGGCTTCCAGTGACTTTGATTATGCAGGACGAGCTTTATGGAGCAATTTTATGTTTATTTTATGTTGTTTTTTACGTTTAGGAACAAGTCCCCATCTACTTCAGTTGTTAAGGAGAATGTTTCTACTCTGTTTTGCTGTGAAGCTCCAGAAATGACTATGAAACTTCACCTGCCTTCCTCATCAGCATGCGGGTGAGTAGACAATGAATGCATTTTCATTTTTGAGTGAATTTATACTGAATACTTGAATACTTTAAGGAAATTGTGATGGGCATCTTTGCTATCATCAGATTATTTGAAATGAAAATGATAATTTCAGTCCTTTTATCATTGTTGCTGATTTGGAGGCACACACTGTATTTTCAGAGTACATCTGTTTACCAAGATTTTACAGGACACCTTAACACTTCCCACACATGAGAAAATCACAGCTGTGAAAAAAGGGTACACTATGCTCACCTATGATGAGGCCAACCATTGTGCTCAGGTAGCCGGTTCCACTGCCCAGATTGAGGAAAGACAGTCCTGGCTGTAGTTTGAGGGCCTCCATCACCTCAGAGTATATACACGGAGCAGACAGGTGTATGTTGCCATGCTTCCACGCCAAGTCTTTGTAGGCACTGTCCCGGTAGCCGTCCAGATAGTAGTCCCCGCGGTCTATGGCCCGAAAAGCCTGTTCAACTTTTTCTGTGCGAATATACTGTGCCTCCTTCAGATTATCAATGAGGTCGTCATTGTCCTCCCCAGCGCTGACGGCTCCCCCCATGGTGCAAAGAGAAGAGAAACACAGGGGCCGAACTCGTTCGCAGGATGAGTCCTCAGAGTGGCATGGAGGTGAACGGCCAGCTGAAGGATGCTGCCGCTGTGACTCCTCAAATGTCGGCTCAGACAACAGTCATGTCCAGGCAGCAAGTGACCTGAGAGAAATTATATAAACACGTTACGACAATATGCCAGCTAGGGAATACAGCGTCTGGTCACATCTGCAAGTAGAGTGCAGATTAAAGATGCTGATAAAAGTAAAGATTTATTAAGATTCTCCCACAACTGAGATAGTCTTTTGATGAAAAATTAACAACTGTGAGAGAAGCAGACTGATTAGGCTATAGCTGTGATTTTCCAATTAGTTCTCCCCTGGGTAAACTTCATTTATGGATGAAAACATCAACAATTTATGTTTTGCGACACCTTCATGAGGGACTTGACTATTATTTGCAAACTATGTATTCACTAAAATGTCAGGTTTGAAACAAGGTTGAGATTACTGTTTTGCCTGTCACATAATTTCCACTACACAGATGTTCACCCCCAAACACACACTTCCCTTATACAAGTTGATTATGCTTGTTTTGACATAGATACGCCTTTTTTACAACACAGAAGGACAGCAGGAGCACAGGTGTAATTAATAATCAAATTTAGGCTACAAGGACGCTGTATAATACATTCTGGCTCACAGCAACCACGTCTTACTGGGATGCTTAATGGAAGAGAGCCATCATGAATATTTGTCACACCTGCGACTTTCCTACAGACACATTACAAAATCTCTGTTGTGGAAAAGCTCTATGTTAGAGAGGTTGTACAAAATGAAGCATAAACTATTTTCTGAATGGGTTACAATATATCTTGGACAGATAAATGTCCTGCATGTACCGTGAAATGTATGGAAGAACATTTCCACCAGTTAAAGAAAAAACTAGTTAGATGAAACTAAGCTTGATGGGAAAAAAATTCCCATGTAAGTCATAATTATGAGATATAAAGAAAAAAATAAGCTCGTGATTTAAGTTTTTTATCTCATAATCATGATTTATCATGGGAATTTTTTTTCTATCAAGCTTAGTCTTCATGTTATTTTTTATAGAAATGGGCTTTTATAAAATGTTTGTTTTTTTGTTGTGTTTTTATTTTAGAGCTGAAACGGTTAGTTTAAAAAGGTCCAGTGTACAGGATTTAGTGCCATCTCTCATCACCCTCCCCTACGGTGCCCATTAAAAACATGAAAGGCCCTCTCTAGAGCCAGCGTGTGGTTTGTCCATTCTGGGTTACTTTAGAAACACAGCGCTGCAACATGGCGGACTCTCTGGGAGCGGACCTGCTCTGTCAACATAAAGGGCTTCAGGTGATTATACACCAATGAAAACATAATTATGAACATTATAATCAAGTCTGGCCCTAAATCGTACACACTGGACCTTGACAGAAAAGCTTTGTTATAACTTTTTTTTTTTTAATTACAAAAATTCACTGTCCCTAATCATTACAACTCTAATGCTTAGAATGACGTATAAAAATCCCTCTATTGTTATCTGCTCACACCTAATGTCCACATTAAGGCTCACAAGCAGCCATTTCCCTTCATTTTGAAAGGTACACAAGCCGTAAAGGGAACTGCTACAGGGCAGGGAGTTTTTTTTAAAAAGGGGTCAATTAAAACAAGCACTGATCTCTGGTGATTTGAAAGTTACTTACATTGTGAGTATACTGAGCTCTACTTTGTAATACTGAACTATCAAGCACCACATAGTAGCTATAAAGAGAAAATTCTTAATACATGGTGGTGTTTAAATGTTTTATAGCTGCTTTGATAACTGAAATACCCCATGCTGGCACACAGTGAATGGGTAAAACTGGAGATGCAGCCAAGGGAGACAAGTCTTGAATTCCCTCTCTGCCTCCTCAGCATCTCCACATCTGACTCAGCTAATACAGATTAAATTCAGAGGTGACTTTGTAGTGGGAGGCCTGGGAAGGTAATTTTCCATTGGCTCTTTCTCTCAGGCGAAAAGAATCATTGATTCGCTTACCATCGCTGATTGTACGGCAGTGTATTTTTGTATTCTAGTAAAGCATAGTCCTTTGAGTTGCCGGCGGTTGAAAGAAATTCTAGGAAAAATGGGTCAGGAGGTATTCTGCGAGGAAATTGCTTTTGGGTACTGCTTTACAGTCGTGCCAGTGATAAGTCTTGAAACAGGGGTCATTATTCACCCACTCCTTTAAGATGAAGTGAAGCTAGTCTCTTTGGAAATGGGAATCAACTGGTAAACACACACAGGGTGTCCTGGGTTGCCCCCTGCTGAGTATGGAAAGTGTATCAACGCCATCTCAGGTCACAACTGACTGCTATGACCTGGTTAGGGACAACTGTGAACCATCCAGGGTGACGAAACATGTAACAGATCCTCTGGCAACACAAGATCAAGTCTGGTGCTGCAACTAAATACCAAAGGCCTGTTGAGGCAGCACACAGCTGCATGTTCAGACAGGGTGAGTTCAACTCTCTGTTACCTCATGGTTATCAGCACTTACAGTGGAAAAATCAGACCTTTTTATCAGCTAAGCTTGAGAAAGAAAATTATGTTTCTCTCTCTATAGCAAAAAAGTAGAAAATAATCACATGTATCAATGAATCTACAGTCAAAAGTCTCATGTTTGCTATCAAGAGTGCACAGAAATCATTTGTGATGTGTAATGACAGATTACAGCATTTGTAATTGTAATGACTTGTGTTTCAAAGCTACAATAGCCATGAAAAATACATTTCTCATTAATAATTTCCATATTCTTTCACAACACATCCTGCCTGCAAATTTACATGTCTAGAGGACGGTGTGTCAGTGTTTTGTCTCGCAAAAATGTGAGCATGTGAGGTTCACACTGAAGGATGTGATACCGAACAAAAGACTCGAAAAGGTGTAATTATTGAAACCTGGCTGTGCGGGAAATTAATTCAGGGACGATTTTCTTTGTGATTTAAAATGTATTATTGCAACATGTTTGCAGATATGCTCAGCGAATGCTAAATTCATAGAAGCGCTCTGTGTGTTTGCTACAAAGGTACCTGAAATATATTATTAAAGCCATATACACCAGAGTATTCCTCTGTGTGAAGATGCAAGTAAAAGGAGCTGTGCTGTTTCTCTCCACGCTGATATGAAAAATAGAAAACATCTTAACTTTGTACTGTAGTTCAATACACCATTTCAAATATTATATTTTGGGGGTAATGGCATGGCTCTAGGGATAGCAATTTTGGTTGGTCAGTCTGTCTTTGTCAGCCCAAATGAATTTGATGATTATGTAAGACCTCATCTAGTGCCTCCAGCAGGTCACATTTTCCACTTTATTAAATGACAAGCGTTACCTCAAAAACTACTGATCTGAGCTGCAACGATTAGTCGATTAATTGACGAAAAGAAAAGTAATTGCCAACTGGTGATCAATTGATTGTTTCAGTCATTTGTTTAAGAAGAGAATGTCAAGAATGTCAAGCCTGCTTCCAGCTTCTTAAATGTAAAGATTTGCTTGCTGTTAGAGATTATAATGCAGAAAAAGATGCTTGGGGTGATTAATAAATGTTACATTTCCATTGAAGTTTACCGTTTTAGCACACTGATGTCAATTAGGAAAATAATGTTTCTTGTTAAACTGTAAAGTATCCTGCCTCCATTACATCTTTGAGTGTAAAGCTTTTTCACCCCCTAATATCAACCCAGAAAAACAAGCCTCGGTTGGGCTAAATCGATTAATCGTTAAAATAATCTGGAGATGTATCAATACTCAAAATAATCGTCAGTAGCAGCCCTGCTAATGACTCAGTTCCCATCAAATCTGCTGTGGACATCCAAGGCACACAGAAGATAAATTATACTAGTTCTGGTCACCCAGTGACCTATTTTCCAGCACAAACACTACACTGAAATGTCAGTTTTACATAGTATTCCTCAAAATCTAAAAAGTGGAATTGGAAGATTTTTTTCTGAATATGTTCGATGACCTACTGAACCTCCCTCGTGTCAAACCCCAGAGCAAACTTTTATACATAATCTCTCATTTCATATTCTACAGGGCAGATGGTCACTGCAGCAAGTTTAAGCTCCTAACAGGAAGAAGCCATTTAAATGTATTAACCCCCATGACCTTAGGCCCTTCTCACACTTTTGCTAAGAGTTTATTTTTTATTTAGTGCAGCTGCATTTTGATGTGTGAAGTCTAAAGCTATTTAATCTTATGAGACAGACATTTTTTTTAAATGCACTGCAGAACACCAATTTATACCATATACTTGCCATTACAGTGGTATGTCTCTATGAAGTGCAATGTTGGGTAATAAAGGTTCACCATCATGAACCCGCCTTTTGTTCCACCCTCGTACTGCCACGCAATCCTCTGAACATTTTCATGCTCAGCGGCGGATGAAACCTATTTATTCAGGTAACAATATGGCTCTCCCTCCGGTTAGTGTTCGAGCTCTGATGGTGCGTTCAGATTGAATGAAAAGTCTATTTGCATCTCTTTTTATTTATGCAAGTCAGACCACTGGACTGTGTTAATTAGCCACAAACTGCCAAGGGATGTGACAGTAGAGGCTAACAACAGGAGCAGACCGCATATAGATCTGAGTTTGTGTGAAACAGCTCAGACTGTTTCAAGAATTACCTCAACTCCAGCTGATTCTGGTGTCTATTCATGAAAAGAAGCTCATAAAGATTTGATTTAAGCGTTAAACATTTTCAACTCACACAGACACTCAATTTGTGACACCTTAATGAACCTGCAACCTCGCAATTCACTTTGGTATGCCCCACAAACATTTTTTTTAAAGAAATCTGAAGAAAAAAAATGTTGCCAGTGAAAGGTGACACCTAATCTCTCCTACATTCATTCTGCTTCTGTAATCTAAGATATTGTGCCCTCATTGTTGTGTCAATTCTTCCCAGTGGTGTCGAATATCAATATTTTTCAAGGTGTTATATCAAAATTAGAAATTCCAGTATCGTGACAAGCCTATTTCAGTCTGAACACATCTTCAGGATCCATCTATTTGTTTGCACTGATCTGTAATGAGAATGATAGCATCACAGGGCTGCCAACAAATCCATACACTCTAAGTGTTGTTAATTACTGTCCCTGTGTGACAGAGATGTGCATTCAACCACAGCTGAAGTCTTTTTTAAGCAAAGGTTTGTTCGCTCTAGCCATCTATGATACTAATTGGCTTTTCAAATGATGGTGGGACAAAACAAGACATCTGAAGAAACCACTTTGGGCCCTGGGGGATAATAATGGATATTTGTTTGTATTTTCTGACATTTTATAGACAAAACTATTTCTCTGGCAAACGATGAGTGAATTATTTGATAACTGGTAGTTGTAGCCCTAATCATCAGGATTTGCTATCAGATAGAAGGTTGAAAATTAATGGTTTTTAGCTTTTCACCGGTGAGGACCTGCTGCTTGTCTTTGTCATGTTCTCGACACTCTACTTAATATTTTTTGGGTTTTTTTGACTGTTGAGAGAAAACAAGTGATGTGATGATTGTTTCTTGTGATGGGCCTTTTTCACTATTTTCATACAGTTCGAAGACCAAATGAGAAAATAATGTACAGATAAATCAATACTGACAGTTACCATTAGTTGCACCCCTTGTCTATTGCTTTTGCACCTGTGTCCTTGAAGTGTTAATTCAACTCTACGCGGTTCAGTTCGTTCATCATTTTCTAAGCCAGGGGTGGAAGTGAAATACATGTACTCTGCAACTTACATCTACTCCACTGCATTAATCTAATGCCTTTACTTACTTTGCAGATTCACATTAATAATTCAAAATATAATTGATAAATAAATGATGCTATATTATCATTGGTTGAGTTAAGACCTTACTGATCCTTGGAGGAAATGTACAGGCTAACCACCAGTATATAAATTCAAACAAGCTCCACCTTCACCAGCTGGTGCTCGCAGGTGCAATATGTAAGAATTGTCCACCTGTCGAATATGTGCACTCCAGACAATGAAGGGGCCGGCATATCTCTAGAGTAACTGCTAACAGCTGCTAGCTGTAGCTGCCATTAGCTAGTTAGCTCAGTTAGCAGTGTAGCTAGCAGACCTTAGCTGACTAGGATTATCTTTTCCAATTTGAAAATCTTTTCGTGGAGGGAAGCAGAAAAGCAAAAAATGAGAGGAGGAATTGAATCTTTTTCTCATTATGTACGTCAAGAAAAAACACTGAAATGTGGACAATAAAATCAACTCCTATGGTCCATCAAAACCAGCTATGTGAGCTGCCTGAGCCTACGGTCTGTGCCATTACTACATCATTGGGAGTGTGACATGTGTAGTGTCACAATCTCTTCAAAGTCCTAATACTGACAACTACACCGTGTTTACGAGCTAAAAGACAAATCACTTCCTGGTTACTGAAGCCCATTCTTAAAGTACAGTTTCACCAATTCATCCACACAAGGCATTGTGATGTAGTCTCAAAAGGTCAACTTCAATCTCGAAATGTCAACTTTATTCTCGACATTTTGACTTTTTGCTTGAAGTGCATAATGAAAAAAAAACACACAACTTCCTCCTCTCACTTTTTGTCTCTCAACCTCTGGCCCTAACACTCTTCCGTACTTTCTGCTTCACATCATTATACAACTGTTCCTATTTTTCTGTCCACACTGGTGTTCACAGATGTTCCCAACGACTGACACCTGGCGAAGCCAATCAGCTGTCTACCTGCTCACGTGCCGCAGTTGCCACACAGACGGCAGCCCTGTCAGCCAATCAGCGGGCCGGGACCACTTTTCTTCGCACTGCGTGTGACGATGGAGCAAAACAACAACACCGTTTTCACGAAATGTTGTCAAGCGTTATTAATCACGCCTGTTCGTTAACCCTGCCCGTGCACATCTGTAGATAAATACACAAACGAGTGAAGCATTTATTACACAAGCTGACAAACACTAACAATGAATGTGTGTTTGTCTGCTCCCATCCAGCTTTTTGTTCCCCACTTGTCGACCAAACACGCAGTTGCTTGGCCAGCTCTCTGCAGTGCGATTAACCTCAATCTTTAGCAGCGACTAGCTCAACCGGTTTGTTAAGAAAGATGCTTTGTTAAGAAAGATGCTGAAATATCACTCCTGTGGGGAAAAAAAAAAACCCAAACAAATAAACAAAAGACAACGCTGATTTCTCGGAGCCTCTCTTCCGTCTGACGAAACAAACGTGTGCGAGAGGGAAAAAGTCACAAAAGACGAGCTGCGCAAAAAAAAGAAAAATGCGCGAATTTAGCAAAGGTTGCTCACACCGACGAGTGAAATAAAGGCTTTTAAATTGAGGGTGAAGTGCACGAGTTAACATCCAGTGTTTGCTATCGCTGTGTGAGCCCAAAGCTAACGTTATAGCCTCTGTGGGCCCGAGTGCGCCATCATCAAAACAAGAGACAAAGCAGGTTAGGTAAGCTCGCCTCTTTATCCGGCCGATACACCGCTAACCAGCTAACACAACAACAGCTAGCATAGCGCGACACATTTCAACAAAGCTCCGACAAAATAAACGCCGCCGACAGCACAACCCGGCTAGCTCGGGACACACAAAAGCGGCGAAGAAACTACAACAACAACAAAAAAAATACTCACAATGCCGTGTCGCATTAACTCTCTCCTTGTGTGTGTGTGTGCGGACGTGCAATGCGACGGTCAGTGACAGGGACTCTCAGACGTCTCCAGCCTCCTTCAGATGTTAAAAGTGCGAGCTGGTTAACGGAGCTAACCTGCTAGTTTGGTGAACAGGTAAAGTAGTGACGGGCGAGCTGCTGTGTCGAAGTGGAAGAAGAGAGAAACAGCTGAGAAGAGGATGTAAACACACGTCACGTGGTCTGAAGTGTTGTCGATAGAGGGAAGCACTGTTGCTCACATCTATCTATCTATCTATCTATCTATCTATCTATCTATAAGTACATTTATTCAAGTACTGTACTTAAATACACTTTTGAGGTACTTCTGCTTTACTTGAGTATTTTTTTCCACTTTACTTTATACTGCCACTCCACCACATTTTGGATGCAAATATTGCATCAGACAAACGACTAAACATTAAATTGCTGAATATCAGATAATCAGACATATAGTGCCATAGTATGTAGCTGATACATGTAAATAAGTGTAATTTACTTTTACTCTGTAGTTTTGATTGGCTGCTTAAGTACATTCTTACCAGAACATGACTTTTGATTAGGGGTCGACCGGTATGGCTTTGTCACGGCCGATACTGATACTGATGATTAGAAATCGAGAAGACTGAAAACAGATATTTGGGACCGATGTTAATTTGCAGAAAAAAGAAAATCTTTGTGGCAAAATTTTGAACAACCAGTGATACGTACTGCACTTAGGTACAATTTTGAGGTACTTTACTTGAGTATTTCCTTTTTCTGCCACTTGTAATTCCTCTCCACTACATTTATTCGATAAATGTAATCACTAATTACTTTGCAGATTCAGATTATTCAGCGTTTATAGGCTGTTAATTGTGTCCGTGAGGAAATGCAAACGGAAGTGTTGAAAAGCATATTAAAGGAAGTGAGAAAAGGCTCCTTGATCTGTTTCCTTAATCCAGATCTGCACCTAAACTTAATGGGGTCTGTTCTGGGCCGAGACCCATCATCTGTCCGTGTTTCGTGGAAATGCGTCCTGTAGTTTTTGTGTAATCCTGCTGACAAACCAGATAATAAATGGGCAAATCACAGCCTTGTCTTTGACTTGTTTTAATGTATCAATCGTTAATATATCCATGAGTGCATTTATTGTTTTGCAATATTTCTACTGAGGTAGTTTCAACATGAAAGGCTCATTTACTTTTGTGCATGTGCTGTACTTTTTTATGCATGTTAGAGTCAGGTGTAGTCAATTTGACTTTTAATTAGAGAAAATTACATCCACATGGACTAAAATGTTGTTGTTGTTGTTGTTGTTGTCAGCTTGGAAATGAGACAATGAACGCTTTAATCTGGCTCTACTTTGTGCACTTTATTTTGTAATTTTCCACTTGAAACTTCAGGAATAACAAGGCCCGGTCTACTGTGACAAAGCCTGCTCGTTATTATTTCTTTTAACGAGAGAGGACAAAATTGAAAAGATCGTGGAAAGCTTCGCCCACCTTGTAACCTCAAACAGTTCCCTAAAGGAAAGGCCTAAATTTAGCCTGCAGCTGGTTTCTGTGTGGGAATGGATGATCTCCAGGTTGAATAAGGAAGCAGTCGTGGTCAGCAGGCAGACGCAGGTCTGGGTTGAGGTTTCAGGGACCTGGCTTCACCTCATCTCTTGATAATACTGCTTATTTTTAGGAGGGAGGCTGCGTGGGCAAAATAAGCTACAGGAAACTTTCAAACCAAGACAGCATTTATCCTGTTTTCAGTCACTTCTCTGCACAAAACCATCTGGATGATTAGTTGCCAAAGTGGCTGGCAGTATTTAGTATGTTTTCCTTTCAATTTACATTTTGCACACTGTTTTTGCACATTTTGCAGTGTTGTTCTCCTGCAGGGTGTCCTCTGAGGTGAGGTGTTGTTTACTTCCTCAGGCAGTGGTTTCATTGCATAACGACGAGGTATGGAGCCCTTCATACACGACCACAACATACACAAGGCTGCAGATAGTTTAACGTGGGTTCTTTCAAGTTGTCAGTCATTGAATACTGCACCTTCTCATCCTGGATCGTTAGCTGTGTCGCACAATGCCTGACTTAGGAACCCTGAGTATGGCCTGTTTTTAGCGTCATAGTTAGCATGTGGTGCAGGAAACCAGGGCCAGGAGTCTCACCCAAGCTAAGAAAAGTGTTGACTAATAACCTTATGCACACTGCCAGGAATGAGATGTTAATGGAGAAACACTTAGCTAAAAATAGTAAAAATGTAAAGATAGTGACTCTGTAGACTCACAGTGAGCTTACTAAACATATCATGTGTGCAGAGACTTGTCTGAACTCCTCCTCGGGTCATCATGGCACTAAATGGGGACATGACCTCAGTGTCAATATAAAAACTCACCAAATGCATCACACCAAAGCAGGAAACTCGTTGCCATGCTCACTCCCCTGGTGAAAAGATGCTGTACCTGCCCATTTTATGAGATAAATAAAAACAGATATTGTTTACTGCAGCAGGGTGAGCCGAGGTCGCACCTAGAGAGTCTGTATGTGGCCAACATGATACTGAGTCTGCTCTGCACACACAGCATATACATTACAGGAAGTCAGGGCCCTGTGTGGCACGACCGAAATAATGTCTGTGGCAACGTCGAGCCGCAAACTCATATTTTGATTGCTGTGTTGTTGCTACACACTTTGATTATCAGTGTCATCTTTCATATGCTGGGTCTTATATCTCAGTGGGATGAAGGTCAGTGAACAGATGTTGTTGTGTCATTTTCACCATTATCATAACAGCATTATATAAACCTAGATAGGCATTTGGGTAACCTATATACACCAGGTCTGTATTTAATGTATTTATAACTTGTTTTTTGTGTGCTATTCTTATTATTATGAGTATGTATGTGTGTCAGGTGGTCGCTTCATTATTCATGTCTCATTATTGTTTTCTTACTGCATGTTAACGCCCACGTGAGGCACTTTTGTTGAGACTTTTGTCTGTGAAAAGTGCTATTTTATTGCTGATGATAGAGCCAGGTTTAAAAAGGGCTGCTTCTATGACTGGTTTGATTTATAATTAAAAACAAGACTTCAAACCGTACCTCAGTTTGAGTGAAGGCGAACCCTTCCCTGGTGCTTTTATTAATCTTTAAAGCGTGTTTAGTGAGTTGAGTGTAGAGAACTTTTGAATGATGTGTGATATTTTCCTGAGATATGAATTGTGTGTCTTGACATTGCCTGTAAGTATTGTACGCTTTTATGACGTTCTTTTGTTTTTATTGACACTTTTTATTGGCCGTGTTTTCAGTCGTCTCCAGATCATGAACATTTATCACCCCCAGGTGTGACGTTTCAGGCTCAGGCCCTTCTTCACAATGAGGTCTGACAAAGTCTTCATCTTCAGACAAGTCTTCTTGTTTGAAGACGGGCCTGAGCCCAAAATGTCACACGGGGAGGTAGAAAAATATTCATGGGAGCATTATCTACTTGTGTGTTGCTGTATTTTTGTACTTTTTCTTCTGTCCATCACCTAGTGTGTAACGTTGTTGGATGTGGATCCTTTTATAAACAATTTGTTGCATGTTTTAAGTTGTATTTTCTTACAGTATCTATGGAGTTAAACAAAGGGTAGAATATCCATTATTTTATTAAAAAGGCTGCTCTATAACTGGTTTGACTCCTGATTTATCCGAAAAAGGTTTTGAAGGGTTCAAACCATGCTGTTTTTTATTCATCTTAAAGTGTGTTGAGCGAGTTTAAGTTGAGTTTAGTGCCCACAGCTGTGAAACCTTTGAATTACATGGGACACGTTAACATTACTTGTAATTATTGTAATTTTTTAAGGTTTAATTTTATTTAAATTGCCACTTCATTGCCCCTTTTTTCAGGTGTACAGAATTTGGTCGGCCTTTGACTTACTTATTTACATACTATTGATTGATTGAGATTAATATAATAGACAATATCCTCTTTGACTATCTGTTAGTTTGTGTGTTAGTGTTACTACTGCTCAGGCACTATTTCATGTGCTGTCTGCTGTGCCTTGGATGACTTAATTAATGTAATTATAATAACATAATGGAACAATTAGCTGATTAATCTATTATTCGTTGGACAGATATTATATCAGCAAGAAATGTTGCTAATCAATTAAACAATTATGTTCGCCGTAAAAATGACCTGTTTGTTTCTTATGTGACTGTGAACTAAGTATCCTTGGGCCTTGGGAAGACGTCACATTGGGCACATTCTGCAACGTTTCTACATTTTATAGACCAAACAATTTATCAATTAATATGGAGAACAATCGGCAGTGTAACTGATAATGAAAATAATCCTTAGTTCCAACTGTGAACTGAAAACACTGAAGACTGAATTGTGCACTATGTAACAGAAGTCGTGGCTGAGTAGAATCCAGGATTTCACAATAAAATGGTCAACATCTTGAATCTTTGGGTCACCATGACACCCTTTTATTTTGATATCTAACCCCACCAGCTGTTGGTGAGCAGCTTTAACTATCAGTACAGCATGTCAGCTCCACTGACCACTCCCTGTTACTCTACATGTAGTACCTTAAATCGACCACAAGGTGTTGCTAACGCCAAAGGAAACTGTACACTTGATGTTTGTGGGGTGACCAGGTTTACATGAGACTGACTGAAGCTGTGAGAGAAAACCACAAAGACCATTTGAAAAGTTTATTTCTACCATACACAAACTGTACAACACAGCGCATATCTGTTTATTATGAAATAGTAAAAGTAATAGGAAGTTTCAATTTACAAACTACTCCAACTGAAAAAAAAGCATTACATTTTAATGTAAAAGAAAAGAAAATACAATACAATTTCATATCATACTAATATCGTTCCACAAAAAAGCATTTCACAATACAAAACATCAAATACTAACAGGGAAAAAATAAATATTATTCACAAAACTTCCTGAGCAAACAATGTGTGGTAGAGGAATTAAATATAAGAAATTATAAATAAAGGATTGTTAGGTTTAAAGAATGTGATTCAATTTTTTTTAAAAGATTAAAATTTTTTAAAACATATCGAGTATTTGGATAAAATAGGGTCCTATTTTTCTGTAATTTGGCTCTTTTGCTGTTTTACTTTTTTTGTTTCTTTGAAATGTCCAAGGCTACATGTCTTTGACTTCTTTTTGCCGAAAAGAAAAAACGTATTGCTCAAATGAATTTCTGTGTTGTTTTTTTTATCTTGGGATTAACTTCATGTAGAATTGAGACCTGTATAGTACGTCCCATTTCCCTCTTTTTGTTGAAGTCAAGGGCAGTGTGGTGATCTAAAAACACAAAATAATTAAAAATACAAAAGTGCAATTGATGCAAACAAACAACCGATTAGCCAACAACTATCATTTGTCTATGTTTTCATTTCTTTTTTTCCTTTTTTTGTTTTTTGTTGTATTTCATGATTGAAACTGAAACATGAGTTTAAGTGGTAGTCAGCTCGGTTTTGAAATAGCTACTATTCAAATCTGCCCCAAGCGTTACAAGAATATTCAAACTGTAATAAGACTGGTTGAAGTGTTAAGGCTTGTAAGCAGTTTAAGATAAAACAGGAGTAGATGTTTTTTCTTAAATCACTCCTTCCTTTTTTTTCTTTCTCCATGCTAGCAAAAGTTAAAATAAACACCAGACTTTTTCAATCTCAGTCGTGATATTTCAAAACCTGACTCTGAGATTACAGCTACTGAGACAACAGTATTTAAACAGTCATCAGGAACGTTTCCTCCTATGAAAATAATTGTACTGTATAATAAATTAGACACCATCCACATAATACTGTCCTACCACAAAACATAGTACTCGTATATTTTTATGGATTCATATACATTTAGGCACATACTATATGCACACTCACAAAGTGTGTGCACAGAAGGCAGTTTAATATCTATATTTAAAAAAAAGACATCTTGACAAAGTGGATTTGTGTTTTTTTTTGTTTTGTTGTTGTTGCACTCTTCTTGTGGCACGCTATGCAAAGCAGAATCTGACATTCAGTTCAACAATTGATGTTGCATTTATGTGTCACTTCCTGGTTGCATTCAGCTGTTATTGGTTAGGAAGGAAAAAGGTACAGTACAGTTGCATTGCATTATTATTTTTTTTTAATCTAAGTGTTCACTTTGTCTTACCATACATTCAGTTTCCAATAAACAAAGCAAAAGCAATGCTTGAAAATATTGATGCTTAATCATTTTGGTAAGTTTTGACTTTGAAGGGAGATCCAACTTAGGGTCTAATAATAATAATAATAATAATAATAGTAATAATAATAATAATAATAATAATATTTTTCAACACTAGATGGCGAAAGTATGCCATGAAATTGGAATGTGCTTCTATGTAAATTTACAATGTGCAGAAAGTCGAACAGATTTCTCAAATATTAAGCATTTACAATTTTAGAAATAAATAAAAATCGAGGGAAATAAATACACTGATGAACAAATATAATAATAAATAGCGATAATATAAGAATGACATGAACACATATAGATTAAAATCAAGCAAACCATACAAAATAATTAAGTGCAAGAGGGGTAAAAATCTCACCAGGATAAACATATCAAGTGAATGCAGAAACAGTAAAAGCATTACAAATCTGGCTGGTAATTTTCTCAGTGCAGTGTATTTACCGGGAAATGCCAAACACATTTCCAAAAGCCTTGTCTTATACATGCAGCCAAGCCAGCACTCTTCAGTAAAATAGAGCTATCTAGTGCCATTATCCCAAGTCAAAGAAACCTCTTGGTAGCTCTACAGCTTAAACATGGATGCCCTTAATAGCCTGTTTGATATTATCCAAGAGGGCCTTGCACTCTGGAGAGTATTCATGCTCCGAGTTGTTGTACATATCAGTTAATGTGTTCACATAGGCTTCAAAATTATGCTCACTGATGGGTCCCTGCAACAAAAACATGTTTGACTATTAGTGAAAACAGCACAGCAGAAATGACAATTCATAGAAAATGAGATATCTTCCAGGACAGGTTAGATATATCTGTGGTCAAGGCTTACTGTACCATTTGAGGCAGCTGAATGTCTGTTAGACTGTTAATGAGAGCTTGGCTAAGGCGAGCAAGCTCCTTCAGGAGGCTGTCGTTGTGCTGTTCGATCATCTTGTTCTCCTCTTCAATTGTCTTTAGGTTACATTCCATAGACGATATCTGCTTTCGGGTACAAAAGACAAGAGTCAAATTGAGTGAGCGAACATCTCAAAGCTTTGTCTTTTAAATTATAAACTTGTCAGAGTGGATATTTACCTGGGTTTGAAGTTGCATCATGTCTGCTTCTATTTTCATGTTGGATTCATTCAGCTCCTCAATTTCATGATCCAAATGCTGAATATCGTCTTTGTTTTCAACACCTGAGTTGAAGCATATCGTCTAATTTATCATGTTCAAACTGAAAATATGATAAAACTTAAGTATCTCCATGTCAGAGGAGCTTACCACTGCTGGCCTTCAGTTTGATAGTCATCATTTCATCTTCTGAGTGCTTTTTCTTGATGCTCTGCGCGTTCAGTGGGCAACCCGACAAGCTAGTTCAGCAGGTCATGAATGACAATTTTTAGGTGGGAGAATATCACAAAAAATGGACAAAGTTTAGCATCAATGAATGAGAGCAAAGGTGCCATCGTAAGAATGCAACATGTCGACCGGTGGCATTGTTTAGAGATAAAATGGAGGACAGGCGACCTCACCTTCTGTGAGTGGCAAACACATTATTGGCATGTCCAAGGCCATTGCAGCCAGGCAGGGGACAATGGGGCAGTTCCTGTTTACTGGACTTCCAGGCAAAGGGCAGCCCATTGATGGACGACTCCTTCTGTCTTTTGGCAGCGAGCGGACAACTGCCTGCGCTGCGATGGGATGTGTATTTTCCCGATATATGGCCCTGTCCGTCACATCCAATTACTGGACACCTACCAGAGAAACAAACAAAGAGCCGTACATGTTGTAAATCTGCAAACGCTGCTGATTCACACAGGGAAAATGTAACTAACTTGCATTTAATAACATTTTTTTTCCCATGCAGCCAAAACAAAGACATTTAACAACAACATCATTAAAAAAATCTCTCTTTCAATAACTAGACCGGAAGATTTGTTAACCATTAAGTTGATTAATCCAGCCAAATGCTGATTAAAAATAAAGTCGCCAAAACTAGAAATAATCGCATTAACTACAAGTTACTAATCCACTAAAACTTGAGGTAGAACGAATGCTCTGTTCAGTGCATTCATTCAGAGGTTGCTGATATTTGTGCTTGAAAACATAAGCACAACTCACGCTGAATATCATTAAGAGTTGGAATTCAGGCCTGTTTTCTGCAGGTCAGTAATGGAGTGACATGAATTACAGATAATTGTCATGTATCCCCTCATGCGAAAGAATGTAATTTGGAGGTGGCTAACCCCTTCCCTTATTGATAAAGGTGAAAGGTCACCTGAGATGATACAAATGGCACACATGCAGGAGAGTGCTGCCGCAAAAAGCCTGTTTCAGCATTTTGTTACTCGACAGCACAGCAGCACTTAGAGGACAAAACAACACCAGTCCCATTACTTACAACTACCACAGGTAGGTGGCTTGATGCAAGGCACCAGGACAATGGAGGCATGCCATATGGCCCACTATTTACAATAATCTAGGGACATTTGCTACCCTCCCCCTTTCTCTCCCTTTCTCTCTTAATGTGTATGAGATCTATTCCAGTCTAATTCCTAAGCTCATGCAGTTGCATTAGTAATTAAAAAGAAAAAAAAATCTGTGTCCAGATGTATAAGTAAACAAGGGCTCATATATCTGACTTTGGATTTAAAATGCAAATCAATTACATTATTATTTTTTTTCCAATAACACTTTCACAGACAATGACTAAGCTGCAAATGAGTGCACTGCCATCAGAGCGGCCAGTTCACCGTTTTCTTGATATACTATAATTATAAAGAAAGCACTCAGTGAAGAGTAATAAGCCAGATATCCCCATTCAGAAAATAGGAACAAATACAAAAGCCTGAAAAAATCCCACAAAAACACGCTGCTAATCCTTTTCCATAATTCACTAATGTTACGACAAGAGAAGTATTATTTTCTTTGTTTAACTTAATGGCCTGCAGGTATAATGCCCCCCGGCACAAAAGTATGACGCATTTTCACAATGTTTTCTTGCTTGATTTTTTAAACAAAAAAACATGACAGTATGGGATGAGGAATGAAAAAACTAAATCTCTTACTTAAGCTCTTGCTCATCTTTGTCATCCTTGTTTGGTGTGAGCTTCAAACCTCCTTTTCTGGCACGTGGACATCCTGACAAGCTACATACGATTGGAGATAGAACGGGTTAACATGATGGAAAAAGGTTTCTACTTTGTGGAGTTTCAGCTGCAAATATAAATCTATAAATCGAAATAAATAAATGTTTTATCATTGCATAAGTTGCACTCTGCATTCGCACATCACATGGCTTTTTAAACGTTACATAAATGCATAGAAACAGGAACAGGCAGCCAAATATATCAATAAACACAAGAATTCAAAAAGTGCAGCATAAAGTGAGACTTTCACCATCTGTTTGAATGTCATGCATCTGACAAATGTATTTCATGCTCAGTTGCCATGATTTTTCTCTGCTACCTTCTGTGCGAAGCATAGTTCCCAGTCACATGTCCAGATCCATCACAACCAGGTGTTGGGCACCTGCAGGTTGAGAGACACAGAGACCAGGTGTTTTTTACAGCAAAAAGACTGCGAGGAGAGCAGTGGATTCATGCTAATATGCAGAAAATACCAAACAACTTCATGTGGAGTACACAGAAATCAAGCTTAATGTGTAGTAGAAGGGAAAGGAAGAGAAAGCAAAGGAGAAGGAGAGCGTTGACCTGAGCTGAGTCAAAGACAAGCTGCCTAGTTCAATGTGAAAAATCCTTTAGCAACAATAACAGTTTTCAAAACACATACTTTAGTTCCTGAGAGTTGGCTGCCATCAGTGATTTGAGTGTTTTGTCAGCCAGGGGACATCCAGACACACTAGAGAGGATAAAGAGCTAACAGTCATTTTAATGCACTCTTTGATCACAGCTGAATTGAATAATCTTAATACAATGTCTCAATGCATATTTATACAAAATTATTTGAAAACACAATTCCACTTCCTCTTCACGAGAGAGCTTTATCATGTCAGCGCGTTTTTAAAGAAAGTGACATATAACATCGGACTCTTACAAGCGATGTGACAAGTTTTCAGCTGTAACAATCAACATAATTAAAACAATCTATATATCTGTTGGCTGGTGCTAATGAGAGTGTAATTAATTACAGTACCTCCGATGTGATGCATAATTCCCCGTCACATGGCCGCTGCCGTCACAGCCCGGGGTTGGACAGCTGCAGGAGAGCACAAAGCACTTAATGCACAGATTACTCTACTTCCCACAGACTTTGCCAAGCTTGAACTGAATCTTTCTTTTACACTGACAGCCTTTTCACGGGCATTAACGAAAAAAAAATAAAGAGTTAGTACAGCGGGAAGTTTAGTAGAGAAATTATTATTATTATACTGCTCGACATTCGGTGTAATAATGACTCTGAATGTCACTTAGTGGGGTTGCTGTGCTGTTGAAAACTAGAGGGTCCTACTGATTCTCAAGAGGAGACCCAGCAGAGCATGCACTCTAACTACAAGAGTCAAAAGTTGTAAGCTTGTACAGGACATACAGGGAGAAAACTCACTTTCAAATAGATATATTTCTGCTCCACATGAACCTGCAGACATACCAGTTACAGTGATAGGTAACACGGTGAGTTTCAGTGTGTTTCGACTCGCTTATATCAAACTCTCCTACGTAAACAAAGGTATGGTTTTGGTGTTTTTATTGTAAGATCTGACCATCTGCCAACTAAAAGGGAGGCTCACATTATTCACAGTTGACTGAGTAAAGATGCCTCGAGATGCTTCATTCTTTAGCATACCTCAAAAGCTCTTTCTTTGCATCTCGTAATAGCAGCTTGGCTTTGGGACTCAGCATGCCGCCGTCTCCTTGGTAGTGCTGGTCCTCCAAGGAGACATGATCGTAATCCTCCTGCGGACAAAGACCAAGTCAAAACATGGCCTTAACTGTCCAGAGTATCAAACCTGACCACAATCGGCAATGACCTAAAAGTGAATAATTAATGAAAAGCCCTGTATAATACTCTTAAAACAGAAGCCCTCAAGGGTTACGAGGTTGCAAGGCAAAGAGATTAAGGATACTTATACTGTAGTAAACCATACATCCATTTAAAGTCACACTTAATCCACACAGTATTTATGATGTATGGCTATGACGTATGGATTTCCTTTTTTTTCTTTTTTCACAGACAAGATTGTGCAGTCACCAGATGTTGTCTTGTGTGATTTAAAAGCAGGTCAAATGTGATAACGCCTGACATCATCTACAAATTAAAACCACCTGACAAATATTATTATTGAAGTAAAGGAAGAAAACCCTAAAAGGCCACGTTAAGATTTATTTAGGCCCTTGAGCAAGAATGATATGTGGAGACCAGATTAGTGCCAGTCCTCAGTGTAGAAAATATTTAATATATTTTATAGATTTGAAGATCTGACTGGAGAAGCTGCTGCTTTGTCTTAAAGACTGTCACTATAAATGTTCTTACAAGTAGGGCTGTAGCTTACACTCGTATTTTGTTCCGGGTTTTTGGGGATTTTAGCAACCGACAAAACTGTTTCAGCTGACTGAAGTCTCGTTAGACTAAAATTGACTACTTTAACTATTTTTAGACAATTTGACCGTTTTGCGTGAGTATTTTTAGGCTAAATTTGAATACTTTCACTATTTTCAGACAGCATTCGACCACTTTGACTAATTTTAGACAAGGTTTGACTACTTTAACAATCTTTTAAATCAAATTTGACTACTTTAATTATTTTAAAGGCTAAAATTGACAACTTTGCATGAGTATTTTTAGGCTAAATTTGATGACTTTCACTATTTTAGACTTAAACTGACTACTTCACCTGAGTTTTTTTAGCCAAAATTTAAATACTTTAACAGTTTTTGGACAGAATTTGACTACTTTAACGATTTTTAGGCTCATATTGACACATTTTGAGCTAACAAAGTAAATAGATAAAAAGAAAACTCAGTATTTCTTTAATTCAAACAGCATTTAGACTTTCATTTAAGGAAATTAAATAGTACCACCTTATTTCCGGGCAGTAAATCCTATAAAATGCGAGAATAAAAAGCTCCTTGGAAGAACTATGTAAATTGGGAACAAATATATGGATCATAGAAATGACAGAGAAGTACAATTAGTTCTGTTGCGTTTATTTACAAGGTTACAAGGTTACAAGTAAATCTATTATCATTTTTTACGACACAAGGGTTTAAAAAACAAAACTGAGTTTGAGTCCTTTGGGCTACATTCACAGAAAAAAACAAGACAATTTATTTAATAAAATGGAGTTTTCAGAGAAACTTGCAGAAAATCTATATGCACATCTAAACTGAATAGATGGAATATGAGAAATCCAAATGATTGAAGCATTTTAGAGAAAATTAGAGAGTTGGGTGTCGGCTCCTATGAACATTATTTTCCATTTTGTTCTTTTATGTTTTTATCTCATAATTTTATTTGCACCTGTATACGTGAAATGTCTTTGTTCGCTGACACAACACCACAGCAGACACTTTACACCATTTGACCCTCAAACTCTCACCCTTCACCGGTCACATCTTACATTTTTAGATGACATCCAGAGTGTCAGTTGTCAGTGTCTTTTACCTCTTTGTCTTGTAAAACGTGTGCTTTGCTGAAGTTGACAGGGACGGGGCTCTCCCAGCTGTCTCTCTCACACAGCGGCTGGTAGAAGGCGGGGCTGATGAGCACGCTCCCGCCTTTGGCCAGAGTGGACTCGGAAGGGGACATTGGGTCATCCGAAGGTGTTTTTGTCTGGGATTTTACATTCTCCTTGCACTTCTTCATGCTCAAGTCCAGGGTACCGTTTTCATCCACCTCTATGAGCATGTCCTGAAGGCCAAGAAGTTTAATCCTCAACATTTAATCAATTCATACCATGTTGTAGAAGGGTAGAATAAAAAAAGTATGCCTCACATATCACTGCTAACATATGAAAAACAAATAAATCAGGGGATAAAAATAGAACCTATTTTCTAATTACGCTAAAAGGAATGTAAATAAAACAGTACAATGTCTCATTAATATGACAGCAGCGATATGGCAAAC
Organism: Pagrus major; assembly: GCF_040436345.1. Taxonomy (NCBI): domain Eukaryota; kingdom Metazoa; phylum Chordata; class Actinopteri; order Spariformes; family Sparidae; genus Pagrus; species Pagrus major. The sequence goes on along the minus strand of NC_133235.1, from coordinate 20,715,948 downwards.
TTGAACCAAGCAACATTTCTCTGTAAACATGACTTGAAACGCAGAGCAAACAAACAATTCATTTAAATAATACATACAGTGGTTATCTCACACCAGACAAAGTACCAAACTAAGCCAGCGTTAATTCTGCTGAACACAAAAAAATAATCACTGGTGTGTAGTTTTTCAGTGACAGCTGTGTCATCTGTTTTCTAGGACACACAACCAAGATGGCAGCTGGGGGGGGTGGGGGTGGGGGGGTTGCTGGTTTTAGGTCATCATTATTATAGCAAAAATTAAAAAGCTTAATGTGGCATAAGTTTCCCCGCTGACAGATGTGTTTGTCGTTTCCACGCTGAAACGCAATAGCATGATGACTTATGGCTGTTTTATGGTATTAAAAGTTTTACCTCATTAAATGCTGAAATCCTTTCCCATAAATGAAACCAATTATTCAACGCATATGTTTCATTAAACCCTATACATCATTATTTTTTCTTTTTTGTAACAAAGGGGAGCTTTTCAAATTAATTAAAGGGGATAATTTACGTGAACGTTGGATGTGGCTGTCCACTTTAATTACCCAGCCGTTTGATGATGTGTGTACCCAATCAAAATAACACCAATGTCAAGACTTTTTGTGATTTATTTAGATTTGATTTTGTTTTTAGCCTCAACTTAAAAATAAAATTCAGAATGTTCTTTTTTCTTTTTGCACATTAATGATGTAATTTAATCATCTCACATTTTTAAATAAGTAAAATCAGCTTGTATTCACGCTTCAAAGGCCAGCTATTTGGTGCTTTTGGCGTGTGATATTTCAACGTGTAATATACATATGCAGATAAGTTATAGCATCTAACACTCTAAATATGGCCCCCCTTTTTTTTTCCAGACCTGAAAGCTGTTCTTTATTTTGTACATCTCTCCAAGACAACTAAGCTGTAAATGAGAACAGATGATTAACTTGCTAACACTGTTTTATTCATTCAGTGGGCTGGTACCTGGTACAAGGCCACATTCTCAGCTCAACAAGCTGGGAGACAAGGATCTGTGCTGTGTAGGTGTGGAAACCTTGAATCATCTACAGTACAGTGTGCACGTATGTAACCCACAGAATGTGATCAATATTAATCATGAAGTGAGTTTGGTAAAAGCTGAGCACAATGCCGCATCGGAGATAACAGCAGAAGAGATTTTGGATACACGCACATTTCCAAGAAGAGTTTGGATTTTGTGTGAATTAAACTTTTCAGATGTTAACTCCTTTAGCTGATTGGCTTAATCCATTAAAATGCTTTTAAAGACTAGCTGGTGTAGACACACAGCCTATGTTGGATCATATAACTAAGCAAAATATCCTCTGCCATCTGCAGCGGGCAAGATGCAGTTTCAGACAAACAGTTCAGGGTTTTTACATGCCAGCTGATGTCGAAACAAAATACACTACCACATGTTTTATTAAAAAAATATGCGAGTAGTTGTAATTGGGAAAGAAGGCTGATTGTATTTCTTCTTTTGATGTGATTACACAAATTTTCATTTGTGTACATTAAAGCTTTATGGAGTGGAAACCTCCTTGTTTGTCTGCCACCAGAGCGCCAAGCTCCCTTTGCCAAATTCTGTCTTTTGATGTCTTCCCTTTTTATACACAAATCAGAGTTCCTTTAAAATGACCACATTAAATACCTTTCCAAGTGGTCTAATTTGATTACCTTTGTGGAGGTTGCCAAGGGCCGGCCGGCGACAGCCTCTATGTTCTTCCGGTAGCGAGTGGAGAGGTTAAGGATGGCGGCGGTCGCTGCTGCGGCTTGGAGACCGTCTTCTTTTTTGAATTGACTCGGCGGGCTGTGCTGACCAGAGGTGGGCATGCGGCCACCTGGAGCACCAAGGAAGCCAGGATACTGCTGAGGTGCTAAAAGACAAATAATTAGTGAATAATTTAGTTACTGACACACCAGGTGTTCAAACTTAATAGCACATAGAAAACAAGTTGGGAGTTGATTCATGTGATACTAAAATATCTGTCCTTAAACAGACCAATATTAATTTAATGGCCCAAACAAAGACTCCAGTCTTAAAACATCTGACAATTTATTCACTTTAAAATAAAATGTAGGAGACTTACAATCAGGGAAATGTGACATTTCCTGGTCCTGGTTGGTCCCCATCAGAGGCTGTTTGCCGAAGACCTGTGCATCAAAGCTGGCGTAATCAAAGCGGATTCTGCTGTACTTGTCCATGTCTTTTGTGAGGCTCGTCTGCAAAGCTGCTACTGGATGGGAGAGCCTGTAGTTCAGCTGGTTCATTTCAAACTTCTTCATCAAGCCGATGGCTCTACAAGGAGACAAATTAAAAAAACAAAAAAAATCATTTTATCGTCCAGAACTTGTGAAATAACAAGTGCCCAACAAGCTCATATTATCATATTAAGCAGTTAAGTATAGACATTGTTTTAAGCCATTCAGGGATGCCAGTGCTTTTGTACACATAGAGTCTGGGATCTGATGTGTGTTGTAGATCCACAGCCAGGTTGCCAGACTAATTAATATAGTAGGAGTGGGCACCCTGCCCATGATATATCCACAGGGAACAAAGAGTTCTGCTCTTTTATCATCTCTAATAGAGAGGAACTCACAGGACCAGCAACCGTTGCTTATGTCTGCTTGGAAAGCTCGAAATAGACTCTGCGCTCAGCTGGGATCAGTGAATAAAAATATCCCACACTCCCCTCAACAATAATAGTGTTTATCACTTTTTTGCATAACCTCAGTTACGCTTTTACAACTTCAGTCCACTACAGAGCTAAATATGATTCCTGGATGCTTGCTTTGATTATTTCCCTGCATGTGTGACCACAGTGATAGCAGTGAAAATCCTCCACTCTATCTGGCAGTATACCTGGGTGAGCGGTCAGGTGTTTGTCTGCACTTCAGGCTCTCGTCCTGAGGTTTGGAGACCTTCACTGCAGCAGCGATGGGGCAGCCGGAGAGACTGGTTGGGGAGGAAATCAAACACATTAGCCTAATACTGTAAGTCAGCTATGAACAGGGTGCACATTTTCTAATGGCTTTCTCTGGTGGATGTACCTCCGGTGGGTGCTACGGTTGCTGTTGACATGTCCCCTTCCTGTGCACCCGGGTGTAGGGCACTTGAGGACGTTCTCATGCATGGCAAGGACTGAAGGGATGAGGACAGAGAGAGGAGATAAGCTCAGAAAGAGAAACATAATTCAACATTGAAGACATAATCAAGCTTAAAGATTATACAATGGTAAATACATAGATATACGAAGCATTTTTGGAAATAAAACAAACACACTTTCAGACATTTTCAGGCGATTTATGTAACTGGTTGGTACATTAGTGCCTATAGAGCAAAGATCCTACAGAGACAGAAACGGGAGAAAAAAGCAAAGGCTTTTTTCATTGTGAGGAATGCTGTAATGTGGCTGAAATGTAAATAGCTTAGTGCAAAGCAGAGCGTAACAAGACAGCTGATTATATTCTTCAAAACAAACGCGTCGTTAAAGGTCCGCTCTGTATCCTTAGAAACTTCTTCTCTGTACATATTCTCCAATTAGTTTGTTGGAGTTGTCTATTTATTTTTGAATGCTGCGTTAGCTAGCCCTTTGATTTGCAAATACTGCCTCCAGTCTAAGAGCATGCGCTTTTTTGAAAAAGTTAATTACTTTTTCTGTTCCTTTTGTAACATTACTGTTTAATGTTGAATGTTTGTTGAGTTATATTGAAATGACTTAACAATCGCCAGTGTGAGGGGGGAAAAAAGAATTCAATATTCACACATTACAACACATTACGAGATAGAGAGAGAGAGAGAAAAACCTTTAAATTTATTTGAAAAGTTTCGAGAACATCTTTGAATTGAACTAAATGTATAAGCAGGTCTTTCTTGTCTTTAGGTCCGTGCTAAGAGGATTTCAATTACTGTGACTGATTGTAAATCCTAAAACAGGCAGTTTTTTAGTATAAATCATACATTATACAGCATGTATACACAGAAATGCTTGTGTGACTTACTCTCCGGAGGAACTCGGACTTTATGAGGACACCCAGACAAACTCCTGTGATGTGGGTAAAGGCCGGTCACATGACCGGTGCCATCGCAGCCGGGAGTTGGACACTTTATATCCTTTTTATCTGTACGTGGAGAATCTGCAGACACAGTAAAACAAAAATCACAATCAACAACTATAATACAGCTACTGTGTTCGTGAATGTTCTATCAAGAAATGTAGAAGCAAGTGAAATATACATATAATGCTTGTGTACTTTCCTGTCTACATAGGTCAACAGATTGAAATATCATGCAAAGCTAGACACTTTTTTCGCAAAATGCATCTATTAATCTGTCATTTTAGTTAAGGCTGCAGTTCAACACAGAGCATTCACTTCTTAATGCCCATCCATCGAAAGATTACATCTAGGATTACACATTTAGCTGCAGTCATTTGAAGAATCAGAGGGAAACATGAGAGGTACTTTAGGAGGATTTAAGACTTATGCTCATGGTTAAATATCCGGTTGATTCCTATCAAAATCCAATATTTTGAGTAGTAGCAATTCCATCAGAAAATTTTGTTCTTCTTTATTTTAGTCTGTTTATTACTTCACTTGTTGCCAAAATGTTTTTAGTACTTAAGAGGATTTCCTCCCTCTGATTTCCCCTCCTGCGTATGCTTCTTTTATTCCTTTTTATGTTTTTTCTGAGCGCCAAATCATCTAAATCACTCGTGGTCTATCTGATTTGTGCCGGATGGAGGTGTATTTGTGCAAACTGTTTTTTCCATTAATGATAACACTTGATTCTTAAAGTACTAAGTAGTAATATCAAAGATTTTTATATAATTTAATTACATGTCTGTTAAGTAACTATCTATTGACGAATGGTGATTCATCAATAGCCTATGGCTCACTGATGAAAGCCCTTGGGGACATTCTTGGGAAAAATCAAATGTCAAAAGTATAATACTTTTACGATACCATGTGTTTAAAATGATATGATATCTGCATTTGCTGGTATCGAAAGTATAATATAAAAACCTGATCTACAATTACAAATATGGTGGTATGTGTTCTGAGACTCTTTCTGTACCAGCATTGTAGGCGTGTTGTAAATCTTTTTATAAAAGAAAAAATACTTCTGAATTATTTTTTCATGCTGAGGACTATTTTTTGCTGTGGTATCAAAGGCTTATCAGTTATAGCATTTCTATACCAGTGTTGCATAAAACTAAAAGTCTGGTATTGGGACAACCTGACGCTGAGCTAATGCAACAGACTTGCTCTTCAATTCAGCTGTTTTTTCCAGTCTCTGCTAGAAAAAAAAAAAAACATCATACAGACACCACTTTTTGGAAGTGAGGTCCAAAAACACACATGCAATTACTGCCTATCACCATAGGTGCCACCAAAGACAACAAACAAATCTTTGCAATTGTCAATTTAGGACTTCATTTCACATCTATATTATTACCTTTTCCTCCATGATAGTTGAGTCTGCCGTCCATTTCCATCATCCGATGGTGCCTTCTCTCATTGGTCATCTGCTCCATAAGGAACCGGTCCATCTCTCTGTAGGCGTGGTGTAGGACTTGTCTTTGCTCCGTCTGCAGAGCTATGGCCTGCTCCAACAGGCTGAAGTTCACCCGCCCTCGGCTCATCTCCAGGCCTCTCTCGTGGAGCCCCAGCGCCCAGCCGTCCAGCCGAGGTGGCCTCTCCACCTCGCCATCACTGTCCTCCTCTGTGGGGAGCGGCCTGTATCTTAGAGCCTCAGCCTGAAAAATACTCGCCCGACCCATCAGACCGCCTAATTCTGGGTGAGGCTCTTCTTTCACATGGCTGTTCCTGACTGAAAGGTCTTCAGAGGCTCTAGAGGGACTGCAGCCCGAGCCGTTCACCTTGGCAGACAGGGACAGAGGCTCCCATTCAGCCTCCCTCATGTCTTCATATGGACTCTGTGGCGACGGTGAACCACTCATCCTATCTTGACTTTGGTCTTCTTCTTCATTATTAAGGAGCTCCTCATCATCTTCATCCATCAGACGCTCAGATGTGTCCGGCTCACACTGCGGGGAGCCGTTAGATGTTACTTCCGACCACCCGAGAGAATCACTGGATTTCGCTGCCAGCGCGTCATAGCAGCCATTTTTGTTGGCAACTCCATTGATTGCACTTAAGTTTCCATCTAAAACAACAAGAAAACACATATTACTTTATGTGTTTTCAAGACTTGACCAAACATGCTCTTTTTTGACCCCTCAGTTGAATACAGGATAGGAATTGTATATCCTCGATAATCTTCTCTAAATCCTTTAAAGGTTTTAGATTTTTTTGTTACTTTTCCACAAATAACATCTTGAAAAAAACATGTTTTTTATAACCTTCTAGAGGATTAATAATAACACATATTGCAAGAGAAGTGATAATCATAAGATTTCGAAGCAATTCAAGTATATTTTGAATAACATATATGACCCTTCTGTCTGCTAGTTGAACATGAAACCTAGAGATGAGAAACACAATTGTTTTCTTCTTCCTCTGTGTTTCCAATTGGAGGAACAACCCAATATACAGTAGATTTAGAACAAGATTATGAAGGATTTACTGTGGGGTGGACAGCGAACATCAGTTTTTAATTAGTTATGTGTATTTTTAAGTGCAGGCTAGGCAGCAACATGTTGTCGTGTGCACAAAAAACTGATTTAAAAAACGCAGAATTGTTGTTTCGAGGGAGGAGAACAAGGAAAGTGAAGAGGATTCCTAAAAACACAGATGGAGGAAACCACAAACATGAAGATAAAAGAGAGAAATCTCTGTGAGCCGCTGCTGTCTGTGTGGCAAGATGTAGTTTAGAAGAAGCCAGCCGTACACCTCAGTCAAAAACCTGACAATAATTTTTGTTATGATCAAAACATTAACAGCACAACAGCTAACAGTGCCCATAAAAATGAGTGGCCTGCTTAGTGAACGTGACCCAAGATTTGTGAAAAATACAAATATCTAGATTTATTTTGAAAATAATTTGTATTTTTAATTCACCTGTAGCTTCGTAAGAAAAGAAGCAGTTGAAAAATTGAGGGTGTGCCTAAAACCAGGATGTTTAAAAGAAGGAAGAAGTGTTTACATTTATTTTTTCGTCCTACTTTACACTCTGTGTTTTGTAAAAGGAAGTAGCTATGTGGTTCTTGCTCAGTTATTTTTTTTTTTTTAAATGTTCTGGATGATCACATTTTAGTGTAAAAATATAAACAACTCATGATAGACCATTAAAATGCCAGATGCTGCAGGAAGAGATTGGCAGATCATTTTATTGTGAGTGTTTTATCAAATTAGAGCGTTAGAGGAGCTTTTCTAATAATGTCTGTGTCAGAAATAATGTGTGTTTTTGAGGTGTAAAATCATACCGGGTGTAATAAGATACTATATATGATAAATATATGACCATTATTGCAGATTAATAATATATACATATACATATATATGTATATATATATATATAAATGCATTCTTAAATTTTAGATTGGATTCTCTTTCCTCCAGCTTATTTTGCTTAGTGCTCTCAATAATTTAATTTGCGTTGACCTTTTGCCGTCTATCTTTTAGTATAAATCGAGATCACATGCGCAGAAAGCCGGAAGATTGTGCAAAGCCTTACGCACTGAAAGTCTGATCAGCGCAACAGACAAAGAGGGTTAGGGTTATCCCTCAAAATGCATCTGAAACAACACTTTATTAACACCACTGATTATATTAAGTCATGGTCAGTGATTAACAATGGAAAGCTATCATCTGGATTGATTCGACAAAATCTCTCTTGATCCTCCAAAACCATTCAAACTTATGCTAGATTAAGGCTCTTTGGACTGCGAGGGTTTTTACTTTCAGCAGGCTGGACTGTGGGCCTATATCCTCTTAAGTGGCTCGAACCAAAAGTAGGATTCGATAAGTTGAGATAGAGATGGATTGTGAGAATCAGATCACACACTGATGATGATACACGCATTATCAGACAGCTACGACTTATTAACGGGAGCAGCACAAAAACTTAATCCTCACCAAAAAGAGCTTAAATTATGTGGTGCTAATAAAAAGCGTTTTTGTCAATATATGATTTTGTGCATTATAAAATGTAGACGTCAGGTTTCATATGTGCTCAGGCAATATTACAATGTGCTACAGCCAGTTCCCCGCTGTGAAATATATGTGAGGTGTCTAAAGACAAACCCTGTTGAATGAAAAATTAAAGCCAGTTACACGTATTTACATTTATGAGGCAAGCAACAAGGGTTTTGTTTTTCATCCAGATGGACTCCCCGGCCTGACACAGCCGCATACAGTCAGACAAGCACACAGACGTATACACAGACACACGCACACACACACACATACAAACACAGAGACACAGAAGTGCAGTGAAAAAAGGAAAGAGATGGAGGAAAAAAACTTGGATCCCTGCGGTGGTTTGTGTGTTGGAACAGGTGAACAGTTTGTACTCCAGAATAGCCATTACCAGCTCTCTGCAGCAGGGCTGCAGTTGGCTGGAGTTGAACGCAGTGTGGCCCGACCAAACGAGAGGCTTATTTTTCTCCCTTTTTGTTAAAATGCAGATATGACCAGCTTCCCACCGCAAAAATTCTTACTGCCTCCAGTCCACTTTTCCAATTTTTGTTTTTCTACAGAAAATAGCCCCCGAATCCGACAATAACAGCAAAATATGTTCTGAAATTGTTTATCAATATCCCTCTCTCTCTCTCTCTCTCTCTCCCTCTGTCTCTCTCTCTTTTAAATCCTGGCAGCATTTTGTTTTGTTTTAAAGCTCGTCCACTGAATATCAGGTTCAAATAAGGGAAATATAGAGCAGTAGATAACTGATGGATGATAAAAATTGAAAAAGTATCTAGAATACACAACAACAAAAGGAAAAACTGATGATGCACAGTGAATTACTTAGATAATTGTAATGTAATATGAACCCAGGAAACAAATAAATTCAATTTCCAATGAATCCACACAATTCAGTGAGCTACTCTCCTGCTCCATTTAACTACACACATGTGTACTATAATGAGCTGTAGACATTATGCCTAATTATGTATTAGACTGTGTTAGAGGGCCTAACAAAAGCTTTTGAAAGGGACAATTACGTTTGTTGCTTAGTTACATCGTTAAAAATATACCAAATCAGTGCAGATTATAGTGGGCGAGAATGCACATGTACACCGCGGGCATTGTTGCCAAAATGCACAAAATTCAATTCATTAGGAAAAAAGAAAACATTTTCCTCTCCTGAAAAGGACAGTGGCATAAGTGAAAATAAACATTTTTTAACTGTTGTTGATGAAATGTTCCGGTGGTTTAGTGAAGCCTTTGTAAAAAATAAAACAGTAAAACATGAAGCCAAGCAGCGTTGACGGCTCGTTTGTTTTTCACAATAGGCAACTTCAATAAAAATTCAGTTTAAAAGAATGGAGGAAGTTTAATTTAAATCAAAGTGAGCTGGTGCACTCCCCCATTCAGTTTTTCATTCTATGGATTCAATGGGTTTGGACTGGCTATTGAAAAAGGACAGATGAGGGGTCTGAAATCTGGCCTCATCAAAAGAGGCTAAAGCCACGCCAGAAATATCATGGCAGATCAGCTGTCAAAACTTCAATTTGTGGACGTGAGACACAACTAATGTGGACCCAGCAGTGTAGTCTTTCACTTCCACTGCACAATGACTGCGGCTGCTGGCTGATGGCAGAGGGAGGGAAATATGAATGCAACAGATGGGATTTTAAAATTCAGCGTCAATTGTTCATCAAAACAGACAAAACAACAGGACATCTGTTTACCTGCTGGAGTGTCAATGTTCCTCAGCTCTTCTTTGTCCTGTGGCGGTGCCAGGTCCTCGCTCTCCTCTTCACATGCCTCGCTGGGGCTGTAGTGGCGGGGCTTCATCAGCAGGGACTTTCTCTTGTTGACGGGGGCGCCCTGCACCCCTTCCTGAGCACTCCTCTTCCTCGCCATGGACCCATATGGGCTGGAGGGAAGAGGGGAATGGACAAAAAGCACAGCAGGGTCAACAAAGGAGGGAGTCTGGCTCATTTTAAAGCTCCAACTATTAAAATCAAGTTAAACCCCTTGTAAAGAGTAACATATATGATCTGGGAAGAAGATAATTTCCTTTTTGGCATGAAGATGAAAAAAATGAGAAAATTCAAAGTGTTCATAAAAATTTTACCTGTGAGTCTCGGCGATGCCTTCAGCCAGCCCTGTGAAATAAAGGCCAAAAAAGAACAGACAAAAAGTCGTGTTTACATTTCCACTACAGTAGCACAGCATCTGTCGACATATTCATCTTCAAAGCTTCAAGGCGACTCACTACTTTTCGGCTAATGAAAATTTTTTACAATGTTCTGTAAATATTTGTTTTGCAGATAATGTTTTAGGGATGACATCACCTGTGCTAATACTGCTTCACGCAGCCTTTTACAATAGATTTGATTCCCTTTTTACAACACCATCGGGCATAATCAGCATAAGGATGGAGAAGTGGTCTCGTCATTGATCTGAAAAGCTTTTCATTCGGGCCGCTATTCTCTGGGACACCAACGGTAGCTCATCCTTTGACAGCATTGACAACATGATCTAAAAGGGTAAATCAATTTTCCCAGAGGCCTGCGTGAATCTCATTCACAAGTTCTGCCCCCATACTCCCATGAAGCACAACCAATAATAACACTTTTCATGAATTTCCCCAGATGTAGTAATAGCTCCAGCGTGCGCAGGCAGGCCTCAGAGGCCCTGAACACTTGCATAATGACATATCCAGTCTAGAGGTTTTTCAATCACACAATATATACACACTCCTTAACTAATTTGAGCCAGTGTTCCAATTTAATGAAGTTATTCCCCTCTGAATAATGAAATGGCAGTACAGTGCTCTTCAGACCAGTAAGATAATACATAAAATTGACAGTTATAAAGTTGGATTGTTGAACTGATACCCCTAACCCATGGCGGTAAGTGGAATATGTGTGTGCGTGCATGTGCGTTTAGCTAAAAGCAAACTGAAGGCTGTACTCACCTGTGCTACTGTTACATGCTTTCAGGGTTTGCTCCTCGCCTTCAGAATCCATCTGTAAACAAAAGAGGGGACGTACAGATGAGCCAGTAAACGGACAGATTGTATTTATTTTATCACTTTTATTCATTTCTTGTATTTGAAGCAGAAAAAGGCTTTAACACTTTATAGATTATTGTTGATTTTTGTCAGTCAGCCATAGAACAGTGCGCCTTAAAATCAATTTGTGTGCACAACATCACAAAGAGCTCCTAAAACATCAGTAATATGCAAACACATAAAGTGTAATGTTAGGGGAAAAAAGTTTCAGAGGTAAGTAAAAATGTAATGACACCAAATAATGACATTAAAGTACGGACAGCACCTCACTGTGTGTGTTTAGACAAAAATAGTTGCTAAAATCCATCCACTCTCGCTGGCTGTTGCTTGTGGGTCCCAAATAAAACCTATTAAACATAATTATTCCAGGCTGATGGTGGCGTATAGTGGTCACAGGCCAGTGAAATCTGTGAGTCATAGGATATGCTGTTACTTTTCCCTGGTAATGGGAAACATGACTCCTCTCTCTCGTTTGCTGTTGTGATTGAAGGCACTGACCTGTCATACATTTATAATAGGGGAGCAGGTGTGGCAGTGATGGACCTTAATTTCCTTTAATAAACCTTTTATGTGCCACACTCTTAATGCCACGCCGGGCCCTCAGAGGTCCTGCTCATAATAGGTTCATTACTTTTGATTACTACAGCCTATTGAGACAAACAACTCCCAAACACTATAGATTACATTCTGTAAAAACGAATGTACCTCATTAGTTTGTAACACTTTTCAGCACAGACAGGCTTCAACGTTTTGTATAAATTTGTTGTTCTGAAAGGCAAAATGTTGCTCCGACATCCTGCAACCTCAGATTGTAACATGGACATTAATCAAAGTTCAAATGATGTTATCAGTGAAGCAAAATATCACCAATGACTCACACTTGTTTATTACCAGGGTGTTTTTTGTTTTTTTTTAATACTTTATTTGGCGTTTTAAAGGTGCCTGTCTCATTTAAATGTAAAAAAACAACAACAACAGTATTTTATCATTAAACCTAAATGTTTTACTTTTTTTGTATATGTTTATTTCTTTGGATGAATGAATAATACTATGTTTATAATGATTACAGCATTCTATCGTTTAATTTTATAAAGAAGCCTTAATGCTACACCTAATAATGAGTAACGGGTCTTATGCCTGTGCATATCCAGTTTCACATGTTGTATAAGTTGGAAATTTAAACCGTCCTTTTGTTTGCACTGCTGTTTTTTATTAAAGTGCGTCACACGTGCGTCTCCGACATAATTATGACAAAACAGATTGTGACAAAGCAGAGGCTACTGTTTATCTCATTCAGGTAACAAGGAGTGACAAGTAACAAGACAACAAGGAAGGCCTCCGTAGATGCTCTGCTGTACTAACAGGTAGTCCTGGCATGGCAACAACATGGACAAACATGTGACGCTGCGTGTTTACAAAAGCAGAACAAATAGATACATTCAGGGTCAAACGGGACGTTTTTATTTCACATTCCCAACACAATCTGGCTCAGAACTTTATTGTTTTTTTTATCATTATTATTATTATTGTGTGACAATTCTCCTGTACCATTCATTTTCCATCCAGAGTGCTATATGGTGGCAATTAAATAAAGAATATAGTCATGGATATATTAAAGTGGAAGAGTAACACTCACCCTTTGTAATTTAGTATACAGTATAATGTATATGCATTTAATAAATGGTTTATAACACATTTAATCTGTATGTGTTTTGATCTGCTGTTGTTTGTTTATTGTTATTCTCTTTTGCTGTTTTTATCGTCTGACGTTTTAATCAATTTCACTTGTTAAGCACTTTGTGAGCTAGCTCTGTGGAAGTTGCTATATTAAATAAACCTTACTTACATTACAATGTAGTTATAAGCAGATAAATGTGTTTATTAATCCATATATAGTGATGAAGTTGTAATTGTTAGAGACATTATATAATTATCAACACTTAAAATGACTTTATATACGTTTACTGCCACATTATGGTGTGTTATAAACGATGTATTAAATATTTATATACTGCTGAGAAATGCTAAGTATAGGGACATTTTCTTAAAAATTGTCTTATTCAAGAATAATAATTCATATAATAATGTATCTTATATCTGTCAAAATACAGAACAATACTAAAACAATGATTTTCAGAGATTTTGTTCAGTTTTTCAGTTTCCTGCTTAAAAAATATGTCATGTGTGTCCCTGGAAGTGCTAAAACAACGTGTGTTTTCATCTAAATTCCTTTTTCCTCCGCTATCTTGGCCTGCTCTCTGGCATTCAGTTTTGTATACTTGCCAACCACAGACATAAAATGTTGTCAGAAACAACAAGCATTGTTAAAGGATCACTTTTCCAAAGGTCAACACAGAGACACAAGACCACTAAGTACAATAAGGCTGATAGCAGGATTTTTTTTAATTTTAGTTTTTACATACTTTCCAAAGCAGAGGGTCTTAATGTATGTTTGATGTGCTTTCATTAATTTACATTTAATTCTGTATAGTTTGAAATCCAAGCTCAGGTACACAGTGAACATGATGCCTGCTTTAACATCAGTAATAATCAAAACACCGGTATGTTCTTTCACACTTCGTAACAGATCTCTCTCAACTTCCTGTTATGGTTTCAAAGGAAGTTTTATCAGGTACAAAAACTAAAGGCAACCCACTACTTTACAGAAAGCTGACTCAGCAACACCTTTTCAAGAGTATATTTATCTGCCAGCCTCCCACAGTCCTGCATAAGTAAAAACCAGCCTGAGTTGTGATGACTGTGGTCAAAGGAGCAGCGACACTCCACCACTCAGTATGCTACTTATCCAAAACACTGTTACACAATCATTTATCCCTTTTTGTCCCTAACAAAAGTTATTTTCACTTTGTATGAAGAACTTAAGCCCCCACTGGAGTATTTACCTTTGATTGTAGTTTTCCAAGCGCTCCGTAGGATAACGTGCCAGATCCGCACTGTCCGCCCTGGTTGATGCTTTCACACTTTTTATCTCTCAGGAGGTGATCATGTAATTCATTATCTAGAACAAAAAAGGAAAAAAACACCGGACATAATTAAAAAATCTGTTCTTAACTTTTTTAGAGCATCTTAAATCGATAATACGTCGCTAAACCATCTTCCTGAAGGTTTATATTCTGATATTTTCATAATCTAGAGGCAAGAATGTGAGCATGCAGTCAGAAAGAGGTGGAAAGAGCACATTAATACCTCACATGGAATAAGGAGCACGATGCAAATTGATTGCTTGACAGAGATCAAATTGCTTGCTTCTAATTAATACAAAACATCCAAGAGGGAAAACAAGGATGAACACAATGAGTACATTAAGCCTCTTCACTTCACAGATCTTATTATGGAATTATTTATTTCTGTTAGCTTTGGAGAAAAAAAACACACGCACAACATCTTCTTAATTATAGCTCACAGAGCGCTTCCCCAGAAAAACAAAACTGGGGGAAAAAAGAGGGGGTGAGTGAGGGAGGGTTATTCACTCAGTTTCATTAGCATATGAAAAAAAAAGACTCACTACTATTTGAGCTGGTTCGTCATCTGCTGAATCATATTTATGCACCCCCACCTCCACCGCCGCCACCCTCATACATACACCCCAAGTCCAACACAAATAATGCTTCTCAGAGGGCTGTTTCCCTGTGTCTAGGGCAGATTTCTCAGGGGGGAAAAGGAGGCAGCCTGATGCTTAGGGTCTATGAGATTTTCTATGTGTTAATCTGGCTGCTAGCTGTCCTTGAGCCCAGCCCATTCCCCCCTAACCCCATCTGCTAGCATTCCCACCACAGAGGAGAGAATGGGCTGCGACTGGGGGGTAGAGAAAGAGAGGGACCTTCCCAGTCCAGCAATCATGAATAACCATTGCCTCGCACCATTATCAGAAAGGCTGGATCCAAGCTGAGATGGTGGAGAGGAAATATCTGTAAAACATCCCCGACGCTCCTGACATTACTCTAACCACACTCTCGCTGTTTTTGTTGTAAGTGATGCTATTATGATTATTTTCATATAATGCCATATTAATACCGTGCAGCTGCTGTGGATATTCATCACTGACCTTGAGTCTTTGTGTCCCCCTTGTTCCCAGCTTATCCGTGCACTTGGGACGCTCTCATGTAATTAACACAGACATTATTGTGATGGAGTAAAAAAAAAAACTCACTGGTACCGCGCTGATACCTCATCTTGGAGCCAATAAAGCAGGCCAGAGTAGCAAAGTAAGATTCTGGAGACCATAAAATTAATTACATTATTTACATTTCCTTTAGATAGTGGGGGTACATGGCGAGATGATAGAGGCAAATGAGATTACCCAAAATAAGATTTCAAAATGTCAGTGCCGCAACCAACCAACTGTTATGATTAGATTACTCTTTTTAATATAATTACTGTCTAAGGCTGTGTGTGGAAACAATGCATACATAAAAAAGAAACACAGGAGCTGCGTCTTAACTGATTCCCATCCTTTTCTCCACGAGCCTTTTTCTCTTAACCTTTCTTCAACAGTATCATTTTGAATTATAGGGAACGGATGGGTGCTCTGTGCAAGGTCACTGTCTGGTGTGTACTCAACCCCCCCCCTCACGCACACACACACACACACACACACACACACACACACCACCATCAACCCCCCCTCTCTTCTTGTTTTTGTTTCCTCTTCCAGAAGCACACTGAGCGAAGGGTTAAAACTGGAATGGATTTAATTATGGAATGAATGGAATTATAATGCGCCTGCAGCAAGTTTTCCTCCTTATTTATTAAAGCAGCTGATGGGCCAGGTTTGATGAGCCACTTCTGGCATAATTGAGTCATCACACAAAGAGGGTTCCTCGCATTCAGAGTGGTTTTATCAGCAGCAAACAGACCTGATTACTGGCAATTACACTCTGATCTAGGGGAAGGAGAAAAAAAGGGTAAATGTGCGGGGTAACTTCTGTGTTTAGAGTTTACCCCGGGAATAATTTTCACATTAATTTTACATGCTAAGTGTTTTTCTGTTTATGTATAATAAAGAGCAAACGGCAGGAGATAGCACCTTTTGCTTTCATATTTCCTTGTAATGAGGATACAGTGAGCTGATCGCAATTTATATTTTCCCTATAGGAGGTTTGAGGTGTGCAGCTAAACATGAAGAAGCCAGTCTTAGCTGAGGGAAAAGGTGAGCTGGCAGGAATATACCTGCTTGGATGGTGCTCACACCTACTCTGTGGAAAAGCAGGTAAACGTGTATACAGAAAGCAGGCGATTGCTTTTGGCATTTTTCATTGAGATGCAAATGGGTCCGTTGTGAGTAAATTAAGCCCTGCTCAGAGATTAAAATCAACTTCTGTTCAGAGAGTATTTAGATAAACAACTTTTCTTTTCTTTTTTTCATTTTGGTCTTTTTTTTATTGAGGTGGCCAGGGAGCCATTAGACGCCCTCTGCCTAAATCCCAGCTGGACATTAGAATAATAGCTGAGATACATTTTAGGAGGGGGGAGGGGACAAAGAGGTCTAATTTATGCCTAAAACTTGGCCTAATTTTCAAATGTCACGACACTAAATTATTGGTTATCTCCAAAGTAAAATTGACAGTTAATCAGCACTTAACTGCAGTGGAAAATTTGCTTTGTTTATATGGATTTTTATTTTCTTTTTGTTGAATAAAGGGCCATAAGATACTGAATGTACTTCAAATACAAAGATGAGTTTGTTTAAAATCTCAAATTAAGTGAAAGAAAAATGTGCTGTTTATGTTAAAAAAAAATGTATCTGAAAGAAAAATATTCTGTCGGCAATTTATGAGCATTCCTCTGCCTGAAAGAGGTTTCTGGATTCGTGCAGACACAGTAAAAAATCTTGAAGTCAACTGCGATTTCAGATATAACAGCCTCACAGCTACCCTGACGGCCAAGCAAAGTGTTTGTGCCTTTTGCCAAAGAGTACTTTTATAGAGGAGCGTATTGGCATCTTATCACTTCTCCAAGACAGAGATGCTTCAATAAAAGAACACAGCTCACAGAATTCTTAACAGACAATTAGGAGCCTGGCTAGCCACTATCGCTTCAATGATTTGTTATGATGGCATAACTACAGGGGAAACTTGTTATTGGACAGAGTTAGCAAGAGTCCCATAAAAGAGTCAGATGGTGACACCTTTGCCGAGGTGATTTATGGATCTTGTAATCGCCTTCCAAAGTCATCCCAAAGCCTTCCCTCTAAATTGAGTTCATCTGGAGCCGGACCACACAGAGGCACCAAGTCCAGATTGTTTCTTCTGACATCAAAGAGCCAATTTCTGTTTTTGACCAAATTTCTGGTGCTTTTAGTTCCCTTATCGTATGAAAGGGGCCTAGATGATATGCTATTTTATTTGTGAATTTCAATCCAATTAAGAACACCAAAATATTCACACAAATAAAATTAGTATCTTCTTACGCTACACTATGAATCAATAGCATAATAAACGGAGTGGCAGACAATCCATCCATTGGCAAGTCTCCAGTCTGCCAAACCACTCTCATGTTAGTTTGAATCTTTGAATTCTGTCATGAACATGGGTTTTTCAAACCTGTCTAATTTGGGGACAGGTGTTTGGGGAAAAAGAAGTTCCAGGCCTGGTGTAACAATGAGCAGAGTAATCCTGCTCATTGTTCCTGCCCAAGGAGGCCCTTTCATGGAGGAGGTTGCATGAATGCTACCAGGTGGTCTGCAATTTGGAGAAACGTAGTAACCGTTCCAGCTAATCCCCCGTCACAAAAGGCAGGTCTCCAGTGCTTCGGGGCTCTCCGGGGCAAAGGGAAAAGTTTACCTCGAACACACAGTGTCTGAAAGGAGTCAGGGGCTTGAGCAGTGATTCCTAATCAGATTGCGCTGAAGTGAACAGCTCGCATGGCAGCTGTAGTTTTCCCAGGGTTAATTACCTTTCACTGCTCTCTCTAAATGAGTCAGCTGTTCCTGTCATTAAACAACTCCACTCTATCTCTGCTCCTCTGTCCTCCACACACATGTGCACACGGGTGCACACGTTCACACACGCACACACACACACACACACACACACACACCCTAACCCACACACATATAGAGACCCACCTTTGTTTTTCTTCCATTATCTTTTGCGTCTGGTGATCGAACAAAAGGCGATTAAAACCTTAATTATTTGAATATTACAGCGACTTTGATCACTTTACTAATCAGTCAGTCGCTGTTGAAATGGAGGTTGCTGTCTTTTTATTTATGCTACTGATGTTTATGCAGATAGAAGGCAGTATTCCCCATACACCTCCCCTACCCTGTTGAAGCAAAATAATACCAATCTGTCAAGGTCTTATTCTAAACAGCCCCCTTTAGTACTAATTGAGTATATATAGGAAGCAAACATGTTCACATATGCGCACACAAACACAGGCGTATTCGCACAAACACGCAGACACACACAAACATAGAGTCCAGCTCTGATATAGTTGTGCTGTCATCAATTCTGAACAATCTGTCTGCTTACTGAGCTCAGTGGCTTAGGATGTTGGGGGAGTTTTAAGTGATTTTTGCCACTGTATGGTAAAATCCCTTGGCCACCTGGATTACAAACTCTAGTCCTTTAACTCATGCCAGTATAAATCCGTGTTAACTCGGATTTACCTCTGGCATATGAATTCTCAATCTGCGTAAGCTTTGTTTGGAATGAGTCGAACATAAGTATTTCGTGCAGTAAGGATGCCCAATGGTGAATTCCTATTTCTGTGAAACACATACTGGGAGATAGTTCGGGGCTAAATCAGTTATCGGAATAACTAGAAAAGCCTTAAGTGGTGTTTTATTACACTCGAGAGGTGAGGCCCCGTGTGGCCGATCACAGCCAGGTGGAAGTGCTGCACGTGACCATGGTGACGAGTATAAACTCAGAGCTGTGGTCAAGAGTTTAATCAGATCCCTTATACCAAGATTCTGCTTTGCTTATTGTCAGACACACATTATTTGCTCAGTTGTTCAAACACAAGCCCTGGTTTGCTACCAAAGCGATCATGATAAAATAAAATATGGCATGAGCAGCCTGGAGGATCTAAATTAAGTATTATCCAATATCCATACAATCTCTCACACTCACACATACATACGCACACACAGACTTCTGGGCGAGCAGAGTTAAGCCAGACTATTTTGTACTTAAAAGGTTAGCAGGGCTGTTTTGTGAGTTTGATCCACGCTTGCCAAATCAGCAGATGGCCCATGAATATGATTATATGCATCAATAAAAGGAGTAATCTTTAACAAAATGTAAATTTGACTTAAGTCCAGGGTTTAATATACGCGATGGACTTTAACCCACTTTCCAGCCTGACAGTGGAGCATGATAAGCTAATGCACTTACATTTTTTTTTTTGTATTACAGCAATCACTAATGATGCTCCAGTGCTACTATTCAGAGATCAAAAAGAGGAGTCCAAGGGGAAGGTACACGATATCTGCACAGTGTTCAAAATGTGTCGAAACAGCATCTATTCACTTCTGAGTGGGTATTTTAACAGTTCAGCAATCGATACAAACTGAGTCTGGCTGCTTAACAGGATCCTGTCTTGTGCTGTCATGCTCTATTATACATTTCAGTGATTTTTAGATAAATCCTTGGACGACACTGAGTCAACTGTACTCAAGGATCAACAACAATACAGGCACAGACGCAAAGATGATAAAAGTCACAGCTCCGATACAATCCAGCATCAAGTGCACGTAACATTAAGTGCAAGGCAAGAGAGTGGCTTACCGAAAGAAATGGAGAGAAAAAAAGTTTTAGCAGCAATTCAGAAGTTAAGAAACGTAAAGTACTACATGGTGATTTTATTCTGAGTCACATAAAACAGCATCTCTGTTACTGACCCCTTCCAATGAAGCTACTTAACTGAGCCTGAGGCTTACACAGCACAGCACATCCTCACACAGACAAACAGCATCACTTGTCTCCCACATCTAAACGCACTCATGTTAACATGTCCGACAGGGCAGAATTGCGAGCTCGACTTACCATGCCCCCTTTAGCCTTTGTTTTGCCTCTCATAGTGACGTCGGGGAGGAGACGGAGCAGAAGGATGTCGAGGTGGGGTACAGGGGTAGTCCAGAGTCTCGCTGCTGAGAGCGTGTGTTTGGTTGCTGTGTGTGTGTGTGTGTGTGTGTGTGCAGGGACACTGTGATATTCACCCGAAACGCTAAGCTTTTTTTTTTTTTTTTTTTGTAGCCTTTGTGTCATTCACTTAACAACCAATCTCATTAGCTGCTGGGCTACAATGGGCTGAATTATTTTTTGTGTAAATACACCACATGGTGAAAAAGATAGATTCACCCCAGAACCAAAAAAAAAGAAAAAAAGAAAATATCAATGATTACTAGAAAGAACAGGCTGCTGCTAAAAAGAATTGAATAAGACGGTCATTTAGAGTGATTTCAGTTGATAAGTGAGATTTATACTCCTCAGGGTCTACAGTAAAGAGAGTGTAAATGTTTAATTATGTGACTGTAATTAATATAACCTGGTGATATATACATGCAGCCTTGACTTGATAATAGCAGTAGCAAGAGAGGATGAATGGATGGATGTGGAAGTGCTGCTCCTCAGCTTTTGAAAAAAGGATTAAAGAGGTAAATAATATGACGGTTGTAATAAACGCGCATAGAAAACCGGTTGTTATAAAATCGTATACATTTAGTTTCTTTTAGCAAATCTCTTGCTGCAGTGCTTGTTGGTGCAGAACCATGAATCCATGCAAAATGTAACTATTGTAAGCACTTGAAGTCATGACAGCTGTCTATAAGCATCAGGGACATGTCTATTGGCCAACTTGACCCTTGTTAGAAAACAAAACAAATACAAAAAGAGAATACTGCAGCCTGGGACTGCCGAGCCGGGTCACTGGAGATTTTCCAGACAAACGCCGCACAGGGGAGGGGAGGGGAGGAAGAATAAAAAGGACAGGCTCAGAATCTCATTTTAACAGACCGCACACAATCTGGGCTCCCACAGAACTATCTCTGCCTGACCGCTTTCTATTTATCCCTTATCAGTGTTTACCAACCGCTAGTTTTCTTTCATTCACACTGTGAGGCAGTTCTCTTACTATCAGTCAACAGCTGACACCGTGGAACAGCCTCAAAGGCAAGAGGAAGGGATCAAAACTAAACCAAAGCTGTTTAAACAATACAACAGAGGAAATAAATTCATAAATCCTAATTCTTCCCAACCCACAAGGGTATAAGCAGATCCTTTATAGTTAGGCCAACAAACAAAACCACAGCCAATGAGGTACATTACAATCAAGGTAAATTCTGAAATATATTTTTAAAAAACGAGAGAGGCAGAAAAAAAACCCCATGTAATATTAATTTGGGTACATTTCATAGTCTTGCCTTGTCAAGCAAATAGAACTGTTCGCTAAAAGGGTTTCTCGTTTGGGTTTTATTATCTTTTTGGAAAAATCTCAACCTCGTTAACATTTTGAAATTTTACTGTAAAGTATGACTAAGATAGAAAACACACGACGAACGTTTTATCAAGATTTTCAAAATGTTCTAATGATCACTAAATGCCTTGTTAGTATAAGAGTGTCTGGTTAGGATCAGTCCACTTCTGAAGGAAAAAGCAGAAAGAAATAATTAAAATTACAGTGAAAGCCTATGTAATTTATATAATGAGGATTACGGTTATCTAGAATTCTACGCACTTAATTATATATTATAATATTTAATTTACTATAGGCTGAAATCTAATTTATGCAATATTATTAGTAATATTTCAAAGTGATATATTACCATTGTGACAAATTCATAAAAATACATGGATTATACATTTACACAAGAGTCATTTTCAACAATTACTTGAGGCTTCACGAATAGATAATTAAAAATAAAACTAAAGAGAGAAAAAATAATTTGAAAGGTATATATCACACTGTTGCTTTACATTTTTTCCAGGAGGACACACAAACAGCACTGTTTTTCTCTGTAATACTGTTCAAAAGTTAAGTAATTAATTACATTTATCCTTTCACCAGCTGCTCAACAGCAGATGGATCATTTCTGAGACCTTGCTGAATTAAATCCACATAATTCATTTTCCTGGATTAACTAACTGAAGTTTGAGCAGGGTACAAAACAGGTAACACAATATGTATCAGATTCACATGTATGCTCAGCTTTTTTCTGTGCGATTTTGTCGTTTATATCGTCTACACCCAACGGTAGTTGATTTATAATTTAATTTAAAAATTAGAAATGAAAAGATCCCAAAGCCTGAATAACTTTATATATTTTATTTATTTGCAAAAATTGGTGAAAAGACGTTTTTCTATCTCAGAAGTTGAGTGTTTATTTCAGTTATAAGTTTGTGAACACAGTTTTGCTGGGCAGCAGGTACCATGGACAGTTCCTGGAGGCGAGCAGAGGTTACATTTATGTGTTGTGTAGCAACTAACATCCTGCTTTGAAGCGGAGGGTGGGGAGCAGAGAGGAATAATGGCTCTTACTTATCACTGCTTTGCCACACATCCCTGCTATAGTCTGTGCTGCTTTTGTAATTAAAAACAAAGAGTAGAGGTGCAACTTTATAACCTCGCTCACAGATCCTGCCTTCATATGTTATCACCTTTGAAGAACATGCCAAACTTTTTTCACAGGATTAGCGAGATGTGACGGTGTTACACAAAGCTGCGTTATCTAATGTCTTTTGTTGGTCTTTTCTTGTTTGTTGAGAGAGATGCGAGGCTGGATGAAATAAGCTGATGGAGTTGTGATTAAATGGAGGCTAACAAGCAGAACGTCAACCGGCGTTTTAATTTATTTCACCACTAAAAATTTTCAAATTTTTTTTCATTGAAATACTCCAAACCTAAAAATTATTTAACACCTAAATCACAGAGTACGATGTCTCTGAAAAACATGTCGATAGATATAACCGGAAGATATAGCAGATGTTGTTAGTTTACACATTTTTTTTTGACTCCAGGCTAATTTTTTTTGTTGTTGTTGTTCGAGAGAATAAATATCAAAATTTAAAACGACACTGAAGTTGTGATTTTGTCAGAAGGACTATAAGTTCATCCACTAAATCAGGCCTAAACTGCTCTGGTTTTTTTTTTTTTTTTTTTTCCATAAAATCCTACTTTTGTTTATCAGTGATCAACTTAAAGTTGGGTCATCAAGCAGAGTCTGAGCCATTAGTGTGCCGCAAGTTACTAGTAAATGATGAACTTTTCCTACCAGCATCCGTTCTCCTAAATCAATAGTTGCTCTGGAGACTGTCGAGTGCTTTGCCCCCTCTGAATTTGTTCAAAGCTAAGGCTTGCCCACGTACAACACAAAAGTTCACTTGTAGCCTGTATTACTATCACACAACATTCAGAATTAGCATATAGTTTTAAACTTTGCCACAGTTACAATGCAAATAATTACAAAAATTCAGAACAGAATGTATTTCTTTGGCCCTGCTGAATTTCTTTAAATCTAAAACTTTCCCACTAAGTATAACACAAAAGCTGATTTGTAGATAATTTTACTATCACACTACACTCAACATTAGCATATAGTTTTCAAACTTTGCCACAATTACAAGAAAGCCAGAACAGGATGCAATAAAATACTTCACCGACTGTTCAAATATGTTATTGGAACACAGAGTCAATGTTTAAGTGCATTAGGCTCAGTGGTCTTGTATGTACAGCTGTCACTGTCAAAGCCACAGGCAACCTGACAATGCTTTGTCTCTGCACACAATACGAACATGTGCTCCTCTAAGACAAGCTTATACTCCACACAAATGCTGTGAATTTAATCTAGATAGACAGTATCTCATGCTATCTGGATGATCAAAAATAGGTCATGCCTCTCAAAAAACAGTTCGAGCCATTTAATCTCCTCTCAAACTGTCTGAAACCTGGACAGAAGCTGCGCTCGCTTTCCAGCAAAGATTTTAAGAACACTGATTTGTATCAAGCAAACAATGTTCACCACCAGTGCAGTATTTTTTTTCCAAATACTCCCTGACACAGTTCAAGACAATTGCCAGAATAATACTGTTTCACATAATCTTGTAAAATCCACAGAACACAAGTTTAGCTGCTGAGTAAATCTCTGTAAATCTAAGTAAGTTTCCAACACTTGTACGTTTCAGCCCCTGTTTTGGATTTCACATGACAGCGTCTATCAGCGTGAGCTTAAAGGCTTGTCGTTCACATATGCGATACAGAGTATCAGTGGTGATAAACACTGACCAAACTGACAGTATTTTAAATAAAAAGAACTTTGACACCAACCTAGTGCTGTGATCCAAAAAGTTTGATTTTCTCCCAGTCTCTTGATAGCTGAGCTGGTGCTGTGGCTTTGAAAGGTAGTCCCCAGGAATATGACATACTGTGCCTTTGACAGCCTCGAGATAAGCACCTGCGTTCGGGTCCCTTTTTACGTCACACCTCCCCATTCACAGCCCTTCAACATGATGCACATTTGCACATCAACAGCCACCAACCCCCCTCCTCGCTCTACTCCCACATCCGCAAAACACACAAACAGGCACACAAGAAGGCAGATGCGCGCACTAGCCTCTACTCATGCGCGCGTACACTCGCACAGACACACGCACAGACACCACAGATTTACTGAAAATGCTACATACATGCAGGCAAACACACACGTGCACATATACTCACAGGTGATTTTAAAAAAAATATTTTTTTTTCTTCCTCCGTTTCAGCCTCATTCATATATCGATCCTTGCTCTATGTGTTTAAAAAAAACAAAAACTTTCACTTGCTTTGTCATAAGACCGGGGCATATGCCCTCCCAAGCTCCTCATACATCACTCATCATGCAAATGAGAGGGAATGTCACTCCTCAGCAGCAGATGGCCAGGGATGATAACAATGGCTCAACAGACCAGTTTCAATGTCTGCGACTTTATCGCTACGGCAACAACAAAAATAGATGATATGAAATCCTTGTCTGTTAATTTGATTTCCCCCCCTTTATAATGTTTGTACCTGTCAGTCTGTTTCATTTCTCCTGGACCATTTGAATGTAAAAGCTTTTGTCCGGGCTTCTCTGTCACAAGAAGTCTGGCTATCAGTAAAAGGCAGAGACCTGGAAATGATTTTTGGTGACTACGGAAGGCTGCTGTTATTCAAGTAATTAGGTGTAATTCCTCCCTGTAGGCCATGTTAGCCTCCTGAGTTAGCTCATGCGTTCGACAAGGCCTGGATAGAGACGGGGAGGGGGGGAATAAAAGAAGAAAGGGGGCCCCGAGAAATCACAAATGCAGCTTTTCAAACACCCCCCCAGCCAAAGTGATGTCACCCTGCGTCCTGCTGACTCCTGTTCATACAAGCCCCTATAGCAGAGAGTAAACAGTGGAAGCGTTTAGCAAACAGGGCCAGATTACAATGACAAAGGCAACCACACTTCTGGGTGGAGCCTGGGGCGAGGGGGGCAAAGGGGGGGGGGCGCGGTATGGTGTGGCTCAGGATTTAAAATAAGTGATACCCATGAGGGGGCCCCCCCTCGCCCCTCAAGATCCAAGCGGAGCCCTTCCCCAGCTGATGGTAGAGGCCACCCAAACATGCTTATCTGTCGGTGATGTCCCCCCCAGTCCCCAGGGACTGACGTGTGAACACAATATGTAATAATAATGTATTTTCAGTTCTTTTTTCTGTGATTTGTGCATTTGGTTATGCAAGGCTGGGGACTTGAGGATGGAGAATATCATTACTTAAGGTTTGGCAGTTGATCATCACCTTGTTTAATGCCTCATTTGAAAGTCTAATTTCTAACTGTCTTCAAGAGCCAATTCATGGTACACTGTGAAAGAGACATACAAAGAGAGTAGACTTGCTCAGTTTTTTCCCCCCTTTTTTTTTTTTTTGCATGATGTGTGCCTGATAATCATATAAACATATGAAAGTAAAAGAATCAACAATCTAAGCATCTTATCAAATAACATGTTCTTTGTTTGCTGATGCAGACAATCTCGCTGCGGGGACACAACAAGCTTGTTCTGGGGATGATTATTTCGTGTCCTGAGCTATAGACGTCAGAAGAATACACAAAAAGAATCAACTCATGTAAAAGCAATCTTGACAAATTGTGGGAGAGCAACATATTGAAGACTAACACCACACCGCCATTACAAAATGTAACATTTTCTTTTGGCCCTAACATCTGTTCAAATCTGTTAAAAAAAAAAAAGAGAGAGAGAGAGCAGGCATAAAACATAAACTAGTGTTTTGTCAAGCTATTTCATCAACTGAAAATGTGGGCATAACTGGAGAGAGCTGATGGAGAAATGAAAGAGGAGTGGGTTGGACAAAATTACATGTCAAACAAGGGTTCACATTTAAAAAGTCCTGCTCATATTTGTAGAAAGTGTTTGATTGCATTTAGAAGGGTATTACAATGGGTCACATCTGTGTCTAAAAGCTTTTCGCATTCTGCTGCAAATTATGTAAGCAAAGTGAAGGGTCACAGCACCCTGTTGTTTTGAGCACTATACCTTCCTCCTGTGAAACCTACACAAATATGTTTAACTGAATTCTTCTAATGCACTGCAGGATCAAAATGTCAGCAGTATAACTTCAACAAACCCCCTCACTCCAACACCCCGCCCCTTGATTTCAACAAAGCAACGCGACTAATTTCGCATGGCAGCCCGTACACCCGAACAACAATGCACATTCACACTATGCCATTGAATATGATAGACGTGTAAAAATCTATATTAAACTGTGGTTAATTTCGGCTATAATGCTTTAAGCCTGGTCGAAAATGACACAAATGCTTCTTCTTGGTGGTACTGAACCCTCATTGTGCAACCACTTGATGCCGCTTGTTCATCACAGAAAGTCACATAAAAGGACTGAATTAAAATTTTAAAAAAATATTTGCATATGCAAATACAAGGAACCAAACATAAGTACATGTTGTTGATATGGCTCCAGGATGTAGAACTATCTTTATGTTAATGTCAGCAGACAGGGAATATTCTTTTGAAAATACAGTACATTTTTCATGGGGATCATTATCTACACTGCATGTCACTGTGTCTCAGTTAAAAGAAATGATTAGATTACTTCCCAGCAATCCCCTTTGGGGCGATTTGTGTGTGTGACCGTGGGCAACCTTACAATATGTTTATTCAGTGTCCTTTGAAGACACTTCAATAACGTATCAAGTGTTTTATGGACAAATATAGGCCTCAAACCTATCCAAACCTTATCTGCTTTATATGGATGCCTTTGGAAAATCGGTTCTGTTATATCCAAATTTGTTGTTGTCCAAAAGTCACTAAATCTTCCTCTCATGGGGTAAAACATAATCAGGAAGTCCTCAAAAACAAATAAAGTGACTAACTGGCGGGGCTGGGCGATATGAAACCTCAAATAATACTGCGTTACACAATATATATCTCTATATCTATAGATATTTCTCATATCATATCATGATAGACTATTTAAATTGCCACAGTGCTGTAGGGATGACTGTTGGTACTGCAATGAATATTAACACAATGAGATTTTTGATAGATAATCATCAGTAATGTGGATATAATGACTAAGAACAAGTAGAACAGTCTGGTAAGTTCAGAAAATTAAACCACTTAACTGTAATCACACTACATTATCATATGTTTATTATTAACACAACATCAATATTTGTTTTTTAATATCGCTGTTGTGAGTATCGCGATATTGCGACATCCCTAGTCTCATATGATAATGGTATATATCGTATATATGATGTCCAGCCCTGGTTATTGACCAGTGACACAGTTTTACTAGATGTGACAGGTAACCAAACATTTAAGGCTGTATTTCTCATGCAGAGAAGTAAAAGTCAGCTGTTTCCACAAATATAATTGATTTAAATGGTTGTCTTTATTAATTATCAGTATAATTGCAGGTTATTTACCTTATGAAAAGTATCAGTTAGAGCACATGGGTCGACTACTTGCTCTCTACATTCACTCCCCTTACACGAGAGCACAGATAACAAGCTAAAGATCCAGATTTACAAGATGTGACAGGTGACCGACTTTAACTTTTGTGATGTACAAATCACAAATAAGGCTGCACAAGTGCACGGGTA
Source organism: Pagrus major (assembly GCF_040436345.1). Classification (NCBI taxonomy): domain Eukaryota; kingdom Metazoa; phylum Chordata; class Actinopteri; order Spariformes; family Sparidae; genus Pagrus; species Pagrus major. The sequence goes on along the minus strand of NC_133235.1, from coordinate 20,687,672 downwards.
CTTCCTAAAACCACATGGATCTAGATAAATGTGGATTTTTTTAATATAACTATATGTTTAAATCATCCATCTAATCAGTAACAACTAAAAGCATCACTCATAAGCAGTCACTACTGGTTCCTTACATCCCCTGCCCTCAAATGATTGCTTACATCTAAGAAATCAATGCATGACCGGTCAGTCGATGGCTGGCTTTTGTAGTCCACAGGCCGTGCACTCATTGTGTTGTGTCATTGAGAGGTTAGGTCCAGATCTGGGCGTCTCTGGGGGTCCCTGCCCATCTTTTCTACTCAGGCGGGCAGACAATGAAGCAGACACGCCTATAAATGGCCAGATAGGAGCTTGGATGTTCAGCCAAGAAAACGAGCATCTAAACAATGGTAACAGGTGTGTATAATGCGTGCTTTGATAATGACCTTGGTGGCCGTAATAGTATGTCTAGACACAACTAACAGGAGGCATTTCTGTCTGGTCTCAGAAGTGCTGTGGGGGCTCAATTGCAAGATCCTAAGGAGTAGATATTGGTCGGGTGTTAGTCATTAAAGCTAAAAGAAAAATTTGTCTCAGATGATGTAGCGTACGGAAAAAAACTGTTTTACCGTGACACTGGCAGCATGAGAAGCATCAGAAAAGTTAAGTCTGCCACTTAACAGGATTTTTTTTTTCTGTCTTCAAAGTATTTGTGGGGTAGTTTGCATAATAAGCTAAAAATCATCTTGAGTATTCAGAGATATGCACTTGAATAAATAGAAAAAACTCCATTAATGTGGATGGCTTGCAATTTTTGATTGCGCCAGATACAGGAAGCTTGCTGACATGAACTAAAATGCAAATGCCCTTTGTGCAAAACAAAGAAATTGATTATGAAGTAAGTTTCTTCAGCACAAGTAGCTGCGTTTGAGTGATTAATGGGGGTGGGTCATTGATTTCCTTTTGTTTAGATCTTGGTTAACTTTCTGGAGACACAATTATAATTTGTTTCCAAACAATAAATCCAATCTAGCTTGAGCAAATTAAATTTCCCTATGGCCTCTTCTGTGTCATTTTACATCTGAAATGGATTGTTATCAAAAGGCATTGCATGTAAATGTCTGCTTTTTTCTGTTTATATTTGTTACATTTCTGATTAGATATTGTTTTTCTCAGTATGTTGGAAGGTGAGCACCTCCTAAGATTAGAAAGAGCTGTTTACGAGATCTGCATGACTTGTCAGCCACGGTGCCAAGGGTTAATCTTCCAATTCTCACTTCAATAGCTGTATGTCACACGCATCAACATTTCTGATGAGCCACGTCTCTACAGTATATGTGAAAAAACTGTCTACATGTTGTCTGCAACACGGCAAGATGTGGTGCATTTGTTGAACGAGCACACATTGTCTATCTCTACATTAGCTCTGCTCAAGGTTGGTGAAATGTTTGTGAGTTATCGCAGCACAATGTACTTTATATTTCTGTGTATTTGCAAGTCAAATTGCAGTGTTACAGACTACTTTATTGAAAGGCTTTTGCCATATTCTTCAGCTTTACAACTTTGAAAACTTCCACAGATCCAGACATTTATACTTCCTGATTTCTCGCATCATCTCTCCAAGATAGTGATAATACGATTTCTGTGTTTTTCGCTGTTGAGAAACAAACTGGATTATGAACAGATCACTACATAAACAGCTTTCTAAAAGGAGGCAGCTATTTTAAAAAAGGCTGAAGAAATGCAAAGAGGGATTTAAATTTTAATTTGAATTTATTCCAGCAAGTGAAAGGTTCTTTTGAGAGGGGATTTCAGCAAAGATGATGGTATTTAAAAGTGATAAACAAGCATCTAAACCTCCAGTGGAAAACAGTCATTTTGCTTCTTTCTAGTGTAGGGGAGGAATTGGGCTTGCTATGGTCACATCCAAAAAATAAGAATAAGTAATAGTAGTAATTAAAATGTAAATAAGCGAGATCCATGGAGATATTTCAACTGATTTCTGTCATAAATTGTGTAATTAACATTTGGTCTTGACACACCTTGTGACTCTGGATGTATAGCTTTATGTCCTCAGGTGCAAAAATTCATGTTCTCTGTGTACTTGGCATTGCGTATTTTATACTTTACATGGATGCTTTAAAAAATCTTTCACACTTATCACATGCAATTTAAATCCCGTGCCTCAACACTGGAGAGGAACATCAGGCTAAGTTCAAAATTAAATGCCTTACAAATTAGGACTTGTGTTAATTAAGGACTGTTGTTGTGCAGTTTGAGACCGTATCAGGAAGAAATCTAGTGAATATTCTCAGATATGTGTGATTCTCTCTGGGGCAGTCGCATGTCACATTTCTGTGACAAAGGATGACTAACCGAGGCTGTCATCTATTATATTCATAATATATGGATTATAATGATGTGACTGGATTTGAAAAATGTTTCTATTCTCTTGTGGATGACCACTAAACTTAAGCAGAGAAACCTATGCCACACAAGAAAGACAAAGAGTTACATCATTTTGTTGAACAGTTAATCCGATCATGGACAGTGTTTGTGCATTTGCTATCTTCGGAAAATGCCAGCAAAGGCGCTAAGTAAACCTATTTTACAAGACTCCCTCACAAGGATACAGTGCCAGTATCGGGATAAAATTTCACACAGCGGCATGGCTCAGTCACATAACCTAAGCAGGCTTAGGAAAATGGAACACTACAAAGTATTGCACTTTCTTCCTGTATGTGTGTTGCGGCATTACACACACAAAAAAAAAAAAATGCTCGGATGACTGATTGAGTGAGTTTTTTAGCATGAAAGCCAAAGTGAACTAATGGCTGAATAGCATGTAGATACTGTTGTTAATGCTCTGAGTTGTTTAAAATGGTAGATTATGGAAGTGTGCACCTGGCATTCTGCAGGCTAGCCTGGCAACACTCCTCCCTTATAATTATAATGAACACACAGTAATTCAGGGTTGAGGCTGAAATACGAATGATGTCCTCTGAGACAGCTTGTTTTAATGGCTATGCAGAAGAGTTCCTAGAAGTGCAGATGGCAGATGCAATGCCTTTTAAGCTATTTACAGATTGTACACTACAAGGTATGGAAAAGACCCATAGTGTGAGGCCATATTGCTTTCGCTGTGCTCCTGGATTAGACATTAGGCTGGCTCGTGAACCACTAATGAAAGCTTAAGATATATTTTAGAGTTTGTTTACCACAATATTGATAGCTTATTATACTAACAAGTTAGATAGCAGCATAGGAAAGAGGACAGGAGCCTGTTTGTTTCATCTAAATACCCCCACTGTTCTTACTTTGTCCACATAGGGGTGCATTTGCTCAGAACTTGGGCCCTCATGTAGTCTTTCATTACAGCGTGTCAGAAGCCTAATTTTAGTTTTTTAAAGAGGGATAAATAAATCTTTACAATACTGTAGCCCACATTTAACATTATATGGAACTGAATAGACTTACTCTTCAAATAAGATGAGAGCCAAATGCTACATAAAATAAAATTATTATGAAGAAAACAGCCATATGTCCCTTTTGTTAGAGCATTTTGCTTTATCTCCACATAAACTGCCTCCTCCAGGACTCCATAATGACGTCAATGCACATTTTGACACAATTAAATGTTAAAAAAAACACGTCTCATATAATAGTTTTAACACATATACTGACAATGCCTCACTCATTATTATAAAAGCTACATTTGTAACCTGTCTGCAGTGAAAATACTCGGCCCGTGTAAAAAATCTTCCTTTACATACAGTAAAGCTTAATATATCTCTCTCCCTGGCACGGACCCAAACCCATATAAAAGAGCGTGGAGCCTTTGAATCAGCCCCACTGCTGTGATACAAGAGCAGGTATTGCAACAACAAAAATGTTAACTCGAAGAAAAAGTTTTGCCGCATTAAAGTCACATAGGAGCCACATTAGCATGTGAAAAGAATAAACAGAGGCATTCTCAGTTACACACTCCACCTGGCTGCTAACCAACGTCCTTGTCAGAAGTCCACCCACCGCACTGGCTAACACTGAAAGACCTCCTGGGGACCGCAGTGACCATTCACTCGGTTCTCTCTTTTTCCCATGCACCTGTGACTGTTTTTGTATTTGCTATTTTTTGCTTTGTCTTTTTCTGGCAACACTGTATCATCGGAGACACACTTTCCCTCAAAAGGAATTCTCCTGCCCAACAATGTGGTTTGTTTGTTCACCGGATATGGCAGGCCAGAGAGTCAAATGGAAAAAAAATAAAAAAAATAAAAAAAAAACAAGTCACTGCAGTAATAATTAACATTGCCATAAGAAGAAAATAAAATATGCTGAGAGACACAGCAGTATGAATAGACTTGAAATAAGAAAATAAGGTACTTTTTTACCGACTGGTTTCTTGCCGAGTTGGGGGGCTTCACAGGTGCAGTTGGAAAGGCTCTCCTCCTTACTCTCCTCGGACGGCTCATCCGGCTTCTCCATGGTCCTGGACCTTAGAGAGCTGCTTTTCCATTTTCCAAAGGACTTTGCCACAATCGCTTTGTCCGCTCCTTTCATTGTTTTCTGTAAAACACATTTACAGCATGACTTCCCAGGTTTATCCCTCTTGTGAGCCATCTGCCCCCTTTTTTGGCTCTCAATAAACCTGGGCTCATCTTTCCCAAACCCAAAGTAAGGGAGAATTAGGGCATTGTGTGCATATGCATTCTCTTAAGCATTCCAGAAAATTTCCTGATTGCCCTGGCATCTTTTTTAGAGAGCGCTTGGACATTGTTTTTCTCCTGACATTTTGCAATCCTGTGTGGAGAGTGTGCTACTGATTGAAACAGTATAAAACAATACTTTGCAAAGTACCCACACAGTAAACAGTAGATGGAAACTGGAGGGAAAAAAACAAACATGTTTTCACATTTAATCCAACTTAAAGGAAATAAAAATAGCACATTATGCCCTAATTGAGTGCTGTACAGTCCACAAATACTATTACAAGGCCGATCAGGATTAGCAGTGGAACATACCTAGTTATCTATTTCTGAGTGCCAAGACTGCTAGCAGTGGGCAACTAAATTTCAAAAGCTGGCAAATCCAGTTGTCTCCTAAATACAGAAAGTACTTAAATCCAGAGCTAACAGAAGAAAAAGACGGATAAAGGGTGCTCTGCATATCACCGAAAAGCTTGTGCACTTTTCAGAATCACTGGCTAGGTTAAACAAATATGCTAAGTAGAGATCAAAACAATCCTTTGATCTGCAGCCTAGTTTCCAGAGGAATGGCTTGGCTGTTGTTGTAAATAACTTGTATAAATCTATATACCATTTGCCTTCAGGTAATATCAAAAGTGCCAGGGATTCACAGGCAAATACCTTGTGGTTAGGAAATAGATCAGATAAAAGCATATAAATATTTCAGCAACACAGCACTCTGTCATTTTCTGTATTACAGCTGAGTTTTTTAACCCCATGTGATCATTTTTTACGTTTAGCTCTACAGTAGAAACATGCACGAGCAATATTTGACAGCAGAAATCACATTCTACCTCTTTCTATTTTGTAGTAGGGAAAAAAATATTCCTACCTCCAGCATGCCATTCAGGTCAAACACAGTGTAAAACATTGTGCTAAACTTCATACAAAAGAGGCTTGAAGAATCAGAATGCAGAAGCTATGCAACTTGCTGACTAACTTTGCCCTCTGTTTTGATCGAGCACACAAAGAAAAACGCTGTCCATTCAAAACAGACAGCATAACTCTTTTCAGAGAGGGGGGACCGTGAACAAACGAGGCCATGTCCTGAGCTGCAGTCAGTTTCCCGTCAGGCCTGCACAGTGCACGGTGAGGGCCACAGGGACTGGGACCGGCTGACACCACACTCACGGGCAACAGAACAACTTTTGTGCACACTATCCTCCTCTGGTGCTTTTTTTTTCTTTCTACCCAAATTGGACAAGTGTGCTTTTTTTTTGGTTTGCAGCTTGCTTTTCCCTTCAGCTCCTTTGGTCATACTACTGTACATTATCATGTTGGCAAACTAATACTTTCTGCAAGCTAATTTAATAGCAATATAACACTCAAAACACTTCAAATTACTGACTTGTATGACTAAGATTTTAACAAAGCACACAAAAATAAAATTGTTAATCTAACAAAAACCCAGATACTATAAATTAAGCACAATTAAAGATGCACATTTAGCTTTGGCAAAAATATAACGCCAATGAAGCTAATTCAGATAAAGCCAGTTAGAAATTCTGATGCTAATTAGCATACACAGGCTCACTAACTAGCTAACTGACCTCCTAGCTGCCTTAACAAGCTTGCTAACCAAATTAATCTAATTATTATTCAAGCAATGACCCAGATAATATAAATTAAGCACAATTAAAAGCTGTGACAAAATATATGATACCAATAGTGCTTATTTAAATAAAGCTAATTCCAAAGCAAACTAGCATACACAGGTTTACTAACTAGCTAACCTTCTTCCTAGCTGGCTTAACAAGCTTGCTAACTACCTCAATTTAACATGAAGTAAACTCAGTCAACTCAAGAATTGCTGTCAACATACCGAACCAATTAGTAAAAGTAAAGCTGTGTTGACAGGAAAAATGCAAAGGACCGAAAAAAATTAAAGCTGTCATGGATGAAACAACCAGGTTGGATACACTTTAGCACAAAGCTAATCTAGCTAACACACAACCTTTCAACAAATCAAGAGGCTTTGCTTACTTACCTATTTATCAAACGTTGTTCAAGTCTATACTGACAGTTTTTCGAATTACACATATTGACATTTTTGTATTTTAAAAAAAGAAGAATTTTGGAGAACATCATGATGTTCATTATTAATACATAACCTCAGGGTGCTCTTTTTTTTTTTTTTTTTTTTGCTATGCCAGTGCGAAAAGGCAATGCTAGCTAACACTGCAGGTGCGCTGCTTACTGACCTTTTTATAGTTGAACTCGCAGCTGTTTTTACATACATTACATTTTTTTGTAAAAAAATAAATCAATCTTTCTTTCTCTTTTTGAGCATATTATGATGTTCATTAAAAAATAGCCTATGCATCCTCATGGTGCCCTTTTTTTTGCTATGCCAGTGCGAAAAGGCTATGCTAACTAGCATAGCAGACAACATGTTAAAAGATTAAAATGTTTTTACTGACCTATTTATCAAGTTCGAGCACCGACTGAAATTCATTTCTACAATGATTGTTCAGATTATAACATTTTTAAAGGGCATTATCGCTTCAAAAACACAAAACGCCAGGGATTCCTTGTAATGTAATGTTAGCCTAACCCATTTTTTGTAGCACTGCACCTTATATTCTTGGCTAAAAACATTTTTTTCCAAGATACATTTTATTTGGAAACATTATATACTATATGAGACATTTAAACACCACATTCAAAACATGTTTGTGAAAACGTGCTTGTGAATGCTAAGCTACGTGTATGCTATCTGTGAATGTACATATTGTGTTTTCCATGTGTTATGTAATCTTTCATGTAAAAAGATAAAGCATCTTAACAGATATGTCAGTTTAATGATTGTAAAAATGAAAACTTTAGACAAGTATGACTATTCATACAGGAGACATTGCATAATTTCATTGATACAACCTATTTTTACACCTGGTGAGTGTTTAAAATCCTTAAAAAACCCATTTTAGGTGTTTGAAGGATATCATGGGAGCTTCATGTAGCTTCTCTAGAGTCCTGGAAAAGCAATTTTGAGAGAGAACAGAATGTACCATATTCTTGACCCGTCTGCCTCAGATGCTTGCTGTATATGGAACTGAATACTGGACGTGAATTGTATCATTCTCTGTGTCAACTTGTTAGATGGCAGTTGCTGTAGTGGAGTGGTGAGAGCGGCACATATGCATTATAGGAGAAAATTGTGAAATGACAGATTCCGGGTGTGATACTGAGGGAATGACTAACTAATAGGAGGGGTGCTCCAGGCTGTTAGCTTTGAAAAGCAGTTTGCACATTACTTTATCTTGTCAATCAGATTCCTGGAATGGAAGAGGTGACTGATAACTTGAATTAATTATTTTCTTATTGCATGCATGTGTTAATTCATGTTAATTTATGTCCCTTACAGGCCCAAGCCAGAATATCCAGAGTAAAGCGCCACCTCTGGCACCCAGATCACCACACCACTCTCTTTGCATATATTTATATCAAATGAAAGACTTTTTTTTTAATCCTGTTGGAACAAGGACTCGCTGCCAAATTTGATTTTTAAATGTACTTTTAAGCTGTTCATGCTTTACGTTTGCATTTTTTTCTTAACAACTGAACGACATGGAGCAGTTTTTACGGCTGTGATGGGATTTGAAAGTTACAGATTATTGAAGTAAATCCTGCCCCTTAAAACACATCCCCTTTCTTAAAAAACAGTCAAATAACGCAGCACGGGGTCAGCACTTGCGAGGCGCACTCTCTAACGTCTCATTCTGGTGTGTAATCGATTTTTTTTTTTTAATCTTGATTATGCTGCTCGTCATCCAAAGAAAAGGTTCACATTCATAAATATAGCTCCTTTTTATTAACTGCGTCTAATCGCAAACAAGAGCAGCGGGGGACTGCGCAGAATGCACAGGACGTACTTTAAACAATTGCATTTTCGCTAAACATCTTTAAACATTTTGACAAATTTAACTTCCCCCTGAACACAGAGGATAAGAGGAAAAACATTTCTCTGATGAGAACAGAAACAGCAAGAAGTTCTAACAAGGAAAAGCCTGCCAGGTGGCGAACTGGCTGCACCAACAGAACGCACAATCTGTCTGCTTCTCCTTCCAAACCATTGACAGCTGCCATCACCAGCCTTGCACACTCGCACTCAGTGGCTCCTCAGCTCCCTGCCCATCCCTCTTTAGTGTTTCCTGCTAACCTCAGAGACAGGGTCACCTGGCCCCCTAGTTGCCCGTCTGTGGGGCCCTGCTGGCCCCCTGGAGACCTGCCTGCATGGGGATGCATGGCTAACAGAGGTCTAGCAAATCCTCTTTAATATGCAAACCAAGGGGCTATTCCTTTGACCTGAGACCATAGCTTTTCTAACAGTGAAATCCAAAAATATTCAAGTGATGTAAAACGATGAGATTTTGATGAGCAGTTTTTGATCTGCTGGTTATTTGATAGTGAATATTAACAGAGACAAACAGCCTCATATTCAGGTATTCTCCTCGACCAGGCGGGCTGTTTATTGTGTAATTAAAGTAATATTCGGCATGTTTGTTCAGACCGTGTTCTCTTATAACTACCTGCAAAAATAAACAATCTACGGTTTTAATATTTTGGTTAAATTGGAGCGGCGTTTCTCCTCTGAGTAAAAACCTAAGCACACAGATGCACAGAGGCTAAACTGAAGAGTGTTTCACAAAGCTAGCATTGCAACTGGGCTAAAAATAAAACCTGGCAAAGTTATTCTGATCCCTTATTGGTCCCATAGTTTGATTTCACATTTAGCATTTGCATTCCCCTCCGCATAAACATTTCATTCTTCCCCTCCTGCAGTACAATGAGACTTGAGTGACTTTGGCAGCAGATTTTGGATCGGTGCTCCTGAATCCACCAGTGTATGTTATCAGCAGGTAAACAAGCTTTCGAACAAAGCCATAATGGAACTGCAAGCGGCATAAAGAGGCTCATCTCAAAAGCTATACAACCCATCAAAGCTGGTGTCATTTCCTCAATACTGCACTGCAGCTGGAAAATGCATGGCTGTTAGTTACAGTTTAAATCGCCTGTCTATTTTCAGACACTTCAGAACTATTTGTATTGATTATTTACTTGTCAGTAAGCAGCCAGATTACCAAAATAAGACAACAGATTTTTAATGTTTGCTGGATTCTTCTCTCCGTTTTTGTTTTGTGGTAGCAAAATTAAAAAAAAACTGTGTCATGCACTAAATTAATGGGATTTGCACTATAGGGTATTTGAATAATTATTTTCCCACTGAAAATGAAATAGTTCTATCTATATTTGGGAAAGGATTACTGATGGCATTGAACTTGGTGTGGAAAATAATTTGCCCTTTAAATACGTAGTTAAGTTTATATCCTACACTTCCTGCTCAGCAGATGCAATCTTGTTAACCACACGCCTGGATGCCTGTCACCCAAACTTTCCACATATTTGCCTTTTGGGTACGGCTCAGATGCACAAGTAAACCTACGCACTCTCCTCCCAGTGAGTGGAGAAGCCTCAAAGCTTTCCTTTCATATGCTGCATTATCTCTATGGCGGTAATTATCCATAAAACTATGCCATCAGATGGTGATGATTTCCAATATGAACCCAATAAATGTGTTTAAATTTTGAATTATCATATTTATGTGGATATGTGTTACTAATAGTGATTATGTTTGTCATGTGGGTAGAAAATCAAGCATCCTTATATTGCGCATCCTCACATATTTCTCAGACATTTCATCACACATTTAATCTGCCCCTGTCTAAGATTTTCTACTGAACCTGTAGTCAAGGCAGAGAGGGGGACAATAACGGATGAGATTATGAAGCATGTCTGTTAAAGCATGTCTGTTTGATCATCATTCTGTTTAGGTGAAGTTCTCTTCTTGGTCTCTTCAGTCCCTGACAGCAGATATATAACCTAATCTCTTTCCCTAACCCTTTTCTTAGGCATGAATAGGGTGGAAATGTGATGGCATTAAGTCGATTTACTCCTTGGTTTGCAGTTTCAGCCTTAATGCCTCTTGGCTCTTCTTCAACACACTCGTTCCATTTAGATTTCCGCAAAAAATATAAATGTTATGTTAAGGCTTTCCTATTTATTTTCATTTATCCATCATTTGAAGTTCATGCATATATTTACTCTACAAATAATGCTTGTTTATTTGCAGCTCCGTCTATCTAGTACAGTGTCGGAGATATATTGGAAAATCAAATACAACTTGTGCATTATCTTCAAATGCACGAGGATATCAGTGACAAAGGGCGAGATCTGAGACTGTATGACATTCTTTGTGACTTGTCTCTGACATCATTTTGATATTTCACATTTACTCATCTAAACCTTAATTTAGTGCCTCCAGCATATGTTGACATGCAGAGAAAAGCCATTATAACGTGTCTTTGAATTTCAGCTGATGGCATTTGAAAGCTGCATTAATAAATCCATCCTTTAACAACAATCGGAGCACACACGTGATGAATTTATGCTTTTGTACATAAAAGTTAAGGTAACTTTTGAACTTTTTGCACGATGGTGATAAAAGAGATTCATTTGAATAAACTTCTGTATGAAGCTTTATTGTAAGTTAAGTCTTAGGGGTGATCTTCTCCTCATGAATTAATTTATTATTATTAAGTTAAAAAAGAAACATTGTCCTACATTCAGTATACTATTGACTGAATTTTGTTTGTAAATCCTGTTATTGTCTTGTGCTTTACAAGCTACAAGGTTAATTTATTATTATTATTGTTATTATTATTAACATTGTGTACACTAGGGTTTCAAAAGAGAAACTAGGTTCGAGTCCCTTTATGCTACATTCATGGATTAAACAACAAAAAACAAACAACCTTTTTAATAAACTAACAGAACAGTTATGGTTAAAACTCAATATCAGTATTCTCTTTTAAATCACCTTGGTATAATATGTTCCCATGTGTGTCTGCATATATAACATGTATGCATGTATTGATAACAATCTCTCTTATTGTTCACTTTCTATGTGTATTTTTGTATTTCCTTGTAAAGCTCTTCTTTGACAAGTGCTACATAAAAAAAAGTCATTATTATTTATTCTAAAACATGCATGAGAGGTTTGCAGCAAAGTGTTTCACATATAATAAGTCTCAGTTGTTGTCATGTTGAATTAAATCACAAACTCCTGTTGAAATAAACACTGAAAAACAAAAACAGAGATTTCTACCACAATGTAAGTTACGACGCAAACGACTAAACAACAGCAAATTGTACGATACAGTACCGAAGATAAGTCGTCAAGTGTCTTAGAAAGAAGTTTGACAGCGAGTCAAAGGCAGTTTTAATGGAGGAACTAGCTAGAGACTACACATGGCAATGTTAAATCCCATTCAGCCTGATGAGAGTGACTCCCAGCAGCACTGAGCTCAGTGGGGGGTTGTAAACATTTACACTAAGAGCCTGTCCAGTGCACATGGCTGGTGCTTGCCAGCCACCTCGGTATCGAATGTTGTGTTGCATATTTTGTCATTCAGGCCTGTCCCGAAATTGTAGGAATCACACCATCAATTTATGAAGGAGCCATCCAAATGTGACAACAGGCTTATGCTAAATGGAGAAAATAGAGCTAAACATTGTTAAAACACCCCTAGACCCACATGGTAGAGAGTGCTCGGCGGAGAGCTGCTATGCTCCCCGCTGTGAACTGGGAAAGTGATGTTGGTGGGCTTCCTTCTCCATGAGGGCCGCATCGTTCTTGGGCCCCGATTTGAAGCCTTTTTGAAGTCTGTTTCCTGCAGCAGCGTGCCAACATTAATGTTTCCACAAAAGCAAAAACGCTAAATCAAATGAATACACTATACTGTGCTATTCCACGATGACTCTTGAATCCCAGAGAAAATTATAAAAAAAAGCATCATTAAAAGTCATTTTACTGTAAACGTACTAGAAGTCATGGATATTTTTTTGTTTGTTTATTTCATAATGAGCGATAAAGAAACGGTTGTTAGTGAATACAGAAATCTAAATTGTCTTGATATAGCAGATTAGTTTTGTCTGTGATATAGAAAAACTTATAGTGAGCGAGTGCAATAATGTGCTTTTGTTGGCGTCATATATAATTCTCAAATACAGAACAATAATTATCAATCATAAAAAGAGCAGAATATGTTTGGGATCAATCCTTTATTGTTTCAAAACTCTATCTTTTACAATACAGTCATTTATTGTTACATGTGTGTTTTGATGGGTAATGTACAATGTCTTCTGATAATGAAACACAGTCACAAAGTATTCCTTTCTACATATCAATAATCTATGATAGTGAGAAGTTTGTGCTGATATATTTACTTAGTTCTGACAGCTCAATTAAACTTCCCTTTTCAAATCAACAAAAGCATCGTTTTTTGAAAGTGCATTTCAAGGATTGCAAAGACGACTGCATCCATCAGTCAGCCATAATGTACATTTCAGTATTGACAGAGGGCCACACTGCTTTGTGAGTAACAAACAGCATTAACTACATTTTCCAACTACAACATTTATCTGGATAAGTAAATCAAAGAAAATATATCAATATGCATGCCATGAACATTCCTCCATAAACATTTATAATAAATGTATATTTTTTTTATTTAATTATGTTGATAATGACACAGTATTTTCCACAAAAGGACAAATGCTGATAATGAGAACTAATATTTAACATCCAAATTTTGTTCAATTTTACACACAGGTCAAATGGCATTATGCCACAGTGTATAGGGCCGTGCCCTAATAAAGTTAATAGCATTTGGTCCACAATAACAAATCTGGGTTTTAAAAAAAAAAAAAAAAAAATGTGGTAGCAGGTGGGATTTTGAACTGAAATTCAAAGTAGCATGATGATGATCCTAATTCTCTCCATTTTTAAGGTCTTTCGATTTTCAAGTTATGAATTATGATGTGAAGTTTCTGTTCAAAAATTAAGCAATATAAATATACATTTTAGCTCATTACTTGGCTATTATACTTTTCTGTTCCATGGAACAGCTTTCACTCTGTAGAACTTGGTTCCTAAAGGAACCTTGAACCTGTTCTGGGCCTGAACAAGACAAGAAAAAGAAAGTGTTGTTAGACAGAAAGAAAGTACTAAAAGGTGCATGAACAAATATAACAGCATTACTGACATGGATCAATGCAACACCAGGGTTTTCCCTGTTGTTATTATTATTATTATTATTGTTATTATTTTTATTATTATAAAGGCTTAAGTGCACCCGAAGTCAAAACTAACTAAATGACCTTTTCTCAGAGCGAATGGTTGAAGTTAGTCCTCAGTGGATTTCTTTAGCAAGTTTTAGCATTAAGCTTTTCATGTGTCGTTTATTTATTATTTGTTCTGGCTTTTCCAACTTTGTGTACACAGATAAAATAATGATCCAACATGATGTGAAATTGCTTCTTTTTTTTCCTTTATAGAGAACAAACTTTTCTTGGGGGAGGACACCCAACCCCCCGCCAAATTTGCCCTGTAGTCTTCCACAATCCCAGAGAAAACACCGGACACATCGAAAAATTAATCCAAACCCAGTGTGGAAATTGTCACTACAAATATTTATAAAAATATAAATATATCCATGACCACACTTCATTAATATTGTCATACCGATTCATAGATGTTAATCAAAACACAAGTTTAGAAAAAAGAAAAACACTTCAGAAGATTTTTTTTGGCTTTATTACCTTTTTTGCCTGGCAATATTCTTTCTCCATCACCTTTCCAAGCACCCACGGCCGTCTTGATGTCCCTGATGCTAAACAACAAAGCAAATCCACTTGTTTAACAAAATACTCATTGAACACCCAGTTAACCACAAATAAATGTTTATGTGTAAGTTACTTATAAAGCAAAGTCTTGCAAAAATTAAGCACAACACCTCATTTTTGGAGAACAAATGCACATACAGTGTCATTATTATAAACCCATTAATTAACAGCTATCCCTGATACATATTCATTTTATTAGTAAATTAAAAAACAAATGTTAACACTACAGTGGCGAAGCTGACCTGGTTTGAGGTCCAGTGCAGTGAGAGACTCTGAGTGGAGGAAGTAGAGGGTGGGACCCACTGTGAACAGCACGTAGTTGTCATGCCTTTCATCCAGGATGATCAGAACCAAATCGCCTACCTGGAAACTGAAGCACAAAAAAGAAAGTGGACATGCAGGTAAAAAGGATGATGGCACAGAGTTCTGCAAACTGCTAACAAAAAAGACAACACATTAATGGTAATTACACAATAATGTGTATAATTACACTGCATGTAATGGTGGTCAGAGTTTTAACTGAAAACAAAAAAAAAAAATGCTAAAAACCACATTAGAAAGTGCATGTTGAGGCCATGTGTTATTTTTTTTTATTCACTTACTCTCTGATGGCGATTTTGTCTGAATGCCGTGACGACACAGACGACATGCTTTGAGACATCTACAAAGAAAAGGATTAGGCCAACGTTACACATGTTACACTGAAGGAAAGACAATACTGGCTATAATGGCTACACATGACTTCTAACATTTTTCTTCATGGGGATATACAAGGTAAAGGCTCAGTAAATAGTATTAGCACTTTCACCTTATTTAAACAATTATACTGTTATCTTATTTCAGTTTTATCCTTCCTTGTTAATCAATCATCAGGGCTGATGAATAAATAATAAAAGATACAATAATTTCCAAACCATAAAAGTATATTTTAACACTTATATTACATTGCATGTTTTTGTTTCAAGCATGTAACTTCACTGATATTCATCCCTCTACAGCCTCTTCCTAAAAATTCATTTTTCTTCACTGAGCTCTTTTGGCCTCCTGGGTCGGGATTTTACTCTTTGATGCTACTGCCACCCAGTGGAGCAGGTGTTACATAGCCTACAGAGACGATAAAGAACTGACCAGTCTTTGACTGAGGCGCTTGTTTTCTTCTTCCTTCATGTGTAAAGTCTGAAACATATATTAGATTAATTAAACACATAGAGACATCCACAAACAATGTCTTGTGCTCTCAAATATAGTAGTTGCAGTGCGTCTATTTACCCTCTCGAGTAAGAGTATCCGCTGTTTCTCCTCTGACATCAGGATGTTATCACTGAGGAGAGAAAACATCACATTATTGATACATTTCCACTGAATGCATTCTGAAGACAGTAAAAATGATCCTCTTTAATAGCTAATAGTTTTTAATCTTAATGTTAATAAATGAAAAACTTACACTGTCTGATCCTAGCCTGCCGGCCTGCCTTCCACTGTCAAATGTCCTGTCTCTGCATCCATTCTCGGATTATTTTACACAACGATCTTTTGAAATCCTTCTTCATGAAAGTAAAGGCCTCTTTCTGTCAGTGACTGGCATCCAACTCCATGTCATCATAACAAAAGGCTCTATACTGTGTATAAATGCAGCCACCTTTAGGTCTGCTGTAAGTTTTCTATGGGTAAACTGTACATACCAAATGTGCAAAGCATATCAAATTACATAATAACATGAGTGGTAAAGGAAAATAAATAAACATATTCTTAAAAACTGTACAGCAATCTAAATAAGCTCATCTCCCAGTTATTCAACAGTAGAAGATCATGGCTATTTCATCACTGCTACCAAATAAACTGTGATGATGCAGAAATTATATTCTTTACCTCTGAATGAACTCAGTACGTTTGTAGTAATCTTTTTGAATTAGTTGTCGCTGTTGGTAGGTCAAGCAAAATGACAGACTGGAGAACAGCAGCATAATTACACAGGAAAGCTACACTGCACTAAAGATTAACAGTGCTGTAATTCAGTGACGTTAACCTTTGATTGTACAAGACATACATGTTTCCACTCATTACAGTCACCTGATTATTGTCTGGTTTCTGCAGGAAACTGATCTCATTATCATGTCACGGAAAAAGGAAAACTTGGTTAACCAGAGTTCCATCGCTGCTGCGTGATTTCCTGACTATGTACTGTAAACAGTATGTATGCAACAGATTTCTAAAGGGGAAGTGTATGTACATGACAAACAAAAGGAACTGGGGGAGTATAGCAGTAAGAGTAGCATGAAGAAATTTAAAGAGATGAAAACTGTATATAATTGCATTAAAGTGTTAAAATCTGAAAGCTATATCTAAATAACTCAAGTCTCTACAGCTGACCAACAGATAATTTGTATAATTGATAAGAATATTATCAGTAAGGCCTCCCCTTTACACCTATTGTCCTCTAAGTGAACTGAGAGTAAATGCATGAGGCCTTAATCTGGTTCTGGTAATGCATATAAATGTTTTTTACTTGAACCTGATTTCTTCCCAATAACCTTGTTTCTTGTGTGCATGTAAACTATATCAGACCACACAATACATCTCTAACTAATCAACAAAATCATGTTAATTGGTGAGAAGATGCTTACTGGACTGTCACCATGCTGGCCTCCACGGCTGAATCAACTTGTTCGTCTTCTCGAATGGCTGCCACAGAGGCCAGCCTGTCGGTTTCAGCCATGGACTCAGAGGAACAAGCCCCCGCAACAGGCAGAGCTCTACTAGCTGCTGCTCCAAGTTCTGGGAACTCCTGAGCTGAAGGGTTCGTAGTGAAGAAGGCAGAGGAGATGAGTGCAGTGCTGCGCAGACGGTTGAGCTCTTCTTCCAAGTGTTTCTTCTCCTGCATGACACTGGCTCGGTCCTCAGAGAGAGTTTCTATCAGAGCTGCAACAAGTTCAGATAAATGAGAAACACTGACGGACAAAACATGCCAACCTGTTAAACTTTAAAGAACGGTTCATCTTAAAAATGGAATTAAGCACGAGAGAAGAAGATAATTGTTGATATCTTATTAGGTATAATATTAACACGCTTATATTACCATGGTATGATATGCAATCTTTTAATATATATATATATATATATATATATATATATATATATATATATATATATATATATATATATATATATATATATATTTATGTCTTGATTAACTGTTTTAAATATACATAGCATGTTTCAAGACAAAATGTGCAACAACAGCTTCTTTCATTCAACATAATTATTACTCTCTACAGCACTCACCTTTGTCCTTGTCCTGCTGCTGGGTAACTTTCTGCAACTTGTCTGTGAGATCTTTGATGATCTGCTCTTTCTTCAGCTTCTCGCGTGTCAGAACAGTGTTGAAATTAGTCTAGAAACACACAAAAAAAAATCACCATTACCAGAGTTTTAACAAGCTCAACAGCAATTTTTTGATGACAATGGGGAATTTTAACCAAAGCACAAATGTTTAGAGAGGAAGTTCCAACTGTGCAGATCAGCTTGCAGCCATGGGAGTTACAGTTGTTTGGTTGATTTTTTACCAATCTGTTTGATTTTTTTTGCTTTGTTCTTTATCTGATCATTTCACCATGCATCATACCCGGGAACAAGAGACAAAAATGAAATGGAATTATGTTGGCTCAACTGTCATTTCAATTAATAGTAATCACAGCTCAATTATGTAATATTTTGTGCAAAACAAGTGTTTTACTAGCTCTAACTATGAGGGGTGGTGCAAGAGAGGGAGGTCCAATAACCACAACAGAGATTCAGAGAAATCTTTGCAATCAATAAGTGATAAAATACACAACTAATGGCCGTGTGAAGAGGAAAACAAAACACTTTATGCTGTGCCCTGGGGATCTTTTGGTATAAAGCGATTAGACAGACCATAAGTGGTGCCAGCACGGAAAAAAAAGGACGAATAAAAGAAAGAACATCCTGCTGATTTATGAGGCTTAACTTGAAATTGAATGTAATTGGCTGAAAGTGAGCGTCAATAATGATTAAAAATTAGAAAAGGTTTCACAAAGTAAGTCTCCCTGCTGTACTGCATTGCGTTACAAATCGGCACCGTTTAAAGTTGACTAGGCGGTGCTTCAATGTAGTTAGAAAATTACCACTGCACTCCATACACTCGGTTGCCAGTTTATTTTTTAAGTTCATCTATAAGTAATGGAGTCTAATACAACAGCCTGACAGTACACCCTACTCTAATGAAGGCTTGGAAAATGTTGATTGATCTTGAAAAACTTAAAAGGTGTTTCTGAATACTAACCTAATTGATGTAAATGGGACGGAAAGAATATTAATATCCCCGTCTACCTCTAAATGCTGAGGAGCTGAGCAGATCTCGATGCACTTGATGCAATCCGATAGCTGTATCTTATAAGTGCAATATATCATCAACTGTAGAAACAATCTACAAGGAGATTAGATAAAGGTTTGCTTCCTCTTCACTTAACAGCACAAGACATATTGTTTTTCCCACCTATTTACAGCCCCCCCAACACAAACCTGCTGCTCTGCAATTAATGATGTCTTGAGGTTCTGTATCTCCTCATTCTTCTTCTTCTCCAGGAGGTCCATCTGGGACTGCAGGGAGGCCCTCTCCTGCTGCAGCCGCTCTTGTAGTGCCGAGTCTAGAGACAAAGGTGCTCCAGCATCTGCACACCCCTCAGCGTGCAGCGACAACCCCTCCTCGCTGGAAGACATGGAAAAAAAAAACCTTGAATTCTGACCAAGAAGTAATGTTATCTGGTCATACAAGCACACACAAATACTAAAGGGATTCTCAATTAACAGTAGAATATATCGTTTGCTGATCTAACCTTATCTGTCATTGTATTATTCTAAATGCAAGCAGATGAAATGTATAAAACACGTTCGCTTATAACTTTAAAAACAAAAAACCAAAGCAAACATTTACCTTTTTGAGGATCGTCTCTCCTGAAGCTCATTCTCAAGTTGTCTAATTTTGTCTAACAGTCTCTTCTCCATCTCCTCCTTCTGCTGCTCTAACTCTTTAAAGGCATCTGGAGATACAACCTTAGAGGGCTCCTCTCTTTCTAAATCTTTCTCGGCTGCTTGCCTGTCCTGCTCTAGTTTTTTGGACAGCAGGTCATTTTCTGCCTGCAAATTGCTGACAACAGTCCTCAACTCTTGCTCCAGTTCATTGAAACTCCTCAACTGCTTTTCTTTTTCTTCACTCAGATCTGCTATTTGCTGGTCAACTTCCTGCTTAAGTTTCTGTTGCTGCTCTGCATGGTTCCTCTCAGCGTCCTGGGCTTGCTGCTGCAGGGAGGAGAGCTCGTTGCGCAACAAAATGGTCTCCTCATCGTGTCTGTCCACCAGCTCTGAGATGCAGTGGTCCTTCTCAATCCTCATGAGAGTCCTCAGCTCTGCTAGGTCCACTTCATACTCCTCATTTTTTACCTGAAGCTGTTTTTTGATACCTGCCAACTCTTCGCTAAGGACTTTGGTCTCAGCCTCTACCTGGGACTTCACAGCCTCAGCCTGTTGCATCTTGACCTCGTCAAATAACAGCCTCATCTCTTCTGTCTCCGACTCTTTGAGGGCGAGTTCAACCTCTAGCTTGCAGCGGAGCTCTGCGAGCTCAGTACTACGAGCCTCCAAGTCATTTATTTGTTTGTCCTTCTCTCTAAGCACATTGGCATGATGATCACCTGCCTCGCTTAACTTTGCACTATTTTCAGCAGCCAGGCGCTCCAGAGCCTCCTGGTTATCCTTGGTTAGGGTCTCCAGTTCTGCCTTGTGTTCCTGCTTCATTCGCTCCTCCAGCTCCTTTAAGTGGGTCTGCTCAACAACTTCCAACTCCTGCCGAATCTTCTGCTGGCTACGTTCAATCTCAAAGTGCAGATTCTCAAGCTGGCTGGTCAGAGAGTCTCTTGAAGCGGAGAGGGTCTTGATCTCCTCAGCTTGATCATTCACCATCTGCTCCAGGTTCTTGATCTTATCCTTCTGGTTACTCTCCGTTTCAACCCATTGCTCTTTCTCATTCTCAAGCTGAGTGAGTTCTTTCTCTTTGCGCTCCATAAGCCCCTCCAGCTCCAGCATCGCGCGTTGGACATCTCTCACAATATTCTGGTTTACTTGGTTTTCCTCCGTTAGTGTTTGAACATGCTTCTCAAGCTCTTGCCGAAGAGAGAGAAGCTCGCTTTGATGCTGCTCCTTCAGTTCCAGTTCATGGGTCTGGCGGATGTTATCCACAATGTTGCGCACCTCTGTGGTCATACTCCTCAAGACAAAGCCAAAGTCATGTTGTTCTTTTAATACCATGCCTCTTAAGTGACAGAGGTCATCCTTAACACTTCTCAAGTTGGAATGGGACTCCTCAGCAGCCGATCGGTACTTGTCGATAACTTGTTTCAGGACAGTTATCCTTGAGTTTTCCCTCTCTAGTATAGTGGTGTCCTGCATACGCTTGTTGTCAATAGCATTGATGACTGAAGAGTACAGCGACTCCACCATCATTTCAGGGCTAATTGGGTCACTGATGGGGTTCGGAGAGGTCAAGTTCTCTTCAATCACAAATTCATTAACAGCAGACATAAAGTCAGATTCAGGGCTCTCTGCTAGAGAATCCAAGTCAAGGGAGCCCTGCTGCAGGACTGGATCCATGTTTGGATGGCCAATGGTTTCAAAGTCAAATGTTTGTGCATCTATGCTGTCTGGGGATAAGTCCTCCAGAGGAGCTGGGACGGGAACATGTAAGGGCTGGCAGCTGGGTCCATGAAGGCTAAGTGATGGAGGGGTTTTGGAGGACATTGGTGTTGTGGTCCCAGGTATGCTCTCAGTCTGTGGGGTCAGCACAGTTGATCTGTGAGCGCTCCGACAATAAGATTCCTGCAAAAACAGAACAGATGAAGGGAGACGGAGAGAAGTGAAATACTTACATAAAAGCAAAATCATACAATGTATAACAGGGCTGCAACTTAAAAATTGTGATAGATACTCATCATAACTCCTCAGAGCCCAATATAAGCCTTTAATTTGCTACTTTTGTTCACTCAGTAGTCCCAAACCCCCAAAACTAAGAAGCAAATCCATATACTTAAAAGGTAAAACCAGCAAGTTTTATTTTACATTTTGCTTAAAAATTACTAAATTAATTAGCAAAATAGTTGGCAGTTAACTTTTTCAATCGATTAATCAACTAATTGTTTCAGCACCGATGTAGAACCTACTTATATACTTATTAATAACACAAATAAAAGGTTGTTAATGAAGCTGCTGTTACCCTTTGTTCACTTAGCAGGTCAGTAATAGTTTGAGACATCTCATCCACACTCTGTGCAGCTTGGACCAGCTGGTGAAGCGTCTCTACATGTCGATTTAAGGGCTCAAAGTCACACATTGTGGGGACCCTGTAGAAACAAAACAATCAATACAATTTTAGAAATAATTTAATAATTTACAGCTTTAACGTAACCTTAACAACAATCTGTGTATTTCATGTATAGTTTCGTGAACAGCTGTGCAACCCAGCCCTTCCTCACCAAACACACCCAGTATGATTTCACAGACTATAATTTCACTAAATTGCAGCGTTGATCTACATCGGTTTGACCGATTTTCTACTAGTTTTTAGAGACTCAGTGCAGAAGTTAGAATTTGTCCACTCTGGGTTAGAGAAATGTCAAGTTTATACTAAAAACAAGTTCAAAAACTGAGGACAGTGACTTACATTAGGAAAGGCTGCACCTCTAAAGGACAACAAGATTTCAAGTACTGCAGGTCCTCAACAGAGATGTCTGGAAGTTCATCATCAAACCTTCTGGGCTTTCGTGTCTATACGGATCATAGACAGAGCAAACAAAGAGGCAGCTTAGAAAACACTGGAAATAATGTACATGATAATAACAACTTGGTCAAAGTCTTAAATTCTAACTTACACAAAAGGATGTTGGAGGCCACGAATCAAGTCCTCTAAACAAACGATTTCTGAGGAAAGACTTCCCTGAAACAAAAGAAGTACAATAATCAAATCTTGATCTTGTGTTATTTTACAAGCACAACTCAAATGTCATCAGGTTAGAGTTTTCAAAGGGCACTTACTAAAGAGTTTCCCAAAGGATTCCCTTTTGAACTTCTCTGCCTCGTATAGTAGTTTGCCATCCTTCACAAGTGCATACGCCCACTGAAAAGAATAATTGTGAAGATTTTACAACAACAAATTCATAGTTATGTTTCTGAACATGTCCACTTTCAGGACCTTGTGGCGTTCCTAAGCATGTTTTTTAATGTTGCAGCTATACAGCAATTTTCTAATAAGAGTTTAAATGTCACAAAAGGAGATCAGTTAGTGTCATTCATGTTCAAATAGAAAAGGAAAGCAAAAATGTGCACACAGAAGTGGTTTCCTGTTGCATCAACTACAGTAAAAAAAAAGAAAAAAACAACAACAAAGAGACACAAACAAACCTAAAATCAGAGGACAGATATGAGCTTATTTCCCAGTCATAATAAGTTGAAGCATGATATACACACAGGAGCCTTCGGCAAAGATTCAAAGAGCTGATAAAGTCTTAGCCTCATGCTGATGCAATGGGAGTCGTCACCAATAGCAAAACTTCCAAACCACCTAGCGTTACACTCTTAGTCCTTCATGAGCCTCCTAAATAGGATGTTCCACATGAAAGAGCACTAAGACCAGTTCCACTTCCAGCAAAGACATGAGACTGCAATGCCAATGAAAAGCAGGCATTTTCCCCCAAAAGACAAAAAACAATGAAGGACTAAAAAAAGGCTTAAAAAGAACTTAATCGTCAAGCAACAGTAAACAACATAATAGGTCTGTTCTCTCTTCATCATAGCGGTAAAGTAAGAGAACATTTCCCAATTAGAGCAGAATATGTAAATTATGTCCTCGGCGCTAAATGAGCCCAAAAGCCAAAGACTCGTTGAGGCAAAAGAGCTCACCTCTTTGTATCTCCGTGTCTGGACACATGATTAGTGTCCAATAATGGGATTTAGCACTGACCTCTCTGTAGTGGCGCATAAACATTTTTCTCCTGACGACTTCCACCACTGCCAAGCAGTACATCTGGGGCACAGTGCTGAGGGCGTCCACCACCCTCACTCTCTCTATCAGCTCTGTCAGAAGTCTGAGCAGAGCCTGAAGCTTCTCGCCATCCTGGTCCGCATGAAGCATCACGTAGCAGCACCATCTAATGCAAAATCATGAGCACCGATGAAGTTACAAACACGATTCTTTTAAAACTTTTAAAAATCAGTAAGCCGACATAAAATAGAACAAGCTCAAAGAGAGGAAGTGGTTTTCAGTCTCACTTGAGTCGGACTTGAAGGTTGTTTGCGAGCTCTTGTTTGGCAGTGGTGCACTTCTTTTTGATGTCCAGCAGCTTCCTGTGGTTGTTCAGCATGATCATCAGCTGGTTGGTGTGACTCAGACACAAGTCAGGCAGAACAGATGTATCCTTCAGGTTTTCAGCCCGCTTCTGATTGGCCAAAAATCCCTGTAAGAGACGACATATCAGCATAACTCATTAAAAACAGAAGATAAACACAGCACGTTAAATTGTATTTATCTCTCTTTGCATACCTGAGCAAGTTCTTTCTGTTCGTTCACCAACTTCTTACAGCTTGCAATCATTTGGTCTAGAGCGTACAACCGGTCCTCAAGTCCCTTGATGGCTTTCATGTTTTGATTATCTAGCTTGGCAATAGTGTCACGACAATCTGTCAGGAAGGGCTGAATGATCCGTGGGTCGAGCTGAAAGAAACATTTCAGTGAGGAATTTTCCACCATAATACTTGGCTACACATCCACAACTCTATTGACACGTCTATTCATTCATCTGTGACTCACCCTATTGATGGAGTCAAAGCATTTCCTCACAACAGATTCCACATCATTGGGTCTGTCTTGCACATTGATCCAGTCTAATAGTGTGACATTGAAGCTGGACGGGTTGGCGAACTCTGGAGTGTCATCGTCGTCATCGTCGTCATCATCCAAAAGCGCAGCTCTCAGCCCACCACTGTCGGTCATTTCATTTGTTTCCTTGTCTCCAGCTGGTTCACATGTGGCCGTCCCCGGGGCCGAGAAGGAGGCTGATAACTTGGAGGGCCTCTTTGCACCAGCACCGCAGAGCACAGAGTCAGTGGATTTTTCTTCTTCTGTCCCATCTGAATCCTTTCCTGGGGTTGAGCTGGACTTCTCCATGCTCTCTCTGTAGCTGTGTCTTGTTAAACATTCCAGCAGAGGTATCCTGGCCATGACTGAAACTGCTGTCCCTAACCTGCGATCAGAACAACACGTGTATTAAGACATCAAGCTCATTTCCTTTTAGCAGAAAGATATTACTTGCATGTATTTACCACTAATTCAGATATTTGATTGAGCTACGATTGTGATTAAATCATTTTAAACTGTTATTATTTACCATTAGTACTTTTTTATTTCAAGTTCATAACTATTGGATAAGATAAGCACATTAAAAAAATACCATGTCCTCTGTTCCCACACTTACTTTGTAAGTTTAATCTTAATTTCTTCCAAGTCATTTTGATAATTTGCGTACGACGTGTCAAATTTCACGAGCAACTTCTGATAAGACAGAGTGCAGTCATCCAGATTAGCCATAATTGCAGCCCAGCCTTGGTGTTGAAGGTGTTCATCATGAACCAAACGTTCACAGAAAGAGCTAAGTTTGTTGGCAACTTCAAACATTTCCTGGAGAGGCAAAGAGAAAAGACAAACAAACAATGTCAGGGCAAGTTAGGAGCATTCCATAGTTAATTGATAGGTTAACATGATTTTATATTATACATGTCATTAAAAAGAAAGATAATTACCAGAGCAAGTTGTGTTCGCGAGGCAACAGTGTGAAAGACAGCTGGCATCAGTAGAGACTCCTCCACCTTAACCTGAATCTCACTCTCAATGGAGAAGGTGGTTTTGGGGATCGTTGGATCCCGGTCACACAAGATCATCTCTTTGTTGAACAGGAATATGGGGTTGGTTTCCTAAAGATCAACAGTAAGACATCAGTAAGAACATCACACACACAGCCTGTATACCCTCAAGGAAAATAAAAAGCTGATGAACAAATTGCATAAACTTACAGTGCCAGCACTGTAGCTGCAGACACGCCTCTCTGCAGCCATACATTCCCCTCCATTGACAACGAGGACTTGATGTTGAATTGCAATCTTGTATTTGGCTTGGATGGCATGTTTAAGCTCCAGTACACTAAAGACAAAGGGACGAATATATTTAGGTCACCACAGTCAAGATGTACTCACCACTATTTCTGACAATAAAATTGGTAAAATGCCAGTTTCTTACGTTTGGACAGCAAGATCAGTGTCAAATGTCAATGTGCTGCCATTGTTGACCTGGAACACATACAACTTCATGTTGAATCTCCCAGAGTTCTCGGCACTCGCCTGTCTTGCTCATTTAGTCATTCAAGGCCGACCTGTGGAGAGAAAAAAAACACAGACGTACATGAGATCGCTGATAATCTAACTTTTTATGAAGTTTTAATTTTGAATCAGTAAATACGTACTGGTGAGAGATGAGAGATTAACTCAAAAAAGACCAACATGACATGAACTCCTTCCACAGGAACCTGTAAAACCTTTGTTGTCTACTGAGTGACCTTAAGCTGAGTCACGCTGTGGTCGGTTACAGGTTACTGTCAAGTGTTAAATATGTAAGAAGTCATCTAATATGTTTGTCTGATGTAACACAAAGACAAACTTTCAGAAGTGCCTGAAGAAGTAGACAGCTCACATTTGTTGATGTGTTTCTGTAAAGTGGCGAGCCAGAAGGCTGCACCAGTGATATGACAAGCTACAGATATTAAAAAATAGAGTCGGCAAGAACAAACCACTGATTGTTGAGTGTTGTTAGCGTGACAATATAAAACACCTTACCTGCTAAGTTGCTATCACATACTACGCGAATGTCGGTTTGCTAATCACCGTCAATAGCAGTTTGCACGTCTGTGGGCCTCCTATCCTTCAGGGTTACCCGAGAGCAAATGTTTATGTTCACCGTTTTGTTTAGGAGAACACTTACTCAGTGTTAGAGGCCTCCAGTTTATCTTGGGTACAGTGCCAAACAAGGGGGCCACCGGCAGCAGCTAGCGCGCTAGCTGGTCAATAATAACTCGCTGACTGCGCTAACTAGCTATTAGCTAACACAGCTGTCAGGCTAGCGCAGGACAGCTATTTCTAACGTCGATGAATTTGACAAATGTAACAGAATTCCGCAAAACGACCCACATAATCTGCTCAGACGTATATTGGTGTAAGAATGACATCACACACTGAATTAATTAAATAAATGATGTTGTTTCCTTACCTCACTTTGCTCGCATCTCCCCGTTCTTGTCTCCACCTCGTCTGGGCGAGTTGGCTAGCTATAAAGCTAGCAACTGAGCTAGCTAGCTAACCTGTTTTAGCTTGGCATACATATAGCTAGCTTAGCGAGCCACTTAGCTAACGTTAGCTAGACTAAACTAGACTAGAATAAGTGACAACCATGGTTAGTTACACAGATTAACCATACTGCTGCTCTAGAAATGTCTAATTTGGCAAACTACGGCCGAGAAGGTGTAACGCACGAACAAAATCACAAGTTGTTTATCTCAGGTAGCTAACTACGCTAACACCCTCTCAGTAGCTCTGTCTGTTTTGTTGTTGTCATCTGCTAATGTGCGGTCCGTGGACGATTCGTTCAACAGTGACCCGATGAAAGCTAGCATAACACAGCTGTCTTGTGAGCTGGGGTCAATTTACTTTATTATATATTTTAGTTACGTTAAGTTATGAGCTGTGCGTTGTATTCTAAATTTGTACACATATTAATAGCCTAAAAGCTACAAGTCTATTTTTTTTAATTTTTTTTTAACATTTGAATGTAGTCGATAGAAATAATTTATTACGCTTTTATTTTTCTGCTTCATTCACATTAACTTTTAATGCACTTTAACATCTATTGGCTTGCAGCACGAAATATTGCCAATCTTGTAAAAAAAAAAAAAAAAAAAAAAGTGAGACAGCGTCAGAAAACCTGCTGTTTGTTATTGTCTGTGTCGCTGACGTGATTTAAAAGCCTGCTGGCGTCAGTAAAAAAATGAATCAGCAGCTAAAGGAGGACGTCACACTGAAGCGGTTCAAAAGAGTCGGCTCTCAAAACGGGGTCGGACCGCCCATCGTTATGTGCGTTCGTCACTGTGCCTCTCCAGGTGCATTCTGGGAAAATAACAGGGGGGGAAAAAAACGCTGTGGAGTGTTTTGCTGCAACATGAGAAGGGGTGTGGTTAATGCGAGGCTGCAGTGTGTGGAGGAGCCTCTGCTGCAGAGAGGAGGCAGTTTGGGGGTTATCTTCAGCTGCTGTGGAGTTTATTTTGAAACACAAACTTTTCACTGTCTTGTTTTTTCTTTATCGTGTTCATGGTGGGAGACATGACAGGGAATGTGCTCGACAAGAAATCAAATTTAAAAAAACTGATAAATAAAGAACACAAAGTGCAAAGTTGCAGCAATTGTTTTTTTTTAATATGCTTTTAATCCAATGAAATCACAGAGGAAAGGACATGAACGCAAGCGAAATCTCTGACATCCGGCCACACAAACAATCAATGCATTTTATTATTTTTTTTAGTGCGCCTTTATTATTGAAGACCGCAATCAATTATAATGACGGGCTGCTGTCATTCAAAATTTAATTTTTGCACTCCAGCCCTAAATGCTATTAAGAAAGGCCAAATAACAACTGCTGCCAAGTAGATAAACAAATAGTATCCAAATGTTTGTGAAAATTAAAGTATAAACATTATTGTTTACTTTCCAAGGTTTGCTGAGCTACATCTAATGCACACTTGTGGAGAACAATGAGGTCAAATATGATATTTCATGTATTAAATAAACAAATATATCCCTAACGACCCGGCTGCCTAGTTACATCATCAGCTGCCACTAACGCACCGTATGAATAACCCTTTTATTGCGAGGGCCTGTTTGTGTTTGACAAACTGTGACAGAAATGTAATTGCCACGGCCATATGGCCATTAAACTGCACGGTTATTATGTTACTGTTTTGTTTGTTTGTCCATTTTCATTTAGGTGAACTGACCCTTTAATCCTTGTAACGTTTCATAACCAAATCCTCCCCTAGAGGTCGCTGTCTCACAATTATGAATTTCACCCAAACACATCAAATGGAGAAAAAAAGGTGTTTTCTTTCTCTCTCTCTTCTCGTCAGGCTGCTTCTCACACCGTCACGTGCCACCTCAATCAAAACTCTTGCAACAGAAAGTCTCTGATTTTCTACCTGCAGTGACTTCTTGTGCAGTTCACAGAGTCACTGTGCAAAAGGTCACTGTAACCCTTTTTAAAATGTCCACTCTCACTGTGTAATCTTGAGCAGCAGTGCGACAGTGTAAATAACAAGTTGTTCTTTAACCAGAGGATCAGGGTTCAGACCCTGTGCTCGCCTCTGACACTCCTATTGAATGGTGCATTATGATTTACATACAGAAATTATTATTAAAACATTTGATGAAGGTGGCAAAATACAACAATGACCATAATGTTTTGAAATATTTCATATATTACATATTAAATGGGCTGAGAAATGCACAGTATGTTATCTTCAGTATCAGTTAGATGCTACGGTCCAATGACCCGAACAGAATCATTGCATTATTTTTTTCCTCATAACTTTGGAAAAGTCACAACATGTTAAGATACAATCGTGTTACATACATGCCCCTCAGGTGATGTGCCACAGCTTTCCCACGATCGAAACCAAGCAAGGTGAAGCAGCTTTTATTTTCTCTGCTCTCCACCTGTGGAACAAGTTTCCTCTTAAACTGTCAGCTCATTTAAAATCAGGCCCAGGGCTTAAACAATTACATAATATAACAAATCTGTAACTATTTATTAGATTGCTTCTGTTTTTATTGTTTTTAATGCAATTTCTTTAATCTTTAACTATTTC
Source organism: Pagrus major (assembly GCF_040436345.1). Lineage (NCBI taxonomy): Eukaryota > Metazoa > Chordata > Actinopteri > Spariformes > Sparidae > Pagrus > Pagrus major. The sequence continues at coordinate 20,658,193 of NC_133235.1, read as the reverse complement.
TTTGCTAACTTTTGCTTTGTTTTTACTGTCTTTCAAATGCAATCTTATTTTAATGGATTTCTGTGCCCCTTCAAAGCACTTTGAATCGCCCTGTGTCTGAATGCTGTTATAAATAAACTTGCCTGTCCTAGCATGTTTTTCGTACCTTCATGCTCATTTATCATGTGATGTTATGTGGCCAAGCATTACTCAAACCCAGAGGACTTCATTTTAATTTCTATAGGAACAATCTGCAGAGAGACTGTGTGGTACAGAAATTAGTTTTTGTAAATTAGTTGCTACTAAATGTGTTGCTTTTATGTGCTGTTTTAGACGAAGGTACAGTCCCTGCTTTATGTTATTGTGTCCAATAATCCCCAGATGTCTTCTTAGCTAATTGTTGTTTTTTAAGAATCAGCTGTGAACTGTTTTGAGTTTCAAAACATTAGTGTGAGCTGGGAGAAAAGTCAGAGACTGTTGAGTCAATCCCACATTAACCATTCAGCTGTAATGATCAGTTAGGCATCCTTGTTCCTTGATCTGTTAGCAGGCACTGTGAAAAGATTGCTGATGCAATCTGTAACAAGTGACCAAACCACCTGTTTTTCTTGCTGGAAATGAATTCCATTGAAGTGGACTGTAAAAGGATGACCTTGTTTCAGTTGAGTTTTGCTTGGTGGGTTTGAGATGGTTTAATAACTTGAACTTGAGCGATAGAGGAAGAACGAAAAGCTCTGCCAGAACAGGCAGCGAGGTCACCGGCCTGATCCGGGCACAGCTATCTGAGATCTCTGAGAGGCCTGTACTCGTGAAGGCCAGCCGCTCCGTGTACACTGCACCGGTTACGTCCTTAGATGGTAGTTAAAAGCTGATGTGTCTGGATTGCACGCTAGAGCGTCTAAATATAAAAGAGAATCAATAGAGACTCATATCTTCCCTCTGCAACTAGTTTGTGTGTTGTGTATTAGTTTGTGTATTCAGTTTAGTCAGATTTGAGTTGATTTAAGTTGCCAGTTCTCTCTTTCTGCTCATAAATTAATGTTTAAAAGGTTTATAATGTATTTTTAATTTGTCTTTTTTTGATATAAAACATCATAAATAAACCCAGTAATGAAAGAAACATTCAGATCCTCTACCAAAGTAAAAGTACATTTAAAACACTGCGAAAATACTACAAGTAGAGGTCCTCCACTCAAACCCTTATGTAAGTAAAAGTATGTATTAACAGCTACATTTACTTATAGTATCAAAGTTAAAAATACTTACTGTGCAGTAAAATGGTCCCTGTCAGTGTTAACTCTTATCTGATGATTTATGGATTAATATCACTGTTGCATTAATGTTTATGTTGCATTAATGTTGATGATTAATGATGAGTTTAAAGCAGTTTTAACTTTTAACTTTAATGTTGGTAGCATTGCTGTCTTTGAGAAGCACCAGTCTATAGAGCATGACTATAAAAAGTCAAGAAAAGCCTTGTTTTCTGCTTGGTCACAGTGCCTTCTCCAGCTAATTCAAGAGGGTTTTTAAATAGTTAATTCATCTTGTAGTTGGAGAGATGTCTCAACACATAAAGGAACACGTAATCCTTCAGTGCAGAAATATTGAAATTCAAAATCACCATTCTGCTGGCCAGTTATGACAAATTCATACAAGAACAACACCACTGTCTTAAGTACAAATCTCAGGTCTGTAACAGTTTGTCAGATGTAATGTGGGTGCAAACTACAAAGAAAAGTCATTACATCATCACAATGTTATGTGTTGAAAACTTGTATGTTGAAGTAAACATGTATGTGACGCTGTGATCCTCTCACTGAAGTTACACAGTGCAGAAACAAGTGATGAGGGGGCGGAGCGGCTGAGACAGAGACACCATTCTTCCTGTTACACGACACTGTAGCATCAAAATGGTTTTGAAGCTGTTATTTTAAGGTCAAAAAGTTACATAATGTTGCTTTAAATAAGACAATAAGCTGCAGTCAGAGAGCCTTGCGTGTCATTTTGTACATTTTTAAACACAAACTAAGTTTTGATGAAGAACTTGCACATCAGGACACGTGTGAACACGATAAGATGGAAACGAACAGACAGGAAACGTAACCAATAACTAATAATAAGAAAGTCAGTGTGATATATGAAGCAGTGCGTCATTGTTAATTTTGTATGCGACTACTGTGAGTGTTGCCTTCAGTTAGTGACTGGGCCTTCACACGCTAAACTTAACCACATATTCATAGTGCTTTATGTATATTTTCTGATCATCTGGATGTTTAGTAAATAAGATGATTAAGCTTAAGATGGAGGCATGTAAAGTCTTCCCTGCATTCCTCAAGGGGCATGATAGCTCTTCCTTTTGATTGCAGCTGCTTACGTACATTACAACTATCTGATCAATAACAATGCATCTTCATTTCATTCAGTATGTATGGTACATTGCCTGCGGCCGTTTGTGGTTGATGGATAAATATGCGATAATTTGAGACCGGCTCCATCCTGTCGTCAGTAAAGCAATGTGATCAGAGTGCAGTCTGAGATGGTTTTATAGTGAGGCCTTTGTGGAGATTCACATGAAGGTTTTTGCCTGAAGATTTGTATTTAGTCCTCATCTCTGCAAGTTCAAATGAGAATCAATAATTCAGACAGGTTTCATTAATATTACTCTCCAACTTTTTTTCCCCCCTTCTCTTTGTGTAAATGAAACTCGGCTGCTCAAGTATTCATGGTGACCGCCAGAGTCCTGGGCAGTTCTCAGGGGCTAGAGCAGTTTGGAGGAGGAAGAAAACCAAATGAGTCAAATGGGAAATGTAAAACTCTACCTGCTGAGGTCATCGTGTGGCTCACACTTCAACTTCTTATTTGAGCCATTTTCAGATAATGACATTTATTCAAACTGAAATAGTTGAGATGAGGTTTTGATTATAATTAAACACAAAGTTCACTCTCTCTTTCTTTCCACGAGAGTATATTTGCACTTTCACTTATAAATGATAAGTGATGGGAATTACATCTACTCAAGTACTGTATTAAAACAGTGTTGAATAGCTCTATATTCCAACAGTAATCACTGTTGGAATGTTGTGTTTGGTCAGTAACCTCATGAAGTAAAAGAGTAAATAACTTTCCTGGTATCCCTGCCCACTTTATTCAATCAGGACAGGGGGATTTTGAGCTATTGTACTTAAGTACTTACATTTTCTGCTACCTTGCACTTCCACTCCACTACATTTTGTTGGCAAATATTGTGTATCATCCAAGAGGGCATGCCACGAAAGTGCCGCTGTGGTAGATAAAACACGCTAAAGTGCCCTCGAGGGTGCCTTTCCAGTGGACAAAACATGATAAAGTGTCACAACTTTCTGCACGTCGTAGCTCCACCACATACAACCAGTGCCCTTTTTATTTTTTTTGGCCCTGTTGCTGAAGAATCCACCACTGAGTCCACCACAAGCTGATAATCGATTGACCCATAGTATACAGACATGTAAATATGTGTATATTTTACTTTTACTTGTAGTTTTGATACTTAACATCAGATACTTCAAGGTTTTTACTCAAGAACCATTCGTAGAACCTGATGACCCGTATACATGCTGATAATTTCTTGTTTATTATCTTGTGTGGTCTGTCTTCTTCCAGGTCACCGTAGTGAAGAAGAGGTTGTGTAGCTCGAGCATCACTTGGCGACGCCTTGGCCTGCTCAGTCGTCCTCCTGGATCCACATTATTCTCTTATGTATCTTATATAATCAACTTGTATCAGACATTTTGTCACTGAAATCTGTATACTCTGTGTTGTTGTTGCTCTGTTCTGTACACGTAACATCTACTGCACGTCTGTGCGTCCTGGAAGAAGGATCCCTTCTCTGTGACTCTGCCATGTTGTCACCCCAGGTTTTCTGGGGAGTTTTTGCTTACTTGAATCTAAGTTTCTAAGGCAATGTGACTGTGATTTTAGGCTATACGCATAAAATTGGCTTGACATGACTACAACCAAGTTAAGATAATTAATTCTCTTTGAAATAATTGGACTATCCTTCATTCTCTGTTATATAATGCTCTGAGAAATGGCTGAGATTCAATGACTCTGAGTCTGTTCGCCATCTTGTATTTACTGTTTTGGGTCAGCCATTTGCCAAGAAGGTGCCTGGATGAAATGATGGTCCATAATAGTAGCGCAAATATTATCATGAGTCAAAACACACTAAGTAAGCCAGAGAATTAACTGCATAACTCATGTAAATAAACAGAGCATGAAACTCTGTTTAAGGCCAAGTTCATTTGAGACACACAAAAGTGTCCCTTGTTAAAAAATCTTGATATAAAAATCTTCACAGCCAGATTCAACAATCACTGCAGCTTATAAATGTTGCATTCACTAAAATGGAGAGCAGCAGGATGAGCATAGTAGTGTGGTTTTTGAGAGGAAGTTCCAAATTTGGTCAACAGATGGTGGCAGAAGGCTGACGATGACACACACAACGTGTAGCGTGTTGCAGAAGTGGTTCATTGTTACATAAAGACAAATATATACGCCTGTTACCTTCAAATGTTCCACAAAAAGCAAGAAAACAACTACAAAATAGTTGCTTCTACCTCATCACAAGCAGAAGCACAAAACGAAGACTCAATCGTGATGTTTGCAAGACGTTTACTCGGCCTGCTCGGTCATTAATTCACAAATATCATGAATAATGATCATGATCTCCTAAACAGCAGGTTCTCCTTGCTGCTGAATGTGTAATTGCTCACACACTAAGCTGCCGAAGCAAAGAATAAAAAAGTTATGTGTCATGTTGCAGCTGTGCAGAGATGCGCATTATCTTCCCCTCTGTCACAACAGGTTTGGTTACATAATGAATTAGAAAAACAAACCAAAGGAAAAAAAATACCGTGTATTCAAAACTATTAGTGCTGTATTAATCCTCGTAAGAACACAGAACAAAAATGCTAAGATAGGTCTTTTCAGAATTATCTACTTTTATATCCCTTGGAAATCACTCTGAGCTAAAACCAATATTAATGTTGAAGCTGTGATTCAGCTGTAATACTGGGAGGGAGGAATAATAAAAAATGGTTATTGGCCTCTATATTATTAATGTGTGAGAAACGCCGCAGGCTGCCTGGGAGTTCAGGAACTGTAATGCTTTAATTTTTCCTCCATTATATTTAAATGAATTTTTTATATAAAACTTTCTCATCTTGGCAGAGTTATTTTATCCTTTCCTGCGTCAGAAAAGTCACTTGACTTCAAGTTATGACGTAATACAAACACACATTACACACATACACAAATATGCTTTTCTGTCTGTAGCTGTGTTTGCCTTGTCCCTCCACCACCACAAACACTCCTGCACCAACACCAGAACCTTGACTGATTGTGACAGTCATCTGGCCTTGAGCAGCTGTTGTTGTAATGCGCATTCACACCAGCAGGTGGCTCTGCTCTTCCCTTTTTGATCCATACCACACCACCCCACTATAAGATCCTATAATGTGAGTACCTTTTAAACATGCAGTGATATTTGGTGATGCATGCTGGGAAGAAGGTTGGCCTAATGTGACATCCAGGTGTGTGTCTGAGACAATAATAATAAAAAAAACTCAGCTGTATCACTGCCTTTTTTTAGGGTTTGCACAATATACATATTTCAAATTATTGTTGAATTTGTACTTGTATTCTTTTTTATATTTTCTACTTATTTATTATAACTGTTTTTATAATTGATGCTCTATATTTCCCCCCTTTGCTGCTGTAATAATGCACATTTCCTACTGCCATACTAATACAGGATCATCTTATCTTGTCACAGCTAAATACACATGAGTATGTCAAAGATGTGGGGGCCACAGGAAATGTGCCAGACATCTACTTTCCAATCTGATCCAAGAAATGAAGGGGCTACACAATCATTTTAGGAGATCCAATACACATTTGGTGCAAGGAAGTCCCTTAAAGGCCCATATTGCAGTCTGTGCACGCACACGTGTGAAAGTGTGAACGTGGGGTGTAACAGCTGGGATGTTTTCTCTGAACAATAAATGCAATGTATCTGCAGCATCTCGGTTTATATCTCACAGCAGCCCAAAAACATTATTTTATATTTCTTTATTATTTTTTTTGTGTGCGGTTGCATAACTGTCAGGTAGGTTATTATAATGATGTGCACGTTGCGAGTTTCTCCCCCTCCACCAAATCCAATCACACCCTCCCCCATCTCAAGTACAATTACGTGATGGGTGACGTTTCAGCATGCGGAGGAGGGCGCTGGGCAGGGACCACTTGGACCAAAGAGGACTGAACGCGATTTCATTTCAGCGCAGAGACAACGCATTGAAGGCAGCGGACCCGGGGCGCCGTGCTGAAAGCCTGCCGAGCCCATTGTCTCCTTTCACACAGAGCAGCTGAGGAAACGCGGGGTCTGACCAAAAAAAAACAGCCGTGCAAGCCCCCTGAAAGGAGTGTCCAAGTGGTAGGCATTGCGGGAGAAAAAAAAAAAAAAGAGAGGAGAAAAAAAAGAGAGAAAAGGGGGGGGCCCTGGATAGATCTGGCCAATAACGGAAAATGAATCACAGTCAAGTTTTAATAATATGAGCAAGAGCCGCGTTTTGTTGCAATTGGCGACCAACTATTGATGCTTCTGCGCCGATCGTTTTCCAGACCATCAGTTCGCGCGGACTTCTTTTGTTCGCGTCGCTTCAGCCCCCAAAAAATTTCTAGTGTTCATATCTGAGCTGCGGCTGTAAAAGAGTTAGTCCACACAGAAGAAGACGAGACAGACCAGAAACAAAGATGAATTTCCAGTCGAGCGTCCCAGTGTCCGGTATCTCGCAGCAGTCTCAGCCGGCCATGCCCACTCCAGGCACGGTCCCGGTGGCAGTTCCCGTCCCGGTTCCCCAGTCCATCCCGTCCCAGTTCGGATCCGGATCGTCTGCGAGCTCAGGGGCAGGCCAGTTCGGTTCGGGGACTGTTTCAGGCCAGGCTGCCCAACCCGGCCCGGCGGGCTCGCAGTTTGTTTTGTCCAACTCAGCGGCCATCAGGGCAGAGATCCATCGGTTCGAGTCTGTCCACCCCAACATTTACGCAATCTACGACCTGATCGAGCGCATCGATGACCTGGCCCTGCAGAACCAGATCCGAGAGCACGTAATCTCCATTGAAGGTGAGTGAAAAGAGGGGAAATATCATGCGATCATACGAGCTTCTCATTCATTGAGGAGGGCTGGGGGGGTGGTGGTGGATGGTGGAGTGGGGGGTGGATGTGTGTCTGTTGTCTCCTGTCCCTTCCTTTTATGTACACATTGTGATGGTCGCAGAGGACAGTGTCAACAATCACACTTTGAGGATGGGGGCGTAGTCGATCTCATAGTCCTGCTCAAATTGCCCCCCATGCACACTGCAGTGTTATAACAATAAAACGTTCAATGGCACTCAGCAGAGCTCCCAGCCTGTGTGATAGTAATGAGCTCTCAAATACTGTTTCTACTTCTTTAATGGCACACTGCTCTGCACTACAGTCTGGGTGTTTTCTCCTTTCATTTTTGATATTCATTTTGATTTTGACATGTTAGATGAGACTAATGATTGGCCCTGAGCAATGCAGAGGCACATGGACATAATTGAGTTTGCTACAAAGCCTCTCAGCAGGTGTCAAAACTGTTAAATAAAGTCCACATGTTGTTACCTGACCACTGAGGGATGACAGCGACCTCTCCACTGATATGTGCAAAGCTTGAGTGAGTATGATGCACTTGTCAGATGTGAGCGTCTTAAATGATGGTAGCGGTTTCTCCCTGCTACTCACACGCCCATTTATCCCATCAATGGCTGTGTGTGACATAGCAGTCAGTGGACTGTCCATCAAAGTCAGCAGTCATAGGTTTTTACAGGAGCATCACGGCGGCTGACGGTTGCACCAAGAACATCTTCGGTGGCATTGTGGTGATTGAGATGCAGCTAAGCTGGAAATCTATTCGCAGGATTTGAGGAATAATTTGGCATAACAGTTAAACCAGCTTGGCTAGTTTGTTTTTTGGCAGAAATTATGAGTTGACAGTGGAAGAGCGAGATTTGAAAGTGTTATTCTTTAGTGTTTGACTGTACTGGGCGAGATAATGTGAGCATTTTGTCCTTTTTAGCAAAAACACAGCAATGTGTATTTGTTTGTGCAGCAGCTACGCTTCCTGTAAAGGCGTTGACAGCATGCAAACGGCAAAGAGTCATGGGAAAGGTAGTTGAATGCTCAAACAAAAGATGCTTAAAGGGGCAATATGTGAGAACCTAGTTAAAAAAAAACGTTGAAAAATCAGCAGAAGAATGTGAAGAAATCACAGTTTTGACACTATGACGTCTATTTATTGTATTGCAAGAGAGTTGGCATGCTAATCAGCTAGCCCCAGTCTGTCCCAGTCTAAAGCTACTGTGCTAGCGGTGTAAACATTTCATTGCAGGGCTAACAGAGCTAATTAGCTCACAAAGGCTACTGTGAGAGGCAGTGTGCATCTCCTTATTTGCTTTGAGTATGAACTGGATAGATGGCCATTTCTTACATGGTGCACCTTTTAAATGCAACTTTAAGGAAGATATTGATTGGTTTAATTTTTATTGGTGACATATTAATGGTTATCAGGACTGTCAGAGATCTTTAACAGGGAAAGAATAGCCAACATCGAACATACTTGGATTTTGTACTTTTTGTTTTGCTTTTGCTGAGGTTATGTTTTCACCTGTGTCTGTTTGTTTTCATTATTGTTTTGTTGGTTTGTGAGCAGGATAACACAAAAACTACTGAACGGATTTCTATGAAACTTGGATGGAGGATGGGTCTGGGCCCACAATAGCCCCCTTTAACTCTTTGTGTTGATCCAGGATTTTTTTTCTCACTTTCTGTAACATTACGTGACAGGATTTTCGACATCTTTTGTTAATTTCTCAGGGAATATTGCATGGATCTGCTGCATTTAGGTGGCTGCTATCTATGAGTGAGTACAAAAGGGGAATGTTGAGTCTTGGCGCAGGTATGCGCTCTACCCAGTGACATTCTAGTTGAACAATGTTTTTGAGTTTTTACATCACCTTGACTTACGTCACACAACATAATGGTCATGACCATGGAAATGTGTTTTTTATTGAAAGAATGCATCTTGTGAAGATAAGCAATCAACTGGTGTGCTGTGTCTCAGTTCAAGCTTTTTAGAAAAAGACGATTTTCCATTTTTTCTGGTGCCTTAGGACTGTTGCATAACCTCCTCAATGAAGGCACGTCTTTATTCAGTCTTGATGGGACAACATTGGAGCCTTTTATGATTTATCTCTTAGATGTACCTCCTCAAAATCCAGAAAGGTTATAGCTCGCTTTACTCACAAATTTGTTTTTGTTTGTTTGTTCTTCCTAAAACATGAGCAAACACTCAACCTGAAGGAAAACTTCACCAGCAGCTTCCAGCGGTGGGTGTCATAAATTTGAGAAGTATTTTTGTGGTCGTGAACTTGACTTTTATTGTGGATTCATTCTCCTTCAAGCTGTTGTGTCTGCTTCAGTTAAAGAGCTCCCCCCCCAGAATGCCCTTTAACAACCCTCAGAACAAAAGGAATGAAAAGATGGTGCTTTAAATTTTAAAATTGTATGTTAGCATTTGGGCTAGCCCGCAAGTTCATGAATACTGGGTCACGTCTAAAGACCACTGTACGGTTTGATTGTTCTCAAAACACGACATATGGACTGTGCTATTGTCTACTGCAGCTTCTGTTGGTGGAGAATCTGTGACGTCTTCCTCACTGTTTGTGTGATTGTTAAACAAAAAGCAAAATGCTGAGGAATAAGCCCATCGATTCTGATGTACCGATGCTTATTGTTGATGTTTGAGACTAGAAATCTCTCAGCAGGATCTCACATTGTCTATATTTGGCCAGATATCCTTGGGAATAAAAACAAAACTATGATAGTTGTGTTATTGTGTCCACACCTGCAGGCTTAAACAAAATGTTAAACTGGGAAATGTTTAAACGAAAAGCAAAAAAATCCACTGCTAAACAACAAAAACAGGCGCAGAAGTGCAAAGCATACCCACCTTTTACTGTTTATTTATGAGTCTGTTTAGCACATTGTTAACACGTTCCGGGCAAACTTTGACATTTTGTGAAGGAAGATTGGTGTTGAATTGATATTTCTCAGCACAGTATGTCAAAACGCATAACAGATTTTGGCGTCCCTCTCGTGAAAATCCTGGCATTAGCTGTGATGTGGATTCTGGTGCCTTTTTCGTGCTGTTAAATGAGATGCAGTCCCCCCTAATAACTGTAACTTCCACGAGGCTTTGAAGAGCTGCAACAGGAGACATTGGCCGACTTCACCTGCAAAGTGGAACTGCAGAGCTGTTCCTCTTCAATCTTGCATCATTGCAGAGTCTGTTGCTAAGGAACCGGTGGCTCATGCATTTAGCTGAAAATGCTGAAGAAGGAGTGAATAGAAATTATAGCCTTGCACCCTCACAAAATGAATTCCCATCGTTACTAAGGTTCCCCTGTTGTTTTTTTGATTAATAAGACCTTTCATATTGATGATGACACTTTTTTTGCCTCACATTGTTCATTTCGCAGTGATTGATATATATATATATATATATATATATATATATATATATATATATATATATATATTCAGGGTGCTGCTCAGTTTCTGTGAGGCAATTCATATTTTCTCTCTTTTGTCTTTTAAAAAAAATTATGTTTGTGAATACAGGTCTGCTGAGGCTGATTAGAATTAGACGAGCATGTAATTCATGATAAGCTGTGAGAATGACAAGGCCAAGAAATTGATTCGCTATTAAAGCCTTGAAGATGCTTCACTACTAATCCAAGAGGCTTTAATAAGTATGGCCTGGGTAACCTGTTTTGGGGGCCGACAAATTGCTGTTAGGTCCCAGTTGCCTTCAATTTCCCATCAAGTACAGTGCACACAGCTTATTAAAGATGGCAACCTCATTATATTTTGCACAGTGTCCCAGAAACTACCAGTACTCCTATAGTGGAATACTACAGAGCTTGAGGTTTTCTCTAGTATACAACTCAGTCTCCAGGATAAAATGTTGGCAGCCAGGTAACATTTCTGCAAACCACAGATTCATCTAAACCTTTCTTCTTCTTATTTTTTTTACACATAACAGGCTACATACCATATTGACATTTCTACAAAACGTGTCATATCACATTCACGTTACATGTTACATGTTACATGGAGGAGATGGTGGCGAAGTTGCATGCGGGAAGGCTGCCAAGCTGGTGACCGCCGTTTGAGACTTTGTTTCAACATTTGTCTCACAAAGTCTCAAACCGCTGGATATTTTTGATGAAAGACCATGGCACCACTGGATACTGTTAAGGAGACCCCTGGACATGTCCAGCCATGTTTGTAGACACCGAAACAGGTATTTCGAGGCCAAACAAGATCTTTTCCTAACGATGTGGTTTTTGTGACTAAACCTAATCAGACCATAAGCGAAGTGTTGAAATGGAAAACTGAACCGAAAGAAACGTAAAGTTGCAACATAAGAAATGTTACAGTTTCAACATATACCTGGTTTACAGAAACACACATAACCAGGGCTCCAGAGTGAGACTATTTTGTTGGCACTTGCACCCAGAAGTGCAACTACACATTTTCAATGTTGGCTCAGGTGCGCTTGAAATTAAGGAGTTTGTTTTTTGAAAACAGTTGAGGTTATTACCATTTCTTGTTGCTTGTGCTGGGATTTAAATGAAGAAAGATATGTATTTGCACCTTAATTCCTGTTAACAATCATTTAATCGGTTAATCCAGCCTTGTGGCTCAGTTGAAAAGTCTTTGACCTTTACTGACATTATGCTTAAGTGACTGTAAAACCTCCAGGATTAGATGGTGGAGTTGCTAATGTGGCAAACTTTTTATAATCATATATAAAAAAGTGCAATTTCTTGGACAACGATGTGGTCCAGTCCATAAGATGTCTTTTTCAATGGCTGTGTCAGTTTAACTTTTTCTTTGGTCTAGGACTGGGCTCCATGTCCGTGTGAGCAACCAGCTCATAGACAGTCTCTGTAACTATTCCCCATGATGGAACATATTGACTTGTTGTTATTCACACTGACCTACAGAATGAGTTATACCAGCTGTGGGATGCTGCCAAAAATACTGAAGAGCAATTTGTAAATAATGACTACAATGCGGTTCAGGACAGGACTGACCCCAGCCGGACATGTTCAGGGTGGGAAGCTGAAATACTGCACTGCTGTGCTCCAGGTTGCAATTCCTATAAACGCTGCAATATTGATATTGTTTCTCTTCTTCCTGACTGAAAAGATGGAGGATAGTGAAAATCTGTTGGCACATCGGGCCATTTTTCAAGGTAAAGCAAGATATTTGATGACCAGTTAGCATCCGTTAAACAAAAGGCTAATGTAGCATTCAACCAATCTAACTAACATTACTATTTGATAATGTTACACGATACGACAGGACAGGTGCAGAAAAAGAGTTAAAGGGGGCTATTGTGGGCCCAGTCCCATCCTCTATCCAAGTTTTGTAGAAATCTGTCAGTGGTTTTTGTGGTATCCTGCTCACAAACCAACAAACCAATAATGAAAACAAACAGACACAAGTGAATTTCAAGATATTGACGCACATCTTAGATACGTCCATTTAAGCTTCGAAGTGGAAAGATCTGGATTTAATCAGTCGTTTTAGTTCGGAAGTGGTTGAATGCTAACGTTAGCTCATGGGTTATCAAATACATTGTTTTGCTGTGAAATGTGACCTGATGTCCCTCAAGATTTTCACTATCCGGTGTCTTTTCATTTGCTGATCAATGAGGAAGTGGTGAAATGATAACAATTATTCAGATTCCCTACGTTCACGAAACTTGAAACCTGGATGGAACACAGCAGCATCACATTATCCCAGCTTTTGAGCGTCCCACCCCGAACATGACGTCAGAGGAAAACGGACGTTTTTTGAATATGGTCTATTGGATTCATGGTAATAAAATAAAACAAAATAAAAAACAAAAGCATTTAAGATAAGATAATTCTTTATATTAGTCCCACAACAGGGAAATATGCGTTATTTCAGCAGCAGAGGGGATAGCGCAAATGCTGTACATGGGCGAAAATGAAAGGAAATATTATGGAGTCTACACAGCAATGTGTCTAATGACTGGTAGCTCTTTCTCATTGACAGCCAAATGTGGTGATGATCTCAATATTGCCGAGTTAATCATCGCAGTAATTTCACCGGCCGGTCTTCTTGCCAGTGGCCATCATTAAGCCTCTCCGTGAAGTAACATTGATGATGCAGCAGAAAGTTTTGTTGCAGAGGAAAGTTTTTAAGCTGTCAGCCAAGAAAGTCAGATCCAACTGAGGATTGCACCACAGCAGCGATAAACTGATTGCAGGTTAAACTCGTTCCGCTATACTGTCGAGTCATAGGCAGAGGGAAGGAAATAAAAAAACAACCGAGAAGCTGTACCTCTACGTCGCCAGTGTTGCACAACATGTATGTGCATGTCACTGTCAAGGTACTTCAACCTCAAAGTTAGCTCCATGTTTTTCTCTTAACACACCAGAGTTAGTTCAGACGGCCAAGCTAATGAACCCAACATTTGTCTGGCAAGATATTGGATACCTTCTCCTCGCTGCATAATTGATCGTTCGCAATAGCAGATAGGTTAATATATGCAGAGAAACAATCTTTTTATAAATGTGTCTTTCACTGACTCAGAGCTATATTGGAGTGGAGTGCTGTTTACACTCTGATCCTTGAACTAGAGCTGGAGCCTGGATATGTGTACGGATTTGATTTATGGGGAATAAATGAATAAAATCCAGATCACTGTGATACGGAGACAGCTGCAGAGAAGGCATCTGTAATGTGATTTCAATGATATTTTTAGCTATTCATTTGTGGAGGAGTGTTCCATTAACAGGACTACGCCCTGGGAATAGTTTTCTTTGGTTCTATTTGCAATGGGAGTTCTGATTGCTACATACCGTTATGTAGGTAGTAGAAAGCGTGGCTGTATGGTGTATGAAGTACAAAAGCTCCTGTAGACAGTGATATGACTGGCACAGATGAGCGGAGACAGGGTGATGTTGTATTTGACTCCTCTCTGCTATTTTTTTAAGCCTCAAGGTGGCATCACACTGTCTCGACAGCAGGTTCATGATTTCAGGACACTGACCTCTGGGTATTTTCAGGGTATTTCCTTGAGCCGAGCATTATGATGTTGCATTGTTGTCATGTCGCCTTGTATCTTGAGCAGTAACTTTGTTTCATACAACTGCGAAAGCTCACGCTGACGTTCGTATTTCCAGCAGACAGTCCAATGTCAGACCAAGGGCAGCCACCTAAATCCACTGCCGCTCAAGAGGGGTGCTTGGGATTTCAAGAAAGGGCTAATAAGAATGCACAATGGGACATTGTGTGCTTAGATAGCAGTAGGGCCGACACAGAGAGATACAAAAACGCACACAGACTGAAGCCTCAGAGTTCTCTGTTGGCATTGTGTGTCACCTAAGCAGCGTCCTGGTACACACTGCATCTCTCTTGTAGTCAATTGCCAAGGAGAGCATGAGCAGAGTGCTCATCTGCTAATAACACGCAGAGAATGATGATAATGCATATTTTCCATTGCTGCTGAAGCAGGATTTATTTCCTCCGCTGGGACGGACAACACTGAAATATCTTAATTAACATTGTTTTCATTGACCACAGAAGTTCTGTACAATACAGCTCTTGTAGTTCAATGCAAGACTCATGGTGGCAAATTCTGGTGATTAATAATAAATTATGTAACAAAGCTGAGTTTACAGAGATTTTCCAACGAGTAGTAACAGTTTAAAGGTTGAGATGTGTGTGTCGTTGTGGGGTCTGGGTTTGATCGGAGGAGCTGGGCTTACAGTTGTCACTGTGGGCCATCTGTGTAAGGAGAATGCCGCTGCTACTTTTGGCAGGCGAAATCTTCACAATGTGCTCATTATATTTCAAAACCGTATCTGTGAATATGGATTAGAAACTGTTATAGAGTTAGAAATGTCAGTCAATACCACCAGCTGTGTCTCTTACACGGTATGTCAATGTAAATTGCTGTTAATGTGGAATGCTGGTGTTTATAGAGTAGCTCAGTAAGTATTTACTAGTTGTAGATCTTGTGCCTAAATAAAGGCTCACACAAATACATCTGTGAAGCATGGAATAGGCCCAACCATGGCTCTCTCTTTTAATCTTTCTATGTACAGAGTCAGTCAGGCAGCACTGTTTAAACACTGTGAAATTGAAGATCAGTATCTTCAGAAACGTGTAGATAGTAATTATTTTCTCATTATTTTGAGGCATTTATGTATAACACCTTAGATTTCTAGCATTTTGTAATCAGCAGTACTTGCAGTACAAATATGCTTGAACAGCTATCAAGTTTGCAAATGCAAATGCCAAGAAAAATATTAATACTTTTAGTGATCAGCAAGATTTGACATTAAACTTGTTTGTTAGAAAACTATAATGCAGTAAACATTTCCTGTCATTGTCAGAATAGCAAACTAGTCGACTGACTGGTCGGCAAACAATGTTTAGCAAATCTTATTGTTGTTATTTCTTAAGAAAATTGCCATCTTGGTAAATATGCTCGATCGCTTTCTTAGTGAGAGATGGACGAGAAGAATGGTACCACCCTCGTGTCCATCCTTTAAGCGTGAAGCTGGAGGCGATTAGCCTAGCTTAGCATTAAGACTGGAAACAGGAGGAAACAGCTAGCCTGGCGCTGTCCAAAGTTAAAAAAACTAAGCTAAAGCTTGATTATCCACATGTTGCATGCCGTTTGTTTAATCTGTACACAAACTGAGGGTTAAAACAACAATTCCTGTCGACAACAAGACTCCAGGAAGTCACTGCTCCCAGCTGTTGTTTGCCAAGAAATAGTTAAAACATGCGACTTGCTATAAAACCGCAGGTTTACATACCTCTTTCCGCACATTGTAAAACACAATATAAACTAAGTCTTAAGATTTAGAGGTGCTATCAGGTATGACAAAGCTAGGCTAGCTGGTTCCCCCCATGCTTCCAGTCTTTATGCTAAGATAAACTAGCATCAACCCCACACCAACTGATTTAACTGTTTTGTTAAATCAGTTGCACAAATGTAGTTCTAGCATTTTGCCTCTTCAGGATAGTTAGAGACAAACATTAGTTTTACACTGAACAGTAAATGGCATGCATCTTAGACCGACAGACCTCTAGGATGTCCTGTGTTCTGCAGCGAGGAAGTATTTATGAATATTTAGGCAAACAGATTGCCTTGAAAATACACATTTCACTTCAGTTGCATCCATGTTGGAGAAATTAATGATTCTGTATCTGCGGTAGTAAAGCACTCCTCTGCTGCATCTCAGTCTCAGAGGTCTCCAACACCACCGTCAAGCTCTCAGTTGAGCCTTTTGATGTGATGTAACATGGATTAATCTGAAGAACACCTGAAATGTGCATGCAGCTTCCATGTCAAGTCTCCCGAGCGGGGATTGATAAAAATATAAGCTTCTTTTGATTTCCTGTTAACTTGAGGACATTGTCAGATCCTTCGTAGCATCTGTTGCAACTGAACCACCTCTGTGCTGAGCGTGGTGAGTATCAGGTTTCAGCCATGTTTAATCCTTGAGAGCAGTGTTGAAAAAACACTTCACATCAAGTTTACGTCACAGGTTTATTCTCTGGGGTATAGTAGTAACAGCCTTCGCCCCTGACAGACGCACACCAGATAACAGGGTTTGCATCTGGCTCACTCCTCAAAAGACTCCCTGTTTGGTGATTAGCCTGTACACTTTCTCTCATCTGCAGCTTCTGAACGCCCATTAGACCCCCCATTGAAATGCGCCCGACTCTTGACCACGGGTCAGCAGAGATGAGCTGAACTGGCGAGCTGTAAACAGAGCCTCGGTCTGAAGGCCCGGGAGGTCCGCAGGGTCAGAGTGTCATTTCTGCATCAACCCTGCTGTCCTCGCTCTGCTGCAGCACCTCAGCTTTGGCTTATTGAATGTGACGCTATCCTCCACAGCAGAATGTCCTCCATTGTGCTATTGGACAAAGGCGCTCTCTCACCCATTGATGGACAGCTAATTTTTTTCTTGTGTTGTGAATGTGGAGGGGCGGGGGCTGGTCGGGGCTTTTTTCTTTTTAAAGGAACATTTAGTAGTGTCGAGGATACTCATCCTAATCTCTTATGAGCAGAAAGCAGAGGGTTGTTTGTTCACTCTGCTGACATGTTCTGACATTGCTAATGGATACTGTGGAGTAGTTCCTGTCTAATGTTTTATTAAAGGGAAGTGATTCATTTCAAATCACTATAGAATAAGAGATATGTGTCTCAGCCGTACATACGTTTGTGGGCGTTCAGATTTAAGTCGATTCTTTAGATTTAAATGAAAGAAAGATGGAAAAAATACGTTTCTTGGGAATATATGGCAATGTGACATGGTTGATATTTTCTTTTATGCTGCAAGGGCACACAGTACACTTTTCACAGACAATAATTATTTTAGGAGTCATTTTTTTAATCAAAAATACGAAACATTCCCTTTTTCCACGCACATTTTACAGACATTTGCCAATTACTTTCCAGATGAATTGATGTCTATAAAACATTAGAATTTTTTGCTTTTTGAAATCCTGTTTTAAAGGTGCAGTATGTATAAATCTTGGTTGAAAACGTTAAAAAATGTACTGAACTTATCAACAGAATGTTGATAAAAAAAAATTGACATTATATATTATTTGACATTATGAGGATGTATTGTGTTGCAGAGATATCTACGGAAGTAAGAATGCTAACCAGCTAGCCCCCACCAAAGCTCCTGTGCTAGCAGTGTAAACACCAACACCAAAATAGTTGCAGGATTACATTTGTGTTTTTTTGCCTTGTGATCTTTATAATTCCCTCAATCAACATTATCTCGTTATGTTTTAAGGCTGAGACAGCAGCCAATTAAATTTGCCATAGGCTCTTCTCTCCCTCTCTTTTTTTTTTTTTTCAATTTGTGCGACGTCCATATCCTACGGTGGAAGTGCTCATGTTTCCTGCCAGTGGGGTAGGGCTGGAAGCAGATGGCTGCTGACAGAGGAAGGGGTTTGGAGAGCAGTGAGTGAGCAACAGATGGAAAGGCGCATATGCCTCCAAGTCCCCTCAGCCTGCCAGCAGTCCCGTGACTAACTGTGGGAAGATTCTGGCCTCATCCAGGTTGGGGATGGATAGAGGATCATGGTGAAGAATGAAGCGTCCTTAGAATAGAAATGCTTCCCTGAGACCAGAAATTCAACTGTGGGAGGATTCAGATCTCATTTAATTGGGGATGAATGGAGAATCATGGCAAAGAATCAACCTGGACCGCAGAAGCGTTTTACATAAAACGCCATTTAGAAAAGCAAGCGGCGATCTTGTTTTAGTTATCCAGTTATTTAGGAAAAGAAGCTCAGTTGCCTCTTGAAAAGAAACCTCATACAGGCACTTTTCTTTCCCTCGGGGAGCACATTTTCTTCACTGAGGAGGGGAAAATGCCGGATAAAGGAAGTGTGGCCTTCGGTACGTGGGGCCGTAATGCTGCAGAGTATCACAGCATGCACTATGGTAGATTTAGCTCTGCTGTTACAAGTCAGTTACTCCTGTAATTGAAAACGCGCTATTTAAAGGTTTCAGGGCTGTGGAAATTCAATGTAATTCCCTTAACAGCTCAGGGACATGTCGCAGTTTTTTTGTTTTTTTTCCCTGCGTCAGTCAATCTTCAAGGACATGTTTGAGTTTTTCCTCCAAATGAGGCTGGTGAGGTTTTCCATGAAAGTGACTGTTGTGTGAATGAATCCTGTGTTTTCCTTATCTAGCAGTATTTCGGGCCATTCAGCCTGACTGAGTGTGAAACCGAACATTAAATGATCTATAAAGGGTTTTTTGTGAAGATAAAATCTATTTTGCTTCGGCCACCCTCGGGTATTTGTAGACATTATGGCCGAATGTTAATGCAACAATTTGACATCTGCTCTCACATTTGGCTCTAAATAGAATATCCTTACTGTATATATCAGTTCACTCCTTCTCCATTTGTGTTCATTGGACTGAGAATGGTCTAAGCATTGTTGGCACTACTTTCCTGAGGTTAGCCCTCTTGTCAGTACAGCTTGTTTAACACGTGCCAGCTGAGCGTTATCACTCAGGTCCTACATTCCTGTGGTGGATGTCATTGTTTTGATGGTGTTCTGACATGTCCTCTGGCCTTGAGCTGGCTGTCTTCAAAAGGACTCGCTCAGGCAACATGCCAGGCGCTTGTTTTCCAGTTTGTTTTGTTGCTGTTTGTGGGAAAGTACATGTCATAGCTGTAACAATTAGGAAAAAAAAAAAAAGGCTGCCGTGGACAGTTGTTTTTGATAACGTGTAGGGAAACCAAAGTTTGAAGCATCTGTTACTCAGCTTTAGTTTGAATCGGCAGTGATATTTTTGGTCACTTGTTTTGTGAATCATCACTGAACTCTGAGGAGGGTTTTGTTGTCAAGAGATGTTTTATTTTCTGTGGGAATCACTGGAGAGGAAGTGTAATGTGACCCACGTTTACTGTTTATACCCCCGTTTCCTGCTTCCCCCGACTGGAATAACCTAAAGCTGTTCCACTGCTGAATCCCCCTGGCCGTGACCCAGGACTCATGTCATGCGGTGGGGTATGTGAACTGCATGTACAACAGCCCCTCTAGGAACACAGTCATAGTTCCCATTTTGGACCCGACATCTGAGGGGGGTTTCAGAATAGCCTCCATTAGCACGGGACGTCGGCTCCAAGCTGTCAGGATTTACTTCCTGTGGCCCTCTTTGAGCTTTGAATGTCGGTCCACTCTTTTGTATTTTTGTTTCCCCTTATGTGATTTTCCAACCATAGCTCAACCATTTAGGTTTGAATTGAGTGGTGCATAGACCAGATGCTGCCCCATGACTGAGAACTGCATTATTAATGAGGTAATTCTTCAAAACTGTGGAACATTTGAAAGTCTGAAAACATTTTCTTTTCCATTCTGCAAGCACTTTTGCTTTTGTGAGCAGAAATCATAACCCTAAGGGCCCTGACACACTGGGGCCAATGTGGGGGCTGTCGTTGAGCATCTGTGGCTCTAGTTTTTGCAGTGTGTTCCTGCACCGTCGGCGCTTGTCGATGGCTTTTCAGCCGAATGAGCATGTTGAATCAGCGGCAGAGGCCTTCGGCGGGAGAAATCAGTCTGATTGCTTCTTTAAGGTGTGTAAATGGTAGGCAAATGCTGCTTTACAGTTTGTGTATCCGCAGTCCTGAGTATTCAAGTTTCTCTTTTTGAATGACGAATACAGATTACCGCCACCTGGTGGTATGGAGAGTTATTTCCTCTCACACAGATGCAGAACATATGAGCTAGTTGGCTGACAACTGTAGTCTTTGTGGTGTGTTCAAGTGCAGATTTTTGGTGGAGACACAGGCACCGCGAGGCGACACAACGATTCGCCTTCTTTGCCGCTAGTTCTTTGATGTCTGTTCAGTCTGCCGGCACCCTAATGCATTATACCCGTGTGGTTGTAGGGGTCTAAGTTTTTCACTGCACGCTAAGCCTTCATTTTCTAACTTTCCTGGAGGCAACATGGTTAATAACTCTCTGTGTCTAGGGAGCTTAATGACTCCATTGCTGCAGCATTCATGTACATATGCATAAATCATGACAAGAGTGTGAGGAGGGTTGCCCTGTGTTAAAAACTGGAGCCTCTGGCAACAAGACAGCACATTTATCTCTGGGTTCAGCCAAATTTATAGCAGGCCAGGGCACAGGAGGCCAACGGCAGCTATCAGAAGCCAAAAGTGAATCTAATCTGAAGAAGTCATTCTTGAGAGTCGTATTCTTAATGGCTTGCCAGTTAGGAGTGATGTTTCTATGGAGATTTGGACGAAAAATGCTACCAGAATGCTACAGTGTTTGCTGAGCACCATTTGGTCGCTTTTCTTAAAAAATGCAGCGTTTCCGATTTGAGGTGGTGCTGTAAACTGAGCGCCTGTATCGTCCTCTGTGTGAACGGACACTCTGCAGTGCCCGTTTTGATAAAAGCCGCTCGGAGTCTCGCCGAGGGCTGTGTCGATCGTTGCAGCTTCTCAACAGCTCCAGTTTGGGATGATGAGATTTTCCCTCATTGAGGAGTCTGGCACGAAAAGTGCACTGTTCAGCAGCCTGACACTGTTCTCAGAAGATGAGCTCTGCCTCAATTTTGCATTCGCGCACTGGAACGAACTGCTGGCTTCAAATAAATCACTGTACAGTTAAAAAAGGAGGAATTATGACACTTGTGTTGCCACACAGTACATCTCAGGCCCCGCTGTGCTCTTGGGCCCATTCTGTTGTGAAATTGGACCAACTGGTGTCTAGAGATGCACCCTGCTGCTGTGTTAAAGCATAGTGAGCCATTTGTTTCCATTTTGCAAGACATTTACAGGACATTTATTTCCTCAGCAAATTGGGTTCTGAGCAACACCGTGCTGTTGACTTGCAGTGCTCTGTGTTAGCTGTCCACTTGCGAGCTCTTGCACAAAAAATATGTTTAAAGCGAGTGATAACTCACGCTACTAATGTTTGTGTAGGGCCTCTCTGAAAACATTCACACTACTAATTTGTGGCTTTTCACATATTTGGCTTCGAGAGACCCTACTACTCAACAAAAGGTACCTTTTGTTGTGTCAGAATCTGGCATGAAATCTGGTTAAAAATTGGCGGCTACTTAATGCTCGTGCTTTTTCAAAGCTACATTCTGTCTGTTTACACGATGAAACAAATCTTCCTGTGGTCTCTTCATGCCAGTAGGGCTTCTAGCAAACAAGATTCTACCTTTTTTAGTGGGCTGGCGAGTGGGAGCTTGGCCGTGATTAGTGGTCCACTTTCAAAACACTCTGTCACGTTTTGGGAAAAGTCCATCGCACAGAAATCTCAGTCTTAACTTTGAGAAGAGGCATATAGGGAATCTGTCTTCGTGTCTGAAATCGAGGCAGAGAAATGTGGAAGTGCATCGTTACTAATACTTCTGCAGCGTGTGAGAGCTTTGGTGATGCATCTCCGTCGGTGGCTGAGTGGAGTGCAGATCTGGCGGTGGATGGGTAGGCAGTGGCATGTGTTATGTAACACAAGTAGGTGGCTGGAGTAGCTCTGCGTGAGTGTGTGTGGTGTGTGCTCTCTCTGGATGTGTGAATTTCCCCACACACACACACAGGCCTTTGCCCCTGATCTGAATGGGAGTCAGATGAGTGCAACACCCCAAGGAGATGAATGTAATGGGAGTTTCGGTTTGTGTGGAAAAGGTATTGGATGTGGTGTCATGTTTTGACGGAGGGTCAGGAATTGGTGTAGTGAGGGTGCTGCCTAGGAAGAGCTCTAACACTACTTGTCGGGGGGAATCAATCTAAAGCATTTTCTGGGATTATAACCTTTTTCTCCCTTTACTCCGTCCTCTCAATATCTCTATAGCCTCTGTGCAGATAATTGCCCCTGTATCGCACAGGCTGCTGGCTCAGACCCCTTTTGTTTGCAGCTGCTCCGGGACTAGACGTCCTTACTTCTGACAAAGAAAGGATCAGATCTCATCAGATAGAGCCTCCCCAGAGGACAGCACGACCTGAGGTTGTCTGAGCTCGAGCTACTGGACTGCTGTATTTGGATAGATGGCATAATTCAGCACAGTATTTGCTCTCCGAAACATCCGCACAGGTTTGTTTTCGGCAGCTGAGAGAAGTTTTAACCTTTAAGTCACCTTTAAACCTGAATTCACTCACTTTCTAAATCCATTTAGTTCTGTTTAAGGTCACACGGGGATGGGACACATCCAAGCATGCACAGTGTGAAAGGAAGGGAAATGCATAGAAAGGTAGCGTGTCGGTCATTGGACGACCACATACTGCAGACACACTCACAGTTACTGAAGGTAATTTCCACTCAACCTGGTCTGCATGTGCTCGGACTTGGGAACAAGTTAGAGCTTAAATTATCAGCTGATAATAATAAACCAGGAAACAGAAAATATGTCAACAACAGCAACCTTTTTCAACACTTTTTCACACAAAAATTGCTAAATCTCTAATTTAAATCTGGTGAGAACAATTCATCGATTAGTTGTCAACAATTAAATTCATCACCAACCATTTTGATAATGGGTTCACCCACTGTTTTTCAATCCTGGTACTTTGGGACCCCTGCCTTGCATGTTTTAGATGTTTCCCTGCCCCAACGCACCTGATTCAAATAAACGGGTTGTTCTCACGCTTCAGCAGAGCTTGATGATGAGATGATCATTTTAATCAGGTGTGTCGGAGCAGGGAACCCTTTAAAACATGCAGGGCAGGAGGCCATGGATTGCTGAACACTGGCTAACCAGTTTGAGTTTTCTGATCCCAGCTTCTTACATGTGCATATTTTCTGGTGTCTTTACTCTTCTATGAGTGTGAGTGGAATATCTTCGGGTTGTGGACCAAATAAGACATTTGAGAACGTCATCTTGGGCTTTGGGAAAGACTGATTGACCGAAGACTGAAAGACTGAACATTTTTTTTACCATTTTCTGACATTTTACAGACCAACTCAGTCGATTAAAGGGGCTCGGTGGAATTTCTGTTTGTGCTTGGAGCCAGTTGTTTGTTTAAGTTAATGGACTCCATTTCTAAACTAACGTGAGCGTTAAACAACACATTGTCAGCTGTCTCCAGTATTTGACTGAGAAGGAAGAGCACAGGCGATTGATCATGTAAGCCGTGAAATGTATTTCACAAATATGCATGTTGCCATCGACCCACTGTTTACTTTCGTCCGCCATGTTCCAGTGTTATATGACGTCAGCTCGGTAACTCGTGTTCCAGAATTTTTTCACACTTTCCGAGTTGTTGCTCCAACTTGAGGGGGCGTTCACGTGGATTTTCCCAGTCAGAAATACAACATGCACTATGAGACGAGGCAGTCGAGAACATGCATTGTCTCACATCCTTTTGAGTGTCGCTGGAAATCCGAGTCCTTCACAGAGAAAACCGCAGTCCAGCCACATTAAACATCTTTAATAAATCCTCCACAGGCTTCTGTGGACAATGGAGAGATGGGGAAGGTCTCATGTTACAATCCACTCACATATGGCCAATAAAATGCCGCTAAATGCAAATAATGATCAGATCCCTAAATGTAGTACTCTGAAATGTGAGTATTTGCTGCTTTTCTTTGTCATGTATGGTAGTAAACTAAATATCTTCAGTTTTTAGACTAATGTTTGGATAAAACACTGAATTTATAATGGACATTTTTCACTAATTTCTCATTTTGTAGACAATTAATTGAGAAAGTTGTCAGCAGATTAACAAAGCTACATTCAGACCCTCCTACCACATCGTGTGTCCCAGTTTTACTTTTATTCCATGACTCGCTGCTTTAATTTTCTGGTACACGTGTCTTGATAGTCACAATGTCCCAAAACACATCTACGTAGGTACCTGACTGCAGGCAGAACTGAGCGAGCTATTATATGATGCACACTGTGTGAATTAACTGGTATGCTGATGACTCATTGAAAATTCCTCTGGTTGCATATGACCCGTGCTGAGCAATGCAACACCTCAGCCTGCGCTGACTCGAGGACGGGGGACAGCTGCCGCAAAGCCAAACATGGAGTGGTTTTTGATGACAGTGAGTTATTGGACATGAGAGTCCAACGGAGAAGAGGCACTAAACACATTAATTTGTCCTCAGCATGGAAGCAGTTCGGTTTGTTTGGTTGTTTCTACGGAGCCTTACTTGAACATCCTGGATCATTTGTCCTCTTGTGTCCATCTGGAGAAAATAACACCCACTCTAACTCGCATTTTTGTTGGATCGCTCGCTCATGAAGAGCTCTATGCATGAGATTTTAAATGTTCTGTGTTCAGAATGTTATGAAATGTTGAAAACACGTTCTGTTTGACCGAGTATCAACCATATTCTGCAAACACAAGCAGCAGAGAGGAAAAGATTGGCTTTTTTTTAATGGAAGCCGAGCACCTGATTGTTTAGATAAAGGTTGAACTAGTACTCTGTCATTCTGTCGGGCCTGGATGGCCCAGAATGGACAGAAAATTGCTGTAAATGCAGGGCAGTGACAAAAAAGTGTTTCCTGACATAATGTTCAGTGGCATTTGTATGAGATTTCTTTCTTACGTCAGGCCGGTTGCTATCAGGTCAGATTGAAGCAGAGGGGAGAGGGTCCTGGATTGATTGGATGGACGGAGAGTCAACTAACTCAATTAAGCATCTGGTCGTCAGCAGATTTTTGTCGACTGGAGATCAAACAGCACAAGCCAAGATTATCCAAACTCAATAAGCAACATCTTTGATTACACTGATGTGATGTCAGGCGAACAGGAATGTCATCTGATCTGGAAAAAATATATAAGTGTGGGATTTTGATGCCGTTATTCAAGTTTGACACACAACAACACAAAGCCTATGCTGCGAATGTCTGCAGTGAAAAGGTTCAGTCTATCACAGAGCTGTGTCGTCTGACATCTTTGAATTATTTTTTGACATCTTACAGAAACGTGAAAATGTCAACCATATGGGGAATCGTACCGGATAAAGCCTTTCCTGACAACTTGTGTCTCTCTGTGATGATTTCATGAATTATTCATTTAATATCTTGAGATACATAATTCAACTCCTTTTATTGAGTTACCTTAGACAGATTGCAGTGTCATAAGCGACTGTCAACACACTAAACCTTTAACCGAACACACTAATTAGTACACTAATGAAACAAGACCTCCAAAAGTCAGGTGGCTGGCGGAGAGTTCTTCTGAAAGGTGTCTAACTTGGGATCATAATGGCTCGGATGAAAAGAACTGACATGACGAGACAACTGATTTGTTGACAGCATACCCTGAAGAAGTAACTCTCCAAATTTGGCAGAATAACGGCCGACGGATTTAGTTTTTGCCCGTGGCTTGTGCATGAGCCTATTTAGTTACATATCCTTCGATGTGGCTCAAGGGTCATGTACTACTAGATGAGGTCATACCTATAAGCAAAACGATATAATTGATTCATAATGGAAGACACTGCCTTATTGAGTAACCCACTGAGATCTGACCAACTGATTTATTTTCAGCTTAACAGCTATCGAACCTTCTCATTGATTTTCTTTGTTTCCTCTCCCTCATGCCGTCGCTGCCTGTGGTCCACCTTGATGGATTCCCAACATCATGAAACTCTTGCAGGTAAGCCTCACAAAAACAAGCCGTTATGATCATACGCACACAAAAGCAGTGACTGTATTGTCAGATATCAGGATGTACAGTTATAATGTCTGTTTGAAGGTTAACTAGCCTGCCACAGTGGCTGGACTTTCACCTTCTGCTGTCCGGCAACCCAGTTGCCAGAATAAATGTTGGCAATTTACGTTCCTGCAAATCACGGATATGTTGAAACTTTAGATTTCTTTATGTTACAACTTGAAATACTGTACTTGTGGTCCTGTTAGGTTTAGGCACAAAAACACGGTTGGCGTTGTCCCAAGGTGTCGTCAAAAACTCCCCGTTCTGTCTCAAACATGACTGGAAACATCAAAATCTAGTTTAGTCGCCACTAATAAGGCTGTAAATTGTCCTGTCGACTTATAATAAAATATGTGTTTTCCTTGCCACAAACAGAGGTGGAAAATATCCTGGTATGTCATTAAAAATATCTGGTTGTGTTCCACTAGCACGGCTGGAAACTGTCCGAACATCTCGTTAAAAATATCCCAAGATTTCGCACCTACAAATGTTGAAATGTTGTCGTGAACACCGGTCTCTGGCTTGTCAGCTGTCTCACCAATGATATACTGTTGTGAAGGATATACCGCTGTTACATTTGGTCAAACAGTACCTGTGTATCCGTAAGGCTGCGCTTCGTGGTCACGGCCATCTGACTCTGTGTGTGACAGCAGGTAAACTGAGTGTCATGAGACCATAAGGACTGAATAAGAAGTACTGAAATACTTTGTGTTCATGAGCTCAAAAACCCAAAGAGATTTACTCTCTGAGACCTTTTTTTTTTCTCAATGTGAAGGCAGCCAAACTACCCATAAGCCTCCTAATATGTTGACTTGGCCGATTTGGCTTTCTAATCTGTTGAAGAATCGAGTGCATAAAAAGGGGGACACATTACCCTTTGGTACTGAATAGATTTCCAGTGTTATTATTTCTGACATATGGTGTGTGAAAAGGAAAGGAGCATATAGCCCAGGGCCGGTTATAAGCAGGGCAGTCCTGATGATGTATTAAGAGATCTTCGGGAACACAAGGCTTTCTGGATCCTCGTCTGGAGCATGGGGGATTGCTCACAGTCATAACCTCCAGAGAGGATCCCAGATGGGGATGCCATCCTCTCAGCTGGCCTACTTCCCTTCCCACTTATAACACGTAGCAATTTGTCCAATCCGCCTGTGCCTCTTCTCTTGCTAAGCCAGCCATGTAATTATTGTGTACATCTGCAGTGGAGGACACTCTTCTTTATGCAGGATTTCCATACGGTTGGGACACCGATGAGCAGTCACGGTTAGAGCCTGGCACGGCACAAGTGACAGGAATGGCTTGGTAAAATGTGTTGCTAATGGTGACGCTGCTTTCTGTTAGATAAAATCAAGAACATGGACGTAGGAGTGAGAAAAAACTCGAAAACCAGAGTCTGCTAGGTACAGGAGCAACAAAAATACTGAAACCTGATTAAGATTTGTCTCTAGTGGCCTCAGCCAATCAATTTAGCTCAATAACACAGCTTGGCTGATGGTGCTGTAGCAAGCAGGAGCACAATGCTGCAGTTCCTGTATCTCAGGTATACATATGATCACAGGCAGCTTGGGGTGCTGCACTGAGCCAGTGAAAATGGGGCAGTAGTCAGTAGGAGTCACATCACACTTGAATGGGAACTCATTGTGCGTCAGGAACATACCGCAAGCTCCTAATTTGGCCCACTTTGTGAGCGATTTAGTTATTCCTGATAACTGTGAACTCACCAGCACAAAGTCCATTCACGTTGCTCGGTCCTTTAAGGAACAACAATAACCTTATTTCAGTTATTTGCACTGGTTTCAGTATTTATCATTTGATATGTGCACTGGCTCATGTGGCCCCGTTAGCTTTGATTTTATGGACTGATGGATCCCTGTGGTGGAGCTGCAGTCTGTGGTTTGGAGCTTGTTTGAAACTTGGCACTTGAAGGATTTGGACTTTGTTTCCATCTCTTAATTACTTTCTGTCATCTTATTGACATGGACAGTGTGGCCACATAAACATCTAAAAGGGTGCGTGTAATAAAAATGAAAGAACTTGTTACATGTTACATGCACAGCTCTATATCATAGAAACAGATTATAAAGAAATATCAAGTATTTGACAAGCAAATACTGATCCGGGTTTTATTGAATCATGTGTTTTAACCAGATCATTCCTGTCTCTCAGAACCATAAACACAATCAAAGTTGAAATTGTAGAACTCAATTATAGGTGCTGCTTATCGTCTGATTTTATAATTTGTTTTTTGTGAATCACACCACTCATTCATTCAGCCAGTGCTCTTTTCAAATTTTTGTTCTATTACACATTTGTAATTGTGAAGGACAAAAGAGACCCAGTAGAGGCACTGGAAATCACAGTTATCAGCGCAACACATTTTTTGGTCTTCCACTTACATAGCTCTGCAGAATCGGACTCACTGCCACTTCTGATATTATTTTAGGGGTGTCTCAAAAGGCATTTTTTTAAGAAACAGGGTTATTTGTAAATCACTAAATCAGTTACCACGCACCATGTTTCTGGCCACTGGATGAAACCCAACGTTTACTTTCATCTTGCTAGCTTCTTGATTAGCTAAGATTAGTCACAAATGCTAATCTTTTCTTTGTCTGATGTTGTTTTGAAAGATGCTATCTGAAGTTACTTGCTGGAATCCGCTAACTGCTAAGGGTTAGGGTTAGTGTGAGCCAACACGTCAGTGTTTTCATATATCCGCAAACAAAAATATGTTACAACCAGAATATAATCCAAAATGTTGGAGAACAAGATGAAAGTCAGCAGCCACTAGCCGTGTGCAGAGTTAAATGCTAATGCTAATGCTAAGCAGGTAAGATATTTGCCATGATGTTACCACCATCTTAATTTAGCTTGTGAGCATGCTAACATTTGCTAAACACAAAAACAGCTGTGAATGATGGGAAGCTCCTCAACTTTTGTAGGTACTTAGTGATAAACCAAGATATTTGAGATTTTGACTTCATGATAGCGCTCGAGTGAGGTGAGGATACATGAATGTCTGTACAGTGTTTCAGTCTGGACCAAAAGACATAGATTAACTGACTGACTGACCATTAACATCCATAAAACTGTTCCCCCTTTGCTTTTATTAGCTTGTAGCGTGTATTTGCATGCTAGCAGCTACATAACTTTACTTCTGTCACGACTCACAATGGATACATGAGGCTACAAATGGGCTATTTGTGAGTGGAAAATTTAAGCACATATGATCGTGGTGTTTTTTTGTTTTTTTTCTTTCAATGAATCATCTGACTGCTGCACAAATGAACGGCACATTATTTCTTCTCTAGTAACGACTGAGCTAAACTGGTCACACCTCGAGGAAGACACATTTCCGGGGGTTTAAGTCCGACATCAGTACGTCCATAAATCTGATTCTTCATTCAAAGTCTTCCCATGTGACTGTAACCAAGTGCATTTCTGCTCTTTTGATTCCAGCCATGGGAGGAAATTGTTTATGGTCACACCTCAGCAACGCCACACTGCCTATAATCACATGTCGTTTATAATTCTGTTCAAGCTCTTCAAGCAGTATTTGTGAAAATGACCTCATTCACTTAAATGCACATCTAAACACTGTGCTGTGTCAGATGAAAGGAGAAAATTATCGTAAGTATGCTTTTTGTTCGACTTGTGTAGCATCAGATGCTGCTATGTGTTGTAATTGGCTTAAAGACCTGAGTGTGGACACCAGCGTCATGGGAGGCCTTTGTGGTCCAGACGGCTCCAGTCATTCTTCACCTTTGCTGTCCTGTGTCTGTAATGACTATAAAATCACGGGATGTGACAAAGTAACACGGGCACAGGCGGCGCAGGAATCTTTCAATGCCACCCTGTAGCATGGCTCACGGCTTCTCCAGTTGAATGGAGTTACGTAAGATCTGCAGCCTTGTACTTAAACAGGAGAGTCATAAATCAACCTGCACAGTAGCAACGACGCAGCAACTTTTGCCTGAGTTGTTCTGAGTGCTCCTCATCTCTTCTCCCTCTTTGTCCTCCACTTCCCCCCTCTCTTGCTTGTTCCTTTATGTAATCCTCGAGAAGATAGAGATGACTGTGAGTGAGATGTTGGTAGCAAGACTACCAGTTCTGATGATATATAACTGTCTTCAGGGAGCAGAGGGTGAATATTGGTAATGATAGCAATTTGGCTTAAAATGACAAAATATGTACCTCTTTCCCTTTGTCACGTCACTGCTTCTATTCATATCTCTTCCCTGCATTTGCACTTTGAGCCCATATTTTGTACACACAAAATCTTTCTCTTTTTTTTTTTTTTGCACGAGTTGCCACTTTTCCCTTGTCTCAACTTTTCCGAACAAAGCGGGAAGTCTCCGATTCTTTGTTTCCCACTGTTTTCTAGCATTCTTTCATTCTTGGCGGGAGCATCTTTTGAAAGTCTTCCAGAAGTTTGAGAAAATCAAAGCTGACGCAACTCTTTCCACGCTAGTTGAATTTGGCGTTTAGGGCCAGACGATTCGCTTTGCCAGCCTCGGGGTGTGAAATCCGCTGTGACGCTCTCTTATGGTCTTTTTCTTGCCGTCTCTCATTCATTCTGCTGCGCCCCTCCACATCACTTTCTCTCTCCCTCTCCTTCTCACATGCACACATACTCGGGCCTTCAATTATTTCAAGTTTTAGTTTTCACAAGAATGCTAATCTACAATGAAGCTTAAGTCAAAAAAATGGGGATTTTTATTGTGAGGAAATGATGTGCATGCTATTAAGCAGAGCAGTTAATCTGTTGCACTAATAGAATTTTATTTTAATTACAGTCGGACAAGTTTTCTGTCTGGTTTTACACCAATGTGATTGTCCTTTTATCGAATAAAACAACACGATGGAGGAGTAAACAAATCGTTGCTTTGCAGGGCCACATTTGGGCCGTCATTTAATGGCTTCACGTGGCCTGTCTTAGTGTTTGTATTGCGCTGACTTTACGGCACGACCGCGGCATCATGTCATGTCACTAATAAACAGCTTAACACCTCGCTGAAGCACACGGACAGGGGAGCATCCGGCCTCCGTGGCCATGCCTGGCATATGACAGGAGGAAGAGGAGGAGGAGGAGGAGGAGAATGGGACTCATCCACCGGATGTGTAGTCAGGAACCAGTCATCACTCTCTTCCTAATCTCCCTGTTCACCCCCCTGTTCACCACCATCTGGAGAGGATGCCAGAGACTGGCCTGGTGGCAGAATTAGACTCTCGGGCTCCGAGCGCTGCCAGGCTCGAGAGGAAAATCCTGGAGGGAAAAGGCCTTTTTGCAGATCATGCTTGTCTGTCCCGCGTCCTCGCTCTGTGGTGTTGGCCAGCGGCCTGCAGTGCTGACGTAGGCTGCCCTGCCTCTCAACAAGACAACATCTAGCTCATCTGGCATCCGAAACATGCCCATAAGAACAAATCCGCTGATCGTGGATTAGCCACGGGCCGCAGAGGAGCATCACTCTGAGGCGTTTTGCAATCAAGCTGCACCCCGGATCAATGCGGTTATTCTCTAATCTTTGCCTTTTATATTCTTTGCTGCACAGGTTTAAATAAGAATTAAAAGGGTTTTCTTTGCCTCCCCTCCCCTCTCTTTTCGCTGCAACCTCCTAAATAAAGCAGTTAAGGTCAAATTTGAGGCGGAGGTGCGTAGTCTCTATCCAAGCTTTATTCCCCTGAAGAGCACTGAACTGCAGAGAGCCATCTTTCTCCACGTAATGAGAGTGTGAGCTACCTGGCTGCAAAAATAAGCAGCTCAAAGATGCTCTGGAGCATGTGTTCATACTGTACTTATATATTCACTGCCATGTGCTACATTCTATTAATAATGCTATTCAAGCTGCAGATAATGGAGAGTCCATCAGATAGTGTCAGCTCTGACCCTCTTGTCATTTGATTCAGCACAGGTTGGCTAATTGGCGATGATGGAGAGCAGAGGTTGTCCTCTCTCCATGAAGGTTGAACGCATACAGCGAGCTACAGTACGGAACATTTTCTGCGGTTGGTAAACCAGATGGAATTCGGGCTGCATGGAGAAATAATTTTAGTTCGCTCAGTGGATCGCTGTTGCCAAAACATCTGATTATCTCCTGTTTTTGCACTTTGTTTCTTTCATAACAACCAGTCAAACAAGTTGTATTAAACCGGTGGACGCTGCCTCCCTTTCACCTTTCATATCCTGTCAGCTCAGTGGTCTGCAGGGAGAGGAGACGAGGACAGGAAGTTATAATAGGCCATCTGGGGGATAAGGGAGGGAGGCAATGTTTGTGTGTGCTCACAAACGAGCAGAGTTGAATATGAGCCATGAGTCTGATCCCAGGAGAAGAGCTCATCCTCGCTGATGACCTGCCGCTTATGGAATAACTCCCCACCACTTTAATATGGGTCACGGTCATGAGGGATCTTCAGATCTTAACACGGATCCACCGAGTCCAACATGAGTCCCATTTCAATCAGACTTGCGTCGATTTGTCTGAAGCGTGCTCAGCAATTAGGTTCTGGAGGCAGGATTTTAGAAAAGCCCCCACTACCCTTGCACCAGTCTCGAAAAAGGTCCCTTAAAATGTTGTTCAGTTAATGGCTTGTTTTTTCAATGGCTCTGTTCATTTTTGTGTTCATGTCTCTTTGCTAAACTGAATTTCCCAATATGAAGGTCTGAATGGTGGTTAAGGTCTTTTACACACTGCAAGCAACAAAATTCTGGAGCTTTTCACATTTAGTTGCAGTAATATGTACATTACAAAACAAATCTGAAGAGCCAAATCTGCCAAAATAAAAGAGGGAAAAAAAAATGGCCATTGAGTGGAAGCCAGTTCATAACTTGGGTCATAAAATGCCTTCCGTGTGTATGTTTGTAATCGCAGATTTCTCCCAAGCTGACACCATCAAATTCACAAAAACATCCCGAGGACATGACCTCGGCGTCCTCATGTAGTCCTGTGCAGTGCGTGTCTCCCCCTCTCCCATCACACTATTTAAAGATCTAACAGGTTTTAGTATGGACAATTGTTGGTCTTACATAACACGACTGCACTTTGTTTTCCTTTCTCCGCTCCCTAATTATGAAAGCCGTGTCTCAGAAAAACAGTTTTCATAATTATGCTGCAGCGTTGAGGATTGTAAATTTGAATGTTGTCTAGACATAGGAGCATCTAGTAATTCACATGCGTTACAAAAACATAGAAGCAGGAGTTTGTTCTTTTTTCCCCATAAAAATCAATGTAGCTCTGACCTGAGGGATAAACAGTACCTGATTCTTTGGAATTGGCTTCCTCCACAAAGGGAGTTTTCTTTTTCATTTAAATTAACTTACCAGGAAATTGCTGAAGTTTATGAAAGGTAAACATGTTCCCATTACATAAAGAACATGAACCTCTTGGTGTACGGATTTTACATTTCTTTTCGCCTCTATTCAGCCGTGCAGCGAGGGCTATAGTAATCAAAGCCTGGCATGCCGCCTCGGATTTGTACAATATGTGCGCGTATTGTTTGGTCATGTAGTGGTTCGTAAGAAAAACAGCATGGAGCAATATGGTTTGTCCTCCCATAATGTATCGTTGGGATCTCACTGTGAAAGCAAGGTTTTCTCTTCTACCTCCCTCCCACTCTCCCTCCCTCCCTCTCTCCCTCTCTCCCTCTCCCTCTCTCTCTGCAAGGGTGAACGTGGGCGGCTGTGCAGAGCATGACAGCAGTGCTCTGTTGAATGTAGCCTAGAAATGAGGAATAAAGCAATACAACACCCATGGAAACACTGAGCTGGTCTTGATAAAGGTGCTTGTTTGTCTTTTTAGGCTGTGGGTGTGCAATTGTTGAGCTTATAGTTGTGTTGCACCACCATTTTGTGGTGTTTGTGTGTAAAGATTGCTGCCTCTTGAAAAGGCTGATTGAGAGACTTCTCACTGATTTTTGTGCACTAATCTCCAGTTTGGAAAGAATTTGTAGGGTTTCTTCTCTGCCGTGCTGTATGTATGTTTGTCTGTGTTTTCATGCCAGGGGGTGTTTGCATCCCATAAAGCCTTTGTTTCTATGTTCGCCTTTATGTAAGCATTCTCTTCCTTCCCATCGTCTGCGCTCCTGCTGTGATTTGTGCAGCGAGGGGCTCGGCAGCAGTGACACTGATGAGCACAACATCAGCCTCCAGCCGCTTGTGTGTGTGTGTGCGCGTGTGTGTTTGCGGTTGCGTGTTTGTGGCTGTGTATGCATGCGCTTCATAGTGAGTTTGCCTGTTTGTGTCTTGCCCCCCTTGACAGAGCGTTGGCATTGATGAATGCAACAGCAGCTGGGCTGCACTGAACGTTACTTGTGATTCTGTTTCTATTGTCGTTTTTTTCTTCCCCCTCTTC
This sequence comes from Pagrus major, assembly GCF_040436345.1. Classification (NCBI taxonomy): domain Eukaryota; kingdom Metazoa; phylum Chordata; class Actinopteri; order Spariformes; family Sparidae; genus Pagrus; species Pagrus major. The sequence goes on along the minus strand of NC_133235.1, from coordinate 20,623,532 downwards.
CTCCTCTCTCTGTGACACAGAACCAAACAGCAGATAGACATTTTTCCAATTTCCTAGCCCGTGTTATTTTCTCATGGAGGGAGGAAATGCTGTTGGTTGGTCGGATGGCTGCGCAGCAGTCATACTGGGTGTAGAGTCGAGGCTGCCATGGCATGCTGGGTGATGGGTGACTGTGCAAAAAATGGCTGTAGACGGGCTTAACAAGTGAATGGTTCTGTGAAACTGTTTCTGTATTATCATCATTTGTAGAATTGACGATTATTTTCATGATTGATTAATTGAGTCAACGTTTATAGTCTATAGTGAAAAAAGCTCCTCACAGTGGTCTTCAGATTGCTTCTTTTTTCCAACCAACAGTTCAAAACCCAAAGCGTCTTTGTTTACTATCATAAATGACAAAAATTTACCAAATCCTTTAATTTATGAAGCTGGAACCATTAACCAACATTTTTGTTTGGAAAAAATAGTTGGCGATTAATTTTCTTTTGGTCAATCAGTCGATTAATTGACTTCTCGTTGCAGCTCTATGTCGAGGTTAAACAAAGAAGACCCAAGTGCAGACACACAGGCAGAAAAGTAACTAAACTAAAAGCTTTTACTAACAAAAAAGCTGAGAATCCAAATCCAAAATAGAAGCAACCAACGGCAGATAACAAACTCGAAAAATCCAAGAATAAAGTACGAACTACAAATAGTGTGAGGAATAAGGAACCAGAAGCCAGAAACAGAGACACAGGAACACGAGGGCAAAACAGAACCGACGAACTGACAAAGAGAGAGGGGAAGACAAGTACTTAAATATAAAATGGGTGCTTTACTAATAGAACACAGGTGAGGAGTGAAAAGGGCAGACGAACGGACAAAGGGAGGAAATGGAAAGTGAAATGAGACACACGAGAATAGAACTTCAAAATAAAACGGGATATATCAAAACCACAGGCTCAAACCATGACACTGTTGATGTGTCTGAATGTTAATACTCATCAAATACTGGGCAATTCTGTCACTTTGAATAAAGTTAGCCACATGATATCGCCGTTTTGGTGTGGTTCTTGGAACGTCATATTAATGTTGTTCCAGGACGGTCATTTCAAATTAAAACGGCAACAAAACTGCAAACCTGAGCATATTGTGAGTAGGTTACGTATGGGACTCTTACTCAGGAAACCTGGGATCAAAGATCACTTATTATTTTCCGTGTATTGACAGTTTTCTGTCACTGTTCGGTTAGGTTCAGGCAAGAAATACTTGGTTAGGTTTAGGAAGGCATGGGTTGGGTGAAAATAAACCTTTCACAACTATGAAATAACAGACACGTCATTGTTCAGTTTCAATGATGGCCCTGGAGAAAAAGTCATCACGATGTTCCAAGAACAACACCACCATGGCGATATCAATTTGTGCCTAGCCATATAACATCACTCATCAACAATATGTGGGTTTATGCAGAGGTGTTAAGATCCATAGGCAGCTGATTTCAGTGTATTTATTAATATTACTTAACACGTAAGTCGCACAACTGACAGTCCAATCCTGCTCTTGTTATGAAGCTGAAATTATGCCTTTTTCTGATAGCGTGCTTACTTAGTAATTTGTGTTCGATGATTGAGTTTGATCAGGACGTTTGCTGTGTTTCATTTCAGCTTCATTCCCGCACATATAAATCGCTTTGGTGGAAAGAGCACACAGTAATTGGAATTCAAATTATACTCATCTATCGGAGCTATTTGAAGATGATCTCTATCAGTTTTTTTTCACTGCTCATGGCCTACTTTGTAAAGATAGAAGACTGTGGCAGTTCCATTAGTCCTTGTCATCTGTAAGACTGATAGAAAACAGTGTCTGAGTGTCTTCTATCATCATTTGACGTGTCGGGTTGCAGCTTTACTCGGGGAGGTTTGAGCATCAGGTTTGCTCCCAGAAAGAGACAGGCAGATGTTAAAATAAGTTCATGAATGAATGGATGAATGAAAAATGAAAAATGTTGTGCGAGTGAAATGTAAAACAGGATTCGTCTTGACACTTAAACAGGCACGAGGGCTTTGAGGTTGCCTAGGCAACTGGTTGCCTGTGCGATGGATGGGCAGGTGGGCGTGGAGTCAACAGGGGTTTGTGGGCCGGTGAGAGCGGAGGCAGGCGATTGGCACACAGCACATGCAGCACACGGGGGCTCGATGCTGCTGATCTGACAGTGGTGTTGACCCTCGTCCATCTGCTGGGAATTGTGGAGGGCCACAGCGACTCGCACCCCTCCGCCTTTGTGGTGTAACACAGTCAGACAGCCGTTTGTGAAAGCGTCACAATTGGGGGGGAACACCTGGTGGAAAGAGGATTTGTCCTTTCTTCATCTGCTGTTGATTTTTAGATTACTGTCTCTTGAGGATGTAGCGTGCGGCGGGGTCATGTGCCACATCAGCCTTCTTGTTTGTCAAGATGAGCCAGTGCTGAGATGATTGTTGATTGTTTGACTAGTGCATCAGAAAATGAATCTATTTTGAGAATTTGATTATGCAAGCAGAAAATGGCAATCTTCTTGTTCCTGCTTCTGAGATGGAAGAATTTGCTGGTTTAACTAAAGTATTTTTATGAGGATTTCTTAATCTTTTGATTGATAAACATCAATAAATCGTGAAATATCTCCTCAAGCCCAACTTAACCTCTTGTTTCTGTTGTCTGGTCAACAAACCCCACAGATAGTTGGTATTCTGTAGGGCTTCAGCTAATGATTAGTTTAACAGTTTGAAGTCCAAGGTGTGACGCTGTGGTATCACAAGTGATTTCCTGAATCGAATCAAATCTTATTCACAAGGTCCCGATTCCAGTACATTATATTCCCGTCAATATAGATTTAGCTCGGCCTATTTTAAGCTCCAATCTGAATTATGTTTGGATATGTGAGAAATCCTGAGAGAACTAATGTAAATTGTAGGAAAATTATTCATATTTACATCAACATTTTAATTAAATAGTTTTGGAGATTTGTGGTTAAGATCTGCCTGTGGAGAAATAAATGGGATTTTGTTGTGATTAATGAAACCAGAACTCGGGAGAGAATCTCAGCTCAGTTTTTAATCACATGGCTGTTTTTGGTACAAACATTTATCCATCAGCTAATTTTGGTTTACTCGCCAAACAGAAAAATCTACCCACATTTTGCACTTGGCACTTGTTAGTTTTGGACCCTGAGTCAAGCATCGACAGGGAAAGGCATATATTGAAAGATCAATCACAGGATTTTATGAATCAGTATTGGATCAGTCAAAAAAGGTATTTCTTAAACTTTGCTCGACCAAGGTGAAGTATTACAGTCCAAAAACCCAACAATATTCAGATAGAACAGAGAAAATGTTTAAAAAATGACTTACTTAAGAATTACCCGATCATCAAAATAGATGAAATTTCTGCAGGGACTTAAACTGGCAATAGACGAGGTTTCTGCTTCAACGTATTATTATGAAAAAAATATTGATTGCGCAATGTGATTATAAGATATACAGAATAATGAAGCCATCAGTGTTTACGTTAGTTCTCTATAAGCCTCACTATCACTATACAGTTTTGTCTTCCCTTGATAACAGGGTCACCTGGGAAAAGGAAGGTTTACTGGAAGTCCATTTCTATTATAGACCAAATGCTTGAATCAACTCACGTTTTATCCTGTGTTGTTGTTATTTGTGACTCTGAAGAGAACAGAAATCATCCAGTTGTCTTTCCAACAATAATACAACTCGAAAATGCTAGGGGGGAGTTGTCTGTTGCCACTTTAAAGAAGGACAAAACAGGCAACTTGAAGACTGTAAACTCGAGGAATTTGTGATTTTTTTGCAGCCTTTTTGACTATTTTGAGACATTTTCATAGACCGAATGGTTAATTAACCGTTTGAAAAGGTAACAGAAGTATTAATCACTACTGAAAATAATCCATAGTTGCAGCCCTACTTAAACTGCTCTTGAAATGTTCTGCAAAATAACGTGTCTCTGCTCATAATGTTAACCATCACAACATGTGGAGGGATTTAAATTATCACCACAGCAGTTCAGTTCACTCTCTGTCTCACCGGGATGTGTTCAGAGCTGCGAAAATGACTGAATAGAAAACTGCAGCCGCGTGTTAAAGGTCAAGGATGGTGTGGTTTTTACATTAGTGCTCAATCTAACCACAGTAAAAACCTCCCTGACCACACTCTGCTGTTTACAGTTTGTCTAGCAAAATGTGACTCTCGACTATGAAAGACTCTAAAAGGTTTTGGGCGAACGTGAAAAACAGCAACAATCTCCATAGGTACATTTATTAATGCAATGCATAAATAATGTTTGTTTTGCTGTAAGGGCCTAATTAGCGTTCCCTGCGTGTCGCTTTTGATCTCGTGTGTAAATATGTCGAGTGAACGGGGACGTCGGCTGCCATTCCTCCCAAATCATATAGCCGCCCGGTTCATTTCCATTCAGCAGCGTCTGTTTAATGGCTAATTATTCACATAAATTTGCTACCTCCCTGCTGCAGTTTTTCCCCCTCAGCCAGTCACCTCAGCCATTTTGTTCTTACTTTGACTGAGAGGCCGATCAACAGTGAGAGATTCCACCGAGGATGCGGAGTGCGTGGGCCACTACCCCACTGATGAGCTTCTTATGTAATATCCGTCTTCCAACCTCTCAGTGCACGCTGGTGGTTGATTGTCCACAGTGAGCACAAGCTGGCAGATCTGACTCTTTGAGGATCCGTGATTTTTGTAGGCTGGAAGTTGAAATATCTGCACATAAAACTTAAACAGAATTTGGAGAACATGAAGTAACATATTCATCTTTTAACACCAGTTTTAGGAAGTATGAGTAGGCAATATCTTTGGATGGTTACAGGAAATAAGGATTTTAAAAAAATCCTTAATCATCAGTTCATCTTTGAGATTTTCTACATTTCCTTTCAGTGCAACCAAGAGGCCTATAACTGCAAATAAATTTAGGATTGTCTGCCTAAATATATTCAGCATTTTCCTACAGCAACAGTGACCCCCTGTGGTGATGCTCTGCCACCACACGCACACCAGGAGAGTTTACTTTTTGACCTCCTGATGCGAAACTGACAGAGTTACAAAGTAGGTGCACCGTCTCAAATTGAAGCGAGACTACAAAAGAGGCACCGCCACAAATGCTATTACGCACGAGCACCGGTGGGGATGCAGAAATAGAGGGTCTCTCCTGTGTTATGCCCGTCTCCGCGCAGTACGTGGGCAGAGCTTATGTTGGGATTTAGATGGATCTCCTCCGTTTATTGTGTCAAGGCAGTGCTCAGTTGTTGGCTAAAGTCAGATTAGCTATTTGTTTGCTCTCTGCAGCTGTCCCTTCTGCAGGGGCTGCGCACAGATGCATCTGTGCTTCGGTCATTACCTGTACATGTGGAGTAGCCGAAAAAGGCACACGTGTCAGAGTAATGCTCTGTTCTTCTCACTTGACTGACCAAATTTCTCATTAATTTTGTGTCTTTGATTGAGTGGATGGGGACAGTAAAGACTTATCCTCCCCAAGTGACATGTGTACTTAATTGAAGATGTCCTTTTCTGACATTCTTACATCTTGAGTTTTTTTCTTCAGTGGTGTTCAGTCACATTTTCTGGGAAGACAAGTAGGCCTACCATTACATTCAAGTAATGGACTTATTGTACATAGTTTATTGTACATGTCTCACCAACTTATAGATAAATGTACATGACCTTGATCATTTTGCTGATCTTGATATCGCCCGTTGTGTTTTAGCCAATATTATATGTATTTGTACTTATATTACATGGCTTTATTTAATTTCTGTTGTAGTTATTACGGATATTTGAATATGTTTCTATTTTCCAATGTCTGAATATTCTTAAGAATGAAAAGTTCATTGCTAGGGGGTGCGATTCTGGGCTAGGGGTGTTTCCATATCGGATTTCACTTTGCGATTATCGTAGGCAAACGCACCCACGACAACGACATTGTCACAATATCGACAATTTAAAAACAAAATGCTTTAAATCAAATGTATCTTTAACTTTGTTTGCTGTGTGTTTTTGTCTCTTTTGGCAAATAAATTACACTCAAAAGATGAAAGCAGGGAAAGAGTCGGTAATCATAACTGTACAAAAGCGTACAAAATGAATAATTACACCAACCAAATGAACACATAAACAGATGATCCACGCCCTTATATCTGGGCTGGGTAATTAGCTTGATATTTTTATATGTTTACTATAAACATGATGTAAGTATTTCATTTTAAGATATAGCGGTTATCATCACTACCGGCTCTTTTCTCAGCTGATACCAATATTTAAAACAACAATTTGGCCGACGGCTGATGCTGATACAGATTTCTTTTTGTTGTTGTTTATTAGGTTCCTGTTGTTAATTATTCCCCTTTTGTGCCAGGGAAACAAAGAAATCTTAAGGTCTTTCAGCCCTTCTTTGGTCTTTGATCATACAAATATATGACTCAACCTTTAATACAACCTTCTTTCACATGAAAAAGAATCTTTTTTTTTTCAAAAGTGATTACTTCAAAAGCCTTTAGTCCTCTATATACAACTACCTACTCAATAAGAATTTTTCATTACTCACAAAGCCTTATAAACTGACGGCAGGGATGTTACGAGCCAGTAGCTCATGAATGTGACACAACAGATAAACATCAGCCACTGCTGTTTAAAAGGGTGTACTTTGCTTTATTATGCTATTACATTATCATATCAGCGGCATAAAATGGTCTTAAAATGATACTAATGTTGTTTATTGCAATTATTTCAGGGACGATGTATCATCCAACAAAAAGGCAGCCGAAAGAAAAGTTCACGATCACTACCGAAGTTGTAGTTGTAGAGAAAGCGCCATAGCAGAGAATACAAACCGGTGACAACAACAGTAGATGGAACCAAGTCGAAACATTCAAGTCACACCTCTCATGGTCTGTACATTAGCTGTATCAGCTTTGAAATATGTGGCTGTTTCCTCCGTTAATATGCCTTAAAATGAGCAGGACGTTCTGACTTCATAATGCTAACACGCATCAAGGCTCCACGGTGACATTACTTGTGAGTGAGTAAGCATCGCTTTATGAATACCTTGATAGATGGATACACGTTTCTGAAGGCCTCAGATCCATCGCAGCATGAGTCACTGCTGGACCAGTAGGAGAAACGGAGACAGCAACAGGATTACAGCAGACCGAGCAGCTATTTACATGTGAAGAGGATAATTAGCAAACCTTCTCCCACATATTTTTATTATTAGAACAGACATTAGAATAGTCCAGAGAGTTCACTCGTGGCCAGCGCCCCGCAAAGATCCCAGCAAGTGTTCAGAGTCGGATTGTCGGTGGTGTTTGGATGTGCATGTGTCATGACTTTTCTCAGTGTGTGCTTTCCCAAGCAAAGTCTACTCTGCGCCGAGGAAGTGAAAGCCGGCGCAAATCAGACTGAATCCCGAGAGCAGCTGCTTATCTGTCAAGTATTTCACAAGCAAACATGTATTTACCTCCTTCCACAGTTTACACAAGAAGTTAATTTGCCATTCGAGCAGCAGGAAATTACCACCAAGATTGACACTTCCACAATCGCTTGTTTCTCCTAAATATTTTTATATTGTTGCTCGTCTCGCACACTTTTATTTACTGTAAAAGAACATCACTGGCGGACTCGCCGTCTCCATCGCCTTCCACAAGGAGTGAATTCATATCCGGTGGTTTGAGAACTTTGAGCCCACCGCCTCATCACGCCTTTAATTCACACATTAGAATGAAATCAGTTTCGACTCTATCTGATCACCTCTCTCTGTAACTTTGACGGGCTTTGTCTTCCAGCAGATGAGAGATTATCGCTTGACGTCAGTACAACCTTAGTACATGCGTGTCGTAGTTAGAGCTGATAATGAACAATGCTGCAGTCGGAATGAAATGAGCATGAAAGATGGTATCATCCTTTCCTCTTCACTTGCGGTAATTGTTTAGAAATGACCCCTTTTTCCACTTTTTTCATTTTAAACTCGAGCAGTTTTATTAGCTTTCAGGGACTTTAATCATCTGTTTGATCCTGTTCAATGGCACCCAGTGCATTAGGTAGTCTGCAGTGCTTCTGACTGCACACCAGCACAAAGGAACAACATCAAAGAACGTGGACTTGTTTGTGGCGGTCCTTGGGAAAACCTGTTTTTCTTCTGTTTATAGACATTTCAGTGGAGCCCATTCAGTTTTCATTACTTTTGTTTCCTGTTACATCATTTCCCAAAATGTCCCAAAACTCCCCAAGACTGTATGCTTTTTATTTTGACCGTGCCTTCGACAGGGATTTACCAAAAAGAGACAAGTTTTTTCCAACACCGGTACAGAGTGTTTGTCAGTTACCCATGTCTCTCGTCCTCCTGCTCATGTAGTGAAAGAGAAAAGACATTTATCCGCGCCCACTTTATCCAATCAGGACAGAGAACACCATAAAGAGGCCGTCCTGGATGTAGATTGTAAACAACTGAACACCCCTCATCTAACTCTCCCCTACGACGGCTGCGAGATACACGAAAAATGCCCTCTCCAGAGCAAGTGTTTGGTTTGTCCATTCTTGGCTACCTTAGAAACATGGCGGACTCCTGCATCCTGCACACTGGACCTTTAAGGGGTCATAGCCATAAGGTTGGGAACCACTGCTCTAAAACATAACATCAACGTACTGTATGTCCGTTTTTGTTCTGCTATACACTTCCTGTGTTCAGGATTGAGTTGTCATTCAGACAATAGATAGCTGAGATATTAGATTCCTCTCTCGGTGTCAATTCTTGATATCCGTTATCATAAAAAGTCACCTCTGATACCTTTTTCTATCACCATTCATAAAGTTCTTTATCAGCCCTCTGAATGCAGCAGTCCTGTGTTTCTCCAGATAGACGAGGCTTGTGTTTGTGAGAGGGGGAGACTGATGTCGACATAATGTCGGCCATCCTGCAGCTGTCACTGTGATGAGGCGCACAACTGAAACTGCTGTGCTGATCTCATTGGCATGCAGCAGCAGCGGCCATGCAGCCGGTGCAGACTCAACACAGACAACGGGGCCAATAAGTCACAAACAACAGCAAGCTGCACGAACCTTTACCTTCTGAGCCCCAAACGCTGACCTTGACTGAACCGTTTAAACTGCCTCCGTCAGGTAAAGCGGGGCGGGTTGGGCTGCTAGTTATTTCTTCCACCATGCGGTATCTTTCCACCATCAGCAGCCCTGAAGCGGTAGAGTGCTATAGCACATTTCAGCAGGTTTCTCCCTCCACAAGAGCTCACACCTGTCTCCTCCTGCCAGGAGCCCAGAAATAGTGCACTGCAGCAGTGTGCTTCTCCGAGGGGCGGGCAGCCATGTGACCTCAGAAACTATAGTACCTATGGAGATGCCTTGAGTAAAAATAGCATCTTCTCCTAGTACTGTAGAGCAGGCAGTGTGGGGGGGCTTCCCCTGAATTTCATTAATCTTGAATGTCTGCAGTTATTTATCACACTGGGTTACATAACAGACAATCACATTATAGAATGGCTTCTCCCCAGAAGGTGTGGGTGCAGATGAAGCCGGTGCTTCTTGGTGGGTTTTTTTGTGTGGCTGTTATTCATTCGTTATTCGCTCTAGTTAAAGAACAGGTCTCCCTTCTCCTGGGGATGCTGCTGATGCAGTGTTCAGCAAGCACGGGGGGGGGGAGGGTGGAGAGGTTGTGGGCGGATAGGATTGAGTTAAAGATGAAGAGACGCAGAAGGAGGGAGGAGGAGGAAGAGGAGGGAGAACCTGTTGGAGATCACGGCCTCGTGTCATTTTTTCTGCTTTAGGGTTGTTTTCAAGTAGCCCCCAAAGTGAAATTCTCAGCTCTTTAGGCAGCTTATATCACTTTGGATTACACAAGGGTGTGTGTGTGTTTCTGTGCATTATATTCAAAAACAATCAACTTTGGTGGCAGGGGGAGAAATCAATTGCTGCAAAGTTAGCATGGGTTGGAGGTGTAGGAGGTTATGACACTTCAGATCTCAATGAGGCAGTAATTCTGAATAATAATGGACACTATTCATGCTCTGCATACAAAATTCTTGTTATAAAGCGTATTCAAGAGGCCTCAAGTGCTGCATATTTCTCTCTTACTCATTAAATTCCCACTTACTGCGGTTTAGATGCCATTTTATTTGCTGCCAATGATTAGTTTTAGGTGGAAAGGTGCTGAAACCTTCAGCATATTGCTCAGTGACTGAAATTAGTGCAGCCTAAGCCTAACATCAGCATGTTTCTGCCACCGTGACGCACAGAAATAGGACATTTCATCACAACAAATGCAAGAGATGATGACTGCATCATTCCCATGGATGTTTGCTTCAAGGTCTTAACTGTACTGGTATGGCAGCTGCCTGCTTGGACACTCTCCACAGAGCTGCAGAAGTTATTAAATAAATCTCTTTGGTACAGCAGATATGTGCCTCTGTTAAATTGACTAGATTCTGACACTTCCCGAGGGGAGAACTCCCTTTTGTCTAATAAAGATGGCTTGTCAGCATTTGGAAAAATCAATCTCCAGGCTGGATGTAAGCCTGAACAATTCTGAAGAAAAAGAGCGAGAGTTTAGATGATATCAGTTAATATAAAGTCCAAGTACATTTTTATATTTTCCCCCTTTTCTCCGTCAGATTGAACACATAGCATTTATCTCACACACTCATGTTTCTTCAGACAGACAAAAATGGGCCGTGTTTTCCGATTATGTCTGATTCTAAATATGCCGTTTTTTGAATGAGGATTTGTTTTGCCAATTATTCCGTTTAATGTTTTCACATCTTTCAGCTGTCAGTGTCAAAACCTGACAAAGACTCTGCAGTAAACTATCAGATAGAGACACAGAAACTGCATATTCAGCACACTGTGGTGCCCTGCGGAGAGCCAGATCCTCTGATCAGCAGTTTCGATATTCTCACATTTAACGTTGAAGAAAAACAGCAACGATGAGCTTCTGTTTCTCAAAATTTCTGAGTCAGTGAGGCTGTTGTGTTTGCTTCCTTATGTCCCAGGTAGTCATCTCACTGCTTCTACTTTCAGACTTGGTTGACATTATAACAAAAGCCCTCCAGCAGGCCTCATTTCTCGAGAGCCAAATTGCAGGAAATACTAGTCGGGGCACCATCGCTCAGTGTCTCCACGTCCGGTTTAATAACATCCAGGTTTTCTGGTTCACCTCGACCTGCTGCTTAGTGCCCATGTCGTGCTGGACTGAAGCAATGAGCATGATGAAATGTTTCCTCCTCCGATGTACCTGGCAGGGACAGGATGATGTGTCATTATGTTAAGGGCACCCAAAAATGTCACGAGGAGTATGTAATATAACCGCTCCATACGGACTTTGACAAATAGAGCTGTCATGAAACTTCACCAATTAGGATACAGATGTTTGCGCTGCTGGCCTCTCCAACCTCGACGTCTCTGTCATTCAGCTGCTGCAGATGGCGACTGAGCTGGAACTAAGAGTCTGTGTCTGGCTGTCTGACACGGGACATGTTCTCATCCAGAATACTGATGGCATGTCATTTCTGCTAGAGGTTCACAACGTTCACTATAAATGAATTTAAAGTTATTCAATTTCACGCTAAAGCCCTGCTTTTGAAGCCTCGGGCAGATTTCAGGCCTGTGCAAGCTACAGGGAGAGAATCCATATCTGTCAATGTGCTGTTTTTGATATGGAGATATAAGTACATTCTTTATATCTTTTTATCTTTATATGTTTGCCTCCATGTCTTCCCTTCTTCCCCTTCACTCTGTCTGCACCGTGCTAATTGTTAGTAACCAAGTTACCACGGTGCCTGTCCCACTGAGTGCCACTTAACTTGAACTGGTGGAGCGTGGCTTAATTGTCAGTCACCTGTGGAACTAAATCTCCCAGAGCTATTTCACAGGCTGAGGTTTTGAGATTTTCATCAGTCACAGATATGCTAGTTAAATGAACATAGCAACAATTAATCCCACATTGAAAACCAAATCGATGATGCGTCACTATCCTGGAGCCATTATCTGTTGACAACTGATTGCATAACTGTTTGCAGTACACATGGCAGAGTATCAGGGGAGGAACACTGAATCTGTTCACACTGGAGTTTTTATTTTGCGAACCTGAGGTTCATGAACTGCATCAGCTTGATAGAAAAAAATAAATGCTCCTGTGACAGATCAGCTGGCAGCCGCTCCATAGGTATGCATGTTATTAGCGCTGGTGGGGGGGGGGGGGGGGGGGGGGGGGCATGGGTAGGAAAGATGACACTCCTCCTGACTTCTTTGTAAAAACCGTGTTGTCAGCTTCATAACGAAGCTCCTAGCTTATTGTCTCAGTGTGCATGGGCGGCACAAGAACGGAGACAAAAGGCGTGGGAAATTACATGGGAGCTTGTGCCCAAATGTGTCGCTATTCTTGGCCCTCTTTTTGGAACAGCACGCAAAGAAGAACCTTGAAGGGAGTGAAAGTAGAGGAGTGAACAGAATTAGACAATATTGCTTCTTCTACAGAAATACAGCAGACTTGTGGCGTTGCATGTAAATCACAGAAAGAACGGATAATAGCTGCCCGTGTAATGACTCGCATCCTAATGAGGGGTAGTAAGGCGGTGTAAAAATCAGAACCGAGGTGAAGTTAAGCTTCATAGTTTCTCGTTTCCATGTCAGTTTGCGGTTGACTGATGTTGCGATTGGCAGTTCCATTTATTTTAACAACTGCAGCAGGATGGTGGTGAGACGAGAATGCAAGTGAAAGCCAGATGGTGCATGACAGATTACATGTTGATATTAGAAGAAGGAAATATGGGGAAGAATATGATTCAGCATGAAGAGTATAGATATTGGTGGGCAAGATAGTGATGTATGCAAAGCTGCAAGTTTCCGTCACTGTGCTGCAGTAATCCATAACAGCAAACTCGTCAGCTAGCAACACCTTATTGAAACATTTTGACCAGTCATCTGTATTATTATTCCAAGTGTAGCGATATTTTTGTGAGCCACAGTCGATCTTTTCGTTGTTAATCGAGCAAGAGAGACTCTACGCCCTGCACCACGGAAACCACTGGAGAAATTGCAAGGGTTGAGGCTAACGCGGCTAACATTAGCCGTGCCACTACTGCTGCCGACTTGTTTATACATGGCGCTACAGGCCGCCCTACACTTTATTGTAGGTACAGTTTAATACAATAGAAACTGGACAGAAGTTCATACAATATATGTCTGGTAGGGGGTCCCTGCTCTGTCTGTCTAGCAGCTAAGGGGGTCCTTGTCCTAAATGATACAAAAGCCTGATTAAAGGGATTCATTGGGTCTCACAAACTGTGCCCTACCTCTGACTAGAGCTGCAACGACTAGCCGATTAATTGATAAGTTGATCGAAAGAAAATTCACGCCAAGTATTTTGGTGATAGATTAAATGTGTGTAATTTTTTTTTAAAAGCAAAAATGGTGAACATTTGCTGGTTTCAGCTTTTTAAATATTAGGATTGGCTGTTTCTCGCCTGACATTTATGATAGTAAATGAAGAATATCTGGGTTTTGGGACAGAGGAAGCAATTTGAAGACATTATACCTGTAATTTGTCATCATTTCCAGGGAATAGTTTCAAGCATAACTCATCCCTGCTACCTGATGATAATCTTTCAGTATGTCATTCCGTGTTCTTGTGTAATAAAACCCAAAATAATCCTGATATTACCACCCCTCCTACATTATAATAAAGATTACAGAATTCAATACCACATCAGAGCTATTGCATAAAAGTGAATTTGGAGGCAAGTTTTGAAAGATGACACCAGAAGTGAGCGGGGGTTTGCAAACTAATGTGTAGAGGAGGAGGAGGACTGGGAGCCACCAGCCCACACAAACCTGCCTGTAAAAACTGTGCATCTCGCTGCAGCTTCCTCCTACGTTCCCTCCACTGGTCATTTTGTCATCTTCTACAAACCAGTATATTTCCTTCGTGCTTCCCCGCCCGTTCTCAGTATCTGACGCTCACGGTGACCTTGTCTGTTGTTCCATTCTCTTCAGCCAGGTCTGCAAACTTCATCCAGAGTTTTTTTCCGCACCTTGAATTTCATCATCTGACACATTAAACGAGTAGTAACATATTGGCTGGCAGAGCGGTTGTTATGGTTGTAGGAATCGATAGTCAAAAAGTCAAGACTCCCACCTATTCATCCACCCATGCATGTACAGTACATTTGCAGGTACAAAAAAGCAAACACGCGCTGATCCTTGGCACTTTATTTTCTGTCAGAGGAAACAGGAAAATTAGCAGTGAGCATCTTGGATGTCAAACATTTTACCGAAGGGGGGGCTTCATGCTGCTGAGGTTACGCAACTAATACACACTCTGTCACTCTCTCTCTCTCTCCCATTCAATCTCAGAAATTCTCCATCTCTGCCTCTCTCTCTCATGCACGCGCTACACAAACGCACCGCTCTCTCTCAAAACCTGAATTTTAGAGACAGAAGCGTCTGGAATTTTTTCACAACCTCCCACAGACGTCCTCGAACCTATCATTTTCTCTGCAGTGGAGCAATGGTGACGTATGCTCATCGCTGGTGCAGCTGAATTTTAAAAAGCTCTCCGCCCACGCTGAATACCACTACTGCAAGCACAATTATCATAAACTTTCCTTTGCCGTCTGTAGCCCTTCTGTCTCTGTGTATGATTCTCCTGACTTATTCAGTCGCACGCATTAATTCAGTGTCGGTGCAGAGAAGGGGAGGGTGAAAGGGGGTCTGGTCTTTTTGAAAATTGGTGGGTCAGTGTCTAATCACTGGGTGTGGGCGAATCAAAGGCACATGTTTGCATATTTGCCCTCATTGTGTGTTTTTACGCGTACCGGTACATGTGTTCCTGCACGCACAGATGCACAGATTGGCTCACGTCACACCCAAACTGCAGTTTGTTTACATCTCGTTTCCAAGCGGCTCTCGTTGTGACATTTGGGAATAAATACTCTTGTACATTAATTCAGGGGAGAGGTTTCATTTTTCAGCTACAGCAACCACTCCTACGTGTGCTTCTTTATCAAATTAGAATTCAGATCTTTCAAGGGAATTGGCTGTTTGACAGACCCGTGTGTAAGCTTTTTTAGTCGGGTCACATCGTGTTTTAATTGTGCCACACAGAGCTGAATAGTCACACCCAGGAAAACATCAGTGTTCCGGAGAGACTCCACACACTTATAATTAACTGTGATAATTTATTCCCCCTTTTTTTTCTTCAAGATGTAGTGACAGACTTTTGTTTTCAGTTATTTGTTCCACAGTGACATGATCAGTTCAGGGAATACCTTACTGTTATGAAACTATCATCACAATGCGGTAAATTAAGTGTGGAGCTGTAACCCTTACATTAACACTTGCCCTGTAATTACCTTCGCCAAGGAGGTTACATTTGCAGGGCGGTTTGTTTGTTTGTCAGCAGGATTATGGAAAAACTGCGAGCCAGATTTTCATTAAATTTGGTGGAAGCGTGTAGCATGGACCAAGGAAGAGCCCATTACATTTTGGAGCAGATCGGAACAGGGACACACAAAATATTTTATTACAACATTACACAATTAAGGTTTTTGAAGCTAAACAGTTCTTCCTCGTAAACATGCAGTTTTGCGTGATGCACAGCTGAGATGATGAAGCTTTAGCCAGGCACAACAATCTTTTGAAATAGTTCCCGTAGTTTTGGAAATATATCCAGACGTGTAGCGGTCGCACACACAGATTTCTCGAGGGTCTGAGCTCAAAGACGAAAAAGTGCTGTTCTAGCTAGAAATCCCTCAGTTCAGCAATCCCCTAATAGCCTGCAAATTAATCAATCATGGATTCCATGAACTGTTATGCTAGCAAATATTTGGCACTTTTGCTTAAAAAAATTATCCTAACTATTATTTTTTTCCCCTGATGGTTGATTTATTAATTCATTTGATTAAACTGAATTTGTTTCTGCTGCATGGCTGAAAACATACTTCTGGTTTCTGCGCCGTAATATTTGAACCAGTGGCTGCATTTGATATCGCTCAGTTGTTCCCCCCCTTATAATAGATACTCAGTAGTGAGCAGTAAATGCATTTTTTGGACACTTATGATGCACAACGGTATTATATGCATGTATAAAATGGGGAGCATTGTACTGTGGGATTGTTAGCAGAACCTTCTGAAATATATACATGTCATACTTTTTGTTCCATTGTGGATAAATCTACTCAGTTTGGACACACTGTTGTACTGTACATGCTTTGTGTGTAATGTAAATAATAACCTATGAATCACTATATTGATAACAGTTCATAACAGCTTACTAGCTGTATACATTCTCCAGTAAGCCACGTAGCTTAACATTACTGTATAACTGTATCTGAATATCTGAAAGCAGTTAAATTAATAATGGAGGTAAGGGCCTCACAGTAAATTAGATTAAAATAATTCAAATGCTATTAAAGCAGGAAAAAAAGAGCAGTATGAACATTCATGGAGTCAATGGACCGACATAGTTTCTCTCTTCTTGGTATGGTTGGTTTAAGCTCTCTCCAAATGCTTTAATGAGCTGCCCGCGAGGAAACTTAAACATGCAGTCTTGTCACGTTCATCTTCATCCAAAACAAAGCAACTTGCAGCACTACAGAAGAAGCTTAAATGCTGCTTTATTTGCGGCATGTTTTAAACATGACCGTATCGATGTCCTCAAAGTGTTTCTGGAAATGTTCTGTGAGAATTTGTATTACTGCTTCACTGTATCTGTGTGAACCAAGGCTCAGCGTTTTCTCATCTTCTGCCCAAGAGCAGCACCGCTACTTGCATTTTGTGACCATCTTAGATTAAAAATCCAAAAGATGGCACCAGGAGTCATTTGATATGCGTGACGCCTCAGGCAGAATCTCATACAGGGTTGATTAACGATTCAGAGCTCATGTATCTGGTCTGTGAAGATGCTAATCACTATGACTCTGTCCCATGAGGTCAGACGTCTCTTCAATCAAGGACTTTTTCTGATGCCTCTGAATAATTTCCTCTACTTTTTCATGTTGGGCTCCCTGCGAGTTTACATGAGGGTATATTTAAAAGCATGACATCAATACCTGTGAACGTTATTGTTCTCATTAAACTTTGTGAGTCACTGCCGCTAGCTTTGACAGACACTGATTTGTAATGCAAAGCTCTCAACAAACACCTCTGAATTCTGCAGCTGAGCATGTTTGAGCTTTCAGAAAGCGGATAACGCCAGAGGTGTTGTCTTTCTTTGCCGTCCTGGAGAAATGCTGGATGCTCATCAGGTTTGAGTCGTGCTGCGGTTGTGAATGAGGTCAGTGACACCTTACTGACAAGAAAAATTAGGCGGTGTTCGACTACAACCACCTACCGGCCTAATGCTCATTATTCTAAGTCAGGGAACCGCCTTCATCGACTGTTCCTGTTACCCAGAGGAAGCAAACTGTCCTCATGGCAGTGTCTTCCTCACACTGACTCATGTTCTAATACTGACGAGGGGTAAGTAAGCTTTACTCACACGCCTCGGATGCATCATGCTACCTGCTAGACAACACCAAGCGTTTGTGTCTGCCCGCCCTTATATAAATAGCCCGGTGCTGTTCCATCTGTCACGTCTGCTGTACAAAACGTATCAGTCCTGTGGTCCTGCTAATGGGCATTCTGAAGGTATCACAACCCCCCAAAATCGCTTAAGCCCTGAAGGTAATTGATGATGCTGTGAAAACCATCCCCAATTCGGCCACTCACAATCCTCCAGGCTGCAGCTTTCGAGAGAGATTGTTGAATTTTAAAAGTTGGCTCAAACTTTAACAAGAATGTTCTCAAATCAGTGTGTTCCTTAGTGTTGTGACTGCCTCCCTCTGGAAGAGACAAGTGCTATTGTGTCAGATTATCTCAAATAAAAATGCAAATACTCTTGAATAACATAAGGCCTTATTGAATTCAATACACAAGATGAGGCCAAATAACAGATTATCAAATTAAGGACTGTAATGACTATTCCCAATAAAACTACACCTGCTCTGAATGAATTTGGTGTTTTTATTGGAGCCAGACCAATACTGTACATCAGTATGCCGGCTGATATTCTTATATATACACAAATATGCACAGAATATATACATAAATACATGTAATGGAGGCAAAATATTTTAGATTGTCCAAAATATCAGTACACTGAAACTAGAAACTTCTCCGAAAATTTGATTGAATTAGATTTATTTTTATTTAATCAGGAAGTCACAGTGAGATCAAGATCTTTAGTGAGACCTGAGCACAGAATAACATAAAATCAAACAGAAAATAAAGTAAATTGATAATAAAAATGGTAATGACAAAGATAAATAAAAATCAAATAGGAGAATATTTAGATATACAATCATATAGACAACAGTGTGGCAGAATGTGTTCTAAAATATCTTTGTTGCAGGTGTAAAATGGAATAAAAATACAACAATAGTCTATAAAAAATAGGTTTAAATTAGAAAAAAACATTTGTGTAGACAACAGCTTGACAATATAAATAGATGCATTATAAATAAATAAGTGCATTCTAAATGTCCTTGGCGCGGGTAACAAAACAAACAATAAGAAATACAACCGTGTTATGCAAAACAGTCACACTGATACAAACAATATCGGCTGACTGATGTTTCCGTCTTGGTCTATTTATAATGTCATGCGGCATTTCTAAAACGCTTCAAAATCCATTTTGTTTATGATGTTTACTGACAAAGAGGCATTGCTGATAGAGGTGACACTGATAACAAAAAAACCTTTGTGTTGGTAAGGACTTTAGGAATTTAGCCTCAGGCATGAGGGAGGTAAAGGACAAAGTCAGGTAAGAGCCTTGTTGGCAAAACAACAACAGCACACTCACGTTTTTAACAGTGACGCACGCAGATCAACAGATAAATGGCCAAAGCACACGTTATGACATCCGATCACCATCTGGCAGATGTGTACCCTGACACAGAGACAGATACAGAGGCGGGGGTTGTTATTCAGGGACCTCAAAACATGCTAATCCAGTTTTTCTGAAAAGCCCTCCCAGCTGCCATCAAGATAGGGTTACAAGAAGGAGAAACATTTAGCTGTGAGACAGAGGAGCAGAGAGAGGCACACAAGAGCAGCTCTGTTTCCTTGTCAGCACTTTGAAATCCCAGGATTTACCACAGCGCAGGTTTCCTCTGGACCGAACCGCAACAAAGACAACAGGACAGTGGATTAACTTTAATCCTATCAGTGTTTCTTATGTAGGACCCTGTTAACAAACACCTGCATTAGGAATTACCAGGAGGAAACGACTCCAAGTGACCCATGACACATGGCCTCTCTGGGCCACTTCCTGAGACTGCTGTCCAGTAACCGCTCAGGTTTCTGCTGGTAACCACATTATCAGGACTGCAGGGGAGGCACATCCCAGCCACAGCGTGATGCAGCCGACAAAAGAAGAGATTTTGAGGGACAGAAGTGACCGAGTACTAACATGCTGGAGCTGAGAATTGAACCGCAGGGAGATACGGGAGCAAAAGAAGACAAAACCAATGAGGGGAGGAAAAGATGACCAACCATTTGGACTGACGCTTGATGTTTCAGGCACCTGGATGTTTTTCTTTTGAATGGAAGAAATCCCTTTGAGGATAAAGGTAGACCATGTTGATGTGCTTTGGGTGTCGTAGACGAGATCGACACCACCAGATCCAGTGGAACGAAAAACACCGCTTACTTGATGATGAGCCTCAGATGATCTCAAACCCCGGCTTCCTAGACTCAGGTAAAGGCCAGCGCAGTGAGCGTCGACAGCTTAATATGAGCTCTAACTTCACCGTCAAAGCCTCTTGACATTCTACCCGTAATACTCAAAATTCTCTCTCTCTGAAAAACATCAAGATTTCCCTGATTTTGCATGTGTGCTTTTGGTACGTGCAAAGAAGTAAAGCAGTGGGTTTAACTGTAACAATACTTTAAATGTTTTCAATTGTTTTCATTCTAACACCACTCGGGCTGCTGATAAGAACACAAAAGGAAAAAATGCACAGAGAAACGCCTCCATTATCACACGTACTGTAAATGGTATGAAATGGCAAAGGCCTTGAATCAGACGGGTTTAATCTAATGTCTTTTTAGAGCATTATTTTCTTTTCAACCTGAAGAACAATCAAATTCAGCTATCAGAGGGCCTTAGGGTGCTTTATGAAAAAAAAAAAAGTTTTTTAAATCAAATGTTATTGATCTTCTAGCTTCATGGTTATACTGGATTTCCAACAGTGACGCACTAAGAATCAGCACTCAGTCTTGTCATCTTGTTCTTCTGCTTTCTCTGCTTAAAACCCTCTTAAGCTGTAAATTCTGAACATGCACCTGTTTCTGGGTTTGTCTGAGCAAACTGAATCTCACGTCACATTAATATAATTCAAAGACGATTAAACTTAAAGGCAGAATCAGTAGGATTTGTTCAAGCTGTTGGAAGTAGTCTCATTCCCAGGACGTCAAATACTGACATTGTGGGTTGGTAAAGCTTCGTAGATAATCGATAACCCCCCTCAAATGCATTAAATTAAAGTAACAAGCCTGTTTTGAAAATATAAGGAGAAGAAAGTACAGATACTTTACTCTTTACTCAAGTAAAAGTTCAGATACCTGGAAAAATCTACTTGAGTACAGTAACAAAGTATTTGTACTCTTACTTTTACTTCCTACCTTGTTCTGATCTTATGTCATAAAAACATTGTTTCTGAAAATTATACCAATTTTAACTCAAGTGACATGAATGTAACCTCATTGAAAATTTCCCAGAGTTTTGTTGCATACTAACATTTTTCTCTCTTCGGCCACAAAGGGGCACTGTTCCAGCCTCATCCACACCAGAGTGCTGCAGAGTTGTGCAAATGAAATCTGACTTGATTCAGATTATGGTCTTTACAGTACACGGCCCTGTATTTGATAGCTCCATTTTGGTTCTCTAATGCATCACAGAGCAGCACACCTCAGTAAACGAGGAAATGGAACAGGAAAACGTAAAGGATGTTCGGTCCATTAAGCTTCAGCCTTCCCACAGTGTGTAGGCTGTGTGGTGGGAGCCAACTGTGGTGTGTAGTTGTGTGAATGCTCCATGTTACAAATGAGAGGCGGGCATTTTTTTTATACTCTGTAAGATTTTTTTCTTATCAAAAGATATCTGATCAAACTGTGTGCAAGCAAAGCAGTGTAGGAATGCCAGCCCTTTAAATTTAACACAAGTTGGTGGTCACCAAAATGTGGATTAATTAACAAAGTACTTGTCGGTTGTCTCTTCTTCTTAAACATTGGACAGTGTCCCCCTTTTTGTGTTTTGTGTTTATTCATGGCTGGTCGTCTCTGAGCTGATTACACAAGGCTGTAATCAAAATTCTTATCTCTTTCTCATGCTGTGTGTCTGTTTATGTCTCTGGGGGCTACTAGCAGCTCCGGAGAAATCAGGAGGGGCGTGTTCAATGCCTGTGGGATCCACTCCTTGTTTTCCATGTGTCCCGGGGGTTGGAAGGCAGCTGAAAGTTCAAACAGAGACTCACTCCCTCATGCTCTGCATGGCAAGAGCTCAGAGATTAAGGGGTTTGTCTGCACCGCCAACAACAAGGATTGCTCACAGTTCGCAACTTGCCAAAGAGGAAGGATGATTCAGTGTTTTTGTTAGGTTGCAACTTTTGCAGCCATTACAAATATGACTTTATTACAAAACAAGCTGTGGATAACCTGTTTTTCTTTTGTTCATCCGCCCGTGCAAGACAGGTAGAACAAAGTTTGAGAAGAAAGCAGCTACCATCAAAATGCCTGTGTGAGTCTGCTGGGTAAAGGAGCCAGAGGATGCAGGTGGCAGAAAGGCTTTGCTCGAACTTGTTTGAAGTTTTTTTTCCTCATGTCAAAGGTGAAGGATTATGCCTGGCATAGGAATTTAGTCTTCAAATGAAGGACTTTATGAGCTGAATCTCAACAACTCCCGGGCAGAATGTGAGCATTGGCTTGTGCTGCACACTGGTATTGGTGTGTGAATGAGGATGTACGTGTGAGTTAGTGAAGTGCAATGCTATTCCTTAGCAGTGGGACCGTGGACGCGACCCCAAGGAGTACAACTTTTGGCCAGCAGCAGCAGCAGCAGCAGCAGCAGCAGGGGAAAACCGTTTACCACATCTCTGTAATCCTGAATGAAACACAAGGAGATGTGCCGGTGCCAGAGCTGGGAATGGGCCGGGTCACCCACACCCTGGTGGAGCATTGCCAGCCAGGAGGAGCCCTAATTAGCATTGTGCCAATGGAGAAAAGCCCCAAGCTAGGCAGGGCACGACAGGAGTTCGACAGGTGGCCCTCCCTGAGCCGTACAGGTAGAGTTGGGAGGCAAAGAGAGGAGGTAGTTTTGGAGGAGAATGAGGAGGAGTTACAGGAGGTGGAGGGAAAAATGAGGACAGACAGGTTTTTGAAACAGCCCTCGAAGAACTCAGGTAACTCCTCACAGCAAGACAGAGACGTGGCAGAGTTAGTTGCTCAGACAGACACCCAGGAGCAACGCATTCGAAGCTCGACGTTGCACTCGGCCCACTCTAAGGGGTTCGTCTTTGGGGAACATGGCACCGTCGCCGGACACAGCTCTCTGCCCCGGGCTGTGCTGCGAAGGCCACGTCAGGATGAAGCTCGGTTGGGTAGGAGAACACTGAGCATGTATGGCGATTTTGTCAAGCAGCAAGGAGATTCTCAACCTGATCAAGACAGACGGCTGCGGAGGCCCCGGAGTGTGTGCATGCTGGCAGGCCCAGTTCCAGTCCTGTCGGAGTCCCGGACCCAGCACCCTGTCAAGAGTGCGGTCATTTTTGAAAATGACCAGCAGTACAGGAACAGGAAGGCTGAGTTGAGGGCTGTCGATGGCCTCAATTCTGTCTTGGCTCAGCGGCCTTTGGTCCCTGCAGAGGTGACCCCCAGGGTCCGCCAGAGGAGCTCGAAGCCCAGGCCTGTCAGTATGACAGTACTGGAGCTGAGAAAGAGGGGCTCTGATGATGAGATAGACAGCCAGAGGAGCTGCAGCCACACAGGCGGCGATGGAGGAGGCTTTCTCAAAGGGGGCTTCCGTTGGAGGCTTTTTGGTAAAGATAAGAGCAAGGAGAGTGATAAAGATTCAAAATCTCCTCCCAAAAGCAAATCTGACGCTCCAAAAAGTACACTCAGCTCCCTAAGACGGAGCTTCAGTATGAGAATCAGGAGGACTCGGCCCCGGGACAAAGTTAGTATAGGTTCAGAAACGGAGTCAAAGGAGCGCTCACGGACTATAAGTACATCTGAAGAGACAACGATGCCTCCGAGGCCTTTCTCGTACCTCACAGGAAGAATGCTTCCAACTTCCAGTGAGGAGATTGAGGATGGGGGTATGCAGTACATTGAGTACCACAGCAAGGGGAAGGTCAAGGTAATGGAGGTACCCCTCTGTCCAACAAAACTGTCTTCCAAACCAGTTCAGGAAGAACTAAGCATTTGGCAGCTCATAGCAAACCGCTTCAGGAGGAAAGAGCAGCCATGCAGTGGCAAATGTGAAAGCCAGCTGTCCCAGAGCACAGACACTGGCCAGTATCCCCTGGACGGGAATAATAAGTCACAGCCAGTCTCCATAGTGACTCCGGTAGGCATTGACTCCCACAAAGGTCAAGGTAAGACCTGCAAGATTGCTGAATTTATTTCTACGCTAAGTTCCCTCCATTTATAGCCCCCCCCCCCCCTTCTCTGCACAGAAAGCCGCAGTTCAAGAGAAACATGGAAGTGCACTTTTTTTAGAAGGACAGGCAAATGAAAAACACATGGGGAGTTGTGAGTTTGGACGGCGTTCAAAAAAGTCTGGTTTCACAGAGTCCTTTTGGAATTTCTATTTTGGGTGCTTCATTTCTTCAGTGTTTTTCATATGTGAACCGCCTTTTTGTATGTACTCACTCAGCAATTAATTGGCCTTACAAGTATCAGTGAATTAATAGGTAAGTAGAGTAAATTTAAATCACCACTGACTGATAGGAACACATTATATTGGCTTGTTTCACAGTGGTGTCACTGTGGCATAACGCAGTCTCAGTAGTGCTGTGTGTTGGCCTCACAGAGACGCAGCTTAAAGCAGTAGCATTAAAGCAGTTAGTGGCTGTAATGGGGATGCATTTGGCAGCCTAGCAGGGCTAAATTAAGAGGGCTTACATGCTGTAATGATGAGGAGAAGGGAAGACGACTTAAGCACTGTGTTTAAAGGTTAACTGTGACACTGGAGTGCGTTTGTCCAGTTGCCTGGTAGAGCAAGCGGAGAGAAGCAAATATTTGCAACTATCTGAATTAATAGCTGTGATTTGCTACATTTTGTGTGCCAAGCTCCAATTTCACACCGTCACATGAAGACCTAATTAGTCGTCTGTGACAAGTTAATGCCCTCTGCGAATGTCAGGTCACACATATACCTCTATTCTTTAGCAAAGCAGACTTTTCATTCGTATGCTCTTATGCTTTGACACTCGCATTGGGACCTGAGGTCAACCTCGTTGAGCTACCAGTTTGTTTGTATTCTCACATGACATGTTACCAAGGTAACCTATTCCTGTGGTGAAGTGTCAAGTCCATATATTCCCCTGCAGTCAGTCAGGCATCAGGAATGTAGGTGTGCCGATCAGCCTGAGTAAAGCTAGCTGTTCAATGTTCTGGGTGGGACTCAGCGCCTGTTGCTACCTGCCTAAGTGTTTGCTCCTAAATTAAATCCAGAAAGCTGAAGCTCCGCCCCTGAACTAAACACACACACATGTGCTGACAGTCGGTTCGAGTGTTTCCTGTTGATGACTTTAAAATCCTGTGTTAGGTTTGGGGGGAGGGTGATACAGGGTGAGGGGTCTGAGGTGTGTCCCCACCCCCACCTGTGGATGAACAAAGCCACTCTGTCGTGCCTGTGGAGGCATGAGTGATCAGTGAACCATGTGCTGAGATGGGGGCTCTCTGGGGGTCTTTGTGTTGGAGGATGGGTGGCTGGGCATGAGGCCTAGGTGGTCAGCAATGCACATATCTAGTGATGGTTGAAATATTGGGAATGTGACTGCAGATGGAACTCTGTAATAAATCTCGGCAGAAGGTGTCAGCGGGATCCAGTCGACAGAAAAGATCTCACTGATGCGTATTTATTCTGGCTTGTCTTGACTTGCCATTACACATTGAAAGTTTGAAGAAAATCCCCCATGTGTGATCCTTTATCTTGAATCTGACATCAAATTTATTCATGAGGATGGATTCCCCTTTGCGTCTTGCTATGTCTCATCTGATACCATTTCCTGTGAATTCCTGCCAACAATATTTCCTTTATCTCCGTTATCTTGCTGTTTGAATTAGTCTGCCTGCTTCAAAATCTGCAGATTGAAAATTAATTTAAAAGATGCATTTTGTTTATTCCATTCATACTAGCAGAGGTGGGTGAGCCTCACTCCCAGCAGGTAATTATGTTCAAGACAAATAGTCACTTTCATGGAAATTGGGACAAACCGTAACCGTGTCATAATGCCCTCTCACTGCGGCAGGAGAAATGGGGAGACAACAAGATATCATGAATAATCACTGAGTGATAGAGTTGGACCATGAGCAGCAGAGGAGAGGGAAATCTGTTAATAACTGAATATAACTCATATTTGAGCATCTGCCACTGCTAATCTTAGCAAGAGTACATCTTGTTCTTAAGGACTGTGGTTCTGCAGTTCTGTAACTTTTCACCAGCAAGTCTACAAACTGTTGAAGAGCTGAAACTAATCATTACTTTCACTTTTGATAAATCTGCTAAGTATTATTACCAGAGCCGGCCAATACTGGATTTTTGGGGCTGATACCAATAATAGGGAGTAAAAGTTCCGATACCAATATATTTTCAGATTTACAGACCTTTTTGCAATGATTACTCAAATGTAATTATCTAATACTTGTGACAGAGGAAGGATGTGTAACCAGGAGCATCTCTCCGCATTTTTCTAATCTCGAAACAAAAAGTTTTCATATCGCCACATATCATATATATATATATATATATATATATATATATAGGCAGATGCCTATATATCTGGAATAGGCCAATATTGGCTGATAACATTGGCCAGCCGATATATCAATCAGGCTCTAATTTCTACCATTAATTGTTGAATTGATTAATTGTTTAGTCTATGAAATGTCAAAAAATTGTGAAAAATACTCATCACAATTTCCTAGATATCTTCAAATTGCTTCTTTTGTCCAACTAGCAGTCAAAAACCCCCCAAACTCTTCAATTACTATAATAAATGACAAAGAAAGACATAGATAACTAATATTTATAAAGCTGGAACCAGCAAATGTTTGACATTTGTGCTTGAAAAATGACTGAAACGATTAAAAAGTAGTTTTGCAATGCATTTTCGACTTCGATCAATTAATCATTGCAACTCTGAAGTGTTTGTTCAAAGTTTGAGGAAGGCTCTGGCAGTATTTCTCTTCAAATCATGGTTTGTTTGTTCACTTGCGCTGAAAAAGAAAAGGGATAAGCCAAATCGGACACATTTCCGCCTCTTAACTCTTCAAATTGAGCCAATCAACGCGGGCTCTGCACCCCAAGACCTCTCAAAACCTAATTTGCAAATCTTATGTTAGATGAGAATCCTATTTGAACCAGGATGTCCAATTTACTTTCAGGGAAGTGATCAATGCAGGTCTGCAGACAACGCAAGGCTTTAAGAGCTTTAAGTAGGGCAGGCCACCCAGACCACATTAGGTTGGCATGGCATAAAGATTTTTACCTTGTTCTCTGCTGATTGTGTTTGTCACTTACTCCTTTGATAGGAATACGAGCTTGTTGTTTGGGAGCTCGGGAAAGGCAGAGATAAGAGCTCTGACTGGGTTGTTCTCTGTGTAAGTGGCTCTAGAGAGCAGCGCACAAAAACAGGATGATACGGGACTATTTTGTCAAGACGGGCATGATAAAAGAAGTCAGAAACGGAATGTCGGTCGGTCATGAGGTCGGCAAATAAGGGAAGTAGAAATACTAATTGCTAGCTAAATTCCCACTCTGTAATTTATGATGGTGGGAAAGCATGGTTGGAAAGTCCGTCAGGGCTAGAGTGGAAATTTAGACCTCAAGGTTGTCCTCTCTCTCGTACCAAAAACCACTTCAGATTCACTGCACGTAGAGAACGCTCGCATGTATGCACACGCACACAACCTCCAACAACCATATGCAGACGCTTTTTTGCTCTCATTGCGTTTTCTATTCTCATGAAATGGAATAAGTGGAAGGGGGGGGGGGGGCGATTGTGCTTCACTACCCTCTGACTGAATGGTCATTTTTATCTGAGTAGACATGAGCAGTGAAGTGAAAAACCTAACAAACAAGCTGGCAATGCAGTTTTCCCCTTGCAGAGACAAAGACACTGGTGTCCTCTCTCCGGGCATCACAAGTGCCAGGGCTTTCTGTTTCCATAGGCATTCTGGGACACGGTAATGTGGGGATGCTCATTTTTAAAGAATGACGTAAGGCGGAGCACATGGATCCAATTAGGGCTTTTTTTAAAGCAGGATACCACACTGGTTGTACTGTACATGCTCCAAGGATGGCAAAAGTCAGGCATCTTCTCTATGTTACAATTTGTTATGGGTGTGTCCGTGAGAAGAAATGTATGAGAAGTTTTCCTGAAAAAAAAAAGATTTTAGTTTGATCATTTTGAGAAATACACAAAAAAGATTTTCGCTTGATTGCGGTGAGAAATTCACACAAATTTGCGTAAATGCTCCTTGAAAGCATAAGTGGTGCCTAGTTTGATTATGTGGACTGTGTGAAGAAATGAATGTGAAGAAAACAAAGCATTTTTTCCCGCTTTTCTTTTAAAATCACTCCGTAGTTTTTGCTTATTTTTCTATTCATCGTGATGAAGGGCTCGTGTTATTGTTCGGCTACTGCATCGTCAAGCGGTTAAGACGGGAACTTTTCAATGTGTTTTTCTTAATTGGTAGTTGTGACTGCTACCTGTTATCACCCTCCAATTATGAAAAAAAATATATATTAATATATATATATATATAATGATATAAAGAAAAATCTTCTTATAAGCTAAGAAGATTGCATCTGACAATAATAGGTCTGGACAAAATGACAGGAAATCCTAGCAAATGAGGCAACAACCTTATCTGATCATCTTTCCAGAGAGCCGTGACCCGCGATCAGTTTCCTGCGCTGTAAAACTGAATCAGATGGGTGTCTTCTTCTTCGCTCGTGTTCTGACATGTTGAACCCACACTGAGAGGACTTAACATGAGGCGTGCTGTTTAAAGACTACTCAGTGCCACACAATGCTCGATGAAAGGCCCTTCTGTTCGGGATGCACTTTTCTCCTCTCCCACAACAAGTGAGACAGCCCGAGCAGCACGAGGCTCTTTGTAAATGGAGGTCAGAAATAACATTTTAAGCTGAGGTTTTTATTTTTTTTTTTTTAACTCTAATTGTAGTAGAGTTTTTGGCTCGGGTCTGCTCAGCTATGAGTCATGTGCTCTTTTAGCTGAAATTTTGAAGAGAAAATAGAAATGTGTCTTATAGTGACAGGTTACGTTAATGTTTCTGCTGTCATTCTTATTAGAATCGCCTTGGGCACAAAGGGAAACCACCGTTGCTGGAATAAACAGTCTTACACTAATGATGACTCCCTGTTTTAATTGTTATCTTGTAGACATGTGGAGGGGCTCACCTGGTATTACGCACCTTGCCGTCTAGAGACGAGGAGTCTACGCTCCTGTATTAGAGATGGTATCTGCTTCTTGGGGGGCTCAGATGGTGAGACAGCCATGATCCAAAACAGGAAGGTGGTCTTTGTTCTAATAGCTGTTATGACACATTGCAGTGTACTCCATCTCTGTGGGAAACAGGCACAGCTTGTGGAGTTGTCATTTGTGTTTTTAGTTCAGAGAGTTTCTGTTGTTCTTCAGAGTGCTCTTTCCCAATGTGCGATTATCCAGTCAAAGTCTCCAAATGTCTCTGGAAAGCCAAACAAGTTGAATCAAGCCTGATAATGGCTGTCTTTTTTAAAATGGATTACGTTAATGTCAGCGGAGATTTCACTGTGTTGAAACCTTATATTGAAATGGCCTGTGCAGGTCTGTCTTACCTCACTTCCTTCTTGGCAGTTATGTGATTGTTAATACATCAGCAAAATTGGATATATGCAAATTAGTCAGGGTGAGAGAGGAGTCTTTACTCACAGGTTGTTTATTTGAATGCGTTTTACGTTTGCAACCAACAATTAGTTTCCTTCCTGATCGATCGAGCACAAACTTTTTTGAGTAATTGATTGATAAAATGTCTGAAAATGCCAAAATATGTCCCTCAAAATGTCCCACAACCTAAACTGGCTTATTGAAATTGCTTTTGTTCAAACAACTGTCAATAACCCAAAGATGTTTAATTTACAGCCACAGATAAAAAAGAAAATTAAAAAAAAGTAAATTATAGCCCTTTTGCTTCCCCAAAAAGAATTGCATCTAATTGAATTGATTGACTAAATTATTTGTTTTCTGAATCCTAATTGGGAATTAAGTGCGATGACAAACATGTAAAGACCAATTGCTTCACCCTGAGGGTGTAACGTAAATAAAGGTCAAAGTCTCTCTTTATGAACAGCTATATCTGTCTGACCATTTGACCTTTTAGCGTCAGTAAACTTATAGTATAGCATAGCGTATAGCATGACTCTGCAAGTCCAGGTCGATAAACGATTGACACAATCCCACTGGTTTACTGAGGAGTGTTTGTGTGCAGGATATTAAAGGTAAAATGACACTGAACTTTTAAAATTGATCCCTCTGCACGTCAAACCCTTCTAAATACCTGAGCAGACTGTAGATAGCGTGTCATATCTGTTTGACAGCTGAGTTATTCATCATATAACTTGTTGCACACACTGCAGATAGTCTGTAGACTGTAGCTGTAAAGTCATTTTGGAAACTACCATCAATTCAGTGCTGTCACAATGATGGAATTCCCCATGTGGTGATTCACAGCGCAGT
Source organism: Pagrus major (assembly GCF_040436345.1). Classification (NCBI taxonomy): domain Eukaryota; kingdom Metazoa; phylum Chordata; class Actinopteri; order Spariformes; family Sparidae; genus Pagrus; species Pagrus major. The sequence goes on along the minus strand of NC_133235.1, from coordinate 20,593,482 downwards.
ATGCTGTATTAAGGCCTTTTTTGTTTTGGTTTTACTTAATTCATGATAAATGAAGTAATTTGATGCAGCAACACTAAGTGTACATATATCTGTGGACCAGAATGGTTGTATTAGCTTCACTGCTAGCCTACTAACATTTACAGGCTACAACTTTATGGTCAGAGCAAGCTAGCTACCGGGTGCTAATCAGTTGCACGACATTTCCAAGCAAATTAATTCCTGTATTTGACCATTTCCCTTCCACACCTAGCTATATCATTACATTCAGGGCATGTCTTTCAAAAAGCTAACATACAGCAGCGCCACACACAAACGTGCAGGAACAGGGTTTCCGAATAACAACAAAGCTAAGTAGCTAGCTAACCAGCTGAGCTAGCACTGCGGTATAAACAGGATCCAACCTACTGCTCTCGTTATATAGTTAGCCAAAACACAGCTTCTCTTGACTGTCCCAGCATTTGTCCAGCATCACCCCAGACTGAAAGTAGCCACATTAACTGCACAACATGCGAACGCCAAGTTCAACTAACCCTAACCTATTAAATAAACAGTAAATCAGCATGAAACCTTGGGTTGGGTAACAGCGAGCCGCACTGCAAAAACTCAAAAGTCTTACCGAGTATATTTGTCTATTTTCCAGTCAAAAATAATTGATTACACTAAGACAGGATCACCTAGAGAGTAACATTTCAGTGAGGTAAATGTTTTTTAGGTGGAATTTTATCTGGACTTTTTGTTCCAATGCAGTACTGATCCATACTTCAACTGTTACCAGCCCCTCGTTTCGCTTATTGAATTTTTGAAGGACTGATTTATTCAATAGGTGTAAGGCAAAAGGGGCCATGGCCAGAAAAAAAAAGACAAAAAACCTGTCTCATTCCCTGTGGCTGTCTTGTCAATAGAGCAGTATTTAAACATCGCGGATGCTGTATCACTTGTAGCTGGAGTCTAATGGGACACAAACAGATGGATTACCTCTCAGTGCTGCTTGACTTAATTTCTTTCTTTGTCTTTTTCTTTTCAGACTCTTTCGTCAACAGCCAGGAATGGACATTGAGTCGGTCGGTGCCAGAGCTGAAAGTGGTGAGCAACTTCTAATATTTCCAACAGTCCCTCTGTTGATCCGCTTTCATGTTACTGATAGATTTAACTGTCTGTGGGAAAGCATGTCCCGTCCATGTAACGCTGGTGTTGCATTTCAAAATGAGAGGGAACGGCTGAGATATTGGCCGGACATTTCCCTGGCACATAGTGGGTGATTTTTAATGAGATGCGTTGGCATGGGGACTCAGGGCGGCTTGCAGCAGGACGCGAGATGAGTGACAGTTCTAGGCTAGACTAGTGACACATCCTGGGTCTGATCCCATCCGCCAGTGAAGCACACACACTGCCAAATGCACAGCTAACATCCTCACATGATTTAATGCCTTCGACACATAAAGACGAAGCAGCCTTGAAAAGCGGCACTCCACCGTTCTGACAGTTGATACAATACTTCCGTGTTAGGTGAATTCATTGTTGTGGCACCTCGCAAAGAAAGGGAAACTTCAATGGTTTGAAAAAGGGAGAATTCACAGGGAGCTCAAAGACAAACTTGGCTTCAAACACTCACAGACACGTCTGTTTCCTTTTTATGTTTCTGAGGTGTTAATTGGCAGCTTCAGCACAGGGGTTTGTTAAACGGACCTTGGACAGAGTGAATTAAAAAATGTCTCAAAATATCTATCATTCCTTTCAAAAGTGTTCAAAGAGTGGCTGTTCGGCGACGAGGTCATGCTAATAAGAGGGTGGTCTCGCAGGATTTTTAACAAGATAGCCAAATCAGTTTCTTCTTTCTCATGCTACGATAATAATAACAGGCACCGGGGTCAAAACGCTTCCAGCAGATCCGTTGAAATGGTGATCGGGTGCGAGAAAACATCTTCCGCAACAGTGAGCTGTACCCCGGTATTGTAGTTTCGTGGTGGCACTAAACTGTGCTCACATTTTATTGCCATCTTTTGATCCTCAAAACGTGCGCTCTTTCTAATATTCCCAGATCAAATCCAAACATCTACAAAGACGAGTAAAAGTGCTGTAATAGTGCTGATGGAGCGTTTTGGTTTCATGGAGGCTAATATACCAGCAGGTCACAAAGCCGAACCGCTAAAACAGCAGGAACGGCGGTTCAGTGGTTCATTCAAAGTCGATTGTTGTTGACTCATAGCTTTCACCACACACAACCTACAACTTTCTCAAACTTGAAGCTTATTCATAGTTTACTTTGCTGGGGTACCTCACGGTGCATATATATATATATATATATGTATGTATGTACATATATATATATATATATATATATATATATATATATATATATATATATATATATATATATATATATATGCGCTTCAATTATAGGGGGGGGATGCTGGGAAAGGCCTTAAACAGAGCTTTTTCTCTTGCGCCGCAAACGTCCCTATAATTAGAACCATACCTGACTCCAACACCCACTAATGATCTAAAGAAGAAGAGGGCGATGGTGGGTAGAGGAGGAGGAGGAGGAGGAGGAGGAGGAGAAGGAGGAGATGAGGCATGTTGCAGCCTTTGTTCTTCCCAGACATGCTGGCATCATCAGCCCACCCTCCGCCATGCATCACCCTGAAGGCACTGTAGTCAGGTCTGGTCTAGACACCAGGGAGAGGAAGCGGGGTGGGAGACTGCAACCAAAGTCAATGTATGTTGTGAGGACTTTCCTCATAATATTTCAGCTGTACACAGCCACCAAATACTGTTTCTCACGGTTTTGTACGTTTACTACAAACCGTATGAACTTTACATTAGCTTTGCTGTTGGATTTCTACCATCCTGGCAGCAGTTTGTTTAATTTCCTGACAAATCATGGAATTAAAATCTACCCATAGAGAAGCAATCCGTCATAGTAAAAGTGTGTCAGCTGCGTTGTAATTTAAGCCCAACTAATACTGCAGTTTTTGAGGCAGATACTAATGTAATACCACATTTCTAAAACAGTGAACTTTTCCAACCTTTCCACCGCAGGGACAAAGGTCTAAATTAAGTTCCAGGAACATTATTTTACCCATGGATACATTTATAATAGAGCCATGTACTGAACGCAAAGATGGTGCCAAAGATACCTCGAGTGGCCACTGGGCAAAATTAGAAGCAAGACTGAGCAGTGGGTCCAAATATCCAGGTCTAAATAATACATTCATGATTTTACCCCCCCAATAAATTCCTTGCTTTGTGACTGTTTTGGGGGTAACTTTTGAGATGGGGCTTGCACTGAACTGCTCTGATTGTTTTTATTTTAGCCACCATTTTTAAGAATCTGCAGCCACAAACCAGTTTGTGCTTTGACACATCGACATCGAGAAAGCATAAGACAAATCGATGAAAGACAGTCGTTGTATAGCCGAGCGCAAAAATGGCACATAAAAACAGTTGTTGTCGCTGGGCTTAAGATCCCAGTACAAACACAGACAACATCTGGCTGAAGGAACCTTTAAATTACTCGAAAGGTATTTCGTGGGACTAAAAGTTTCTCGAGGTTAATATTGATTAAATACTTTACACACACAACATAAAACACTTAGCTTATCCCTTTAATTTTGTTATGAAAGAGCTGTGTCCAGGATATATACTAAGAAAGACATTTTATAGTTAATAAATGAACCAGTCTGACTGTTACTTATATTCTTATATATGTATTAATATGATTAAAGTTGTGATTGATTAATATAAACCATTATGTCATTGTCAACATTAGATATATCCGTTGGGCTTTAATGGGAATTCTGTTGCGAGCTGGGACTGTTTGGAAAACCTTTCCTGGGTGATGCATTCAAGGAAACTCGTACAACTAAGATTTAAAACCTTTTGAATAACAGAAATGCCAAATTTCTGTTATTCTTTTAACACTGTCCATGGGAAAATGATTCATTTCTGATTGTACTACTCTGGAAGAAGTGTTTTGTTGTTGGCTGTGTTTAGTACATAATGGGCTTAAACCTCCAACATCACCTTTATGATTGAGCGTAAAGGTTCATTATTGACCTTTTGAAACAGCAGCTTGACAAAAAAAGGTCCCCTAACCTTTTCCTCTTTGTAGCTTTCAACCACACGTCATGGCCTTATTCAGTGAACGAGTGCACTGAGCAAGGTTAAAAGCTTCAGACACACAAAGTCCAAGAACGTTGTGCTGAGAATGTTTCGTCAGGTCACCATCACGGCCCTTTAAGTCTACATATGCTTGTAGTTTGTACCTGTCATGTTGCGCCTGTCAGTAATAATGACAGTTTTTTGCTCTCGACCTTGCAGGGCATTGTGGGAAATCTGTCCAGTGGGAAGTCAGCCTTGGTCCACCGGTACTTGACAGGCACATATGTGCAGGAGGAGTCTCCTGAAGGTAAGAGTCTGCTGGTGATTATAAAACACGTCAGATACTCCGAGGAAATCACCATGATTTCAGATTAATGCAGCATGTTTACTCTGGCTCTTATGACCTAAGATCATTCTGCTAATTGGCCTGACAAACTGTCATATAAAATACATGGCCGCCGAGGAGTAAAAGCCTTTTACTGTGACGTGTCAGCCTCACAAATTAAGATGTGATGTGGATGAATGAAATTACACAGGAACCTGCTGGCTGCTAAATTAGTTTTGTTTGTTTTTCCACAAGAATAAAGTCAAGCATGTTGACACTGATTGCTAAACTGTACAGAAGGATAACCATGTTAGGACTTTTACGTGGAGCCTGGTGCTGAATGTCCTTGTGAGAGTATTTTTCTAATTAGTTTGTATTCAAATGCTGTGATTATATCGAGCTTCTAGATGCCAAAATTGGCAATTGGCTGTGTTTACATTATGAATTTCTGTTTTACACCTCCACTAAAACTGGGGAGATGATCTATAAGAAGGAGCGTGACATTTCCAGTAAATTAGGGTTGTGAAGATGACTCATTGTTAAAACTTGGAGGTAAAACCGATGCCCATCATTTCTCTGGGATTGCAAATAAAAGTTATCACCACAGTCATAAACGGTTTCCTTCCAGGGTGTCCTGATGGACTGCAAGCTTGTACATGCAAGGTTTGTCTGCCAAACAGCAAACAGCTTCTTTTTTTTTTTTATGAAAAAAAGCTACCAAATTGTCAGTTCAGTTCAGTTAGTTATTTATAACCTTTTTAAAGATTGAAATCTCACTGTAGCCGCTAAGCTAAAAGCGTTGCCGTCTGAATAGGGTGCACAAGCTCTCCCACACGTTGAGGGTGTACATAACCTCTTAAAATCAATTTAGGCCCTCCAGGGACTTGGATTACTCCGGACGAGCTGTATGGAGCCATTTTATCTGATCTTTTGGTTGTTTTCTCACATTAAAAAAAACAAGTCCCAATCTACTTCAGTTGTTTAGGAGAGTGCTGCAGCACCTTTTCTGCTGTGAAGCACCAGAAATATTCTGTGGACTACAAAACTTCATCATCCACATGAGGCCGAGTAGATAATGGCTGAATTTTAATTTTGGGGTGAACTTATCCTTTAAGATGGTCTTTAACAGGAAGGAGAAGGGGCACCGCGTCATTTTTTCCACTCTCTCACATTTTAAAATCAGATATTCGTCAATTTATCGGCAAAATCATAATGAGAATGCCCCTTTGTGGCCTGAAAGGTAAGCCCTCCTCTCAGAGACCCACAAAAGATGTTGGAAAACCCAGAGTTAACTGATGATCTTTGAGGGGTTTGCAGTGTTTTCATTTTAGTGTAATTATAGTGAGGATGAGACATGAAGCGCATAATTAGTTTCTGGCATTTCGCTGCACCATGGGAGAAAAATCCTCATAGCTTAATTAGTCCTTGAGAAATGAATGGAGGAAATGCCGGAGAAAAACGATACGAGCATTGTTGCCGTAATCAAGAAAACATGTCGGCTCAGATGTTGCGCGTTTGTCCCTTTTTTAAATTCCTGTGTTACAACATACCTGTCTCATGATTAGCAGCTGCTCGTCCTCTCTCTCTCTCTCTCTCTCTCTCTCTCTCGTTTTTTTCATGCACTTTAATACTGGCTTCACTCCAGTTCGGGTATTTACATTGCAGAAGCGTTGCCCAGCAGAGGAAGGTTCAGCGATGGCTGTTTCTTCAGTGTTTTGTTCCTGGGCTTTTGCTATGATATCTGAAAAAAGGTACTGGGGTGTGTTGCTATGGCAACACCGGATGGAGCTCCGTTGGATTGTGGCTCTGTGTCAAGGTCTAAGCCTCCGTGTAAGCAGAGTATGCTTACTGCGTGTTAACCATGCCTACCCAACTTACCGTCTCTCTGTAGGCTGTCTGCAGGCTTCACTGTCGCTCTCTCTTTACGGAAGGCCGAGCAACGCGTTCACATAAGTCGTAATTGCTTTTCAGCGTGATGAAGAGAAGTACGGTAGTCTTCCTCATTTGCTTCACAGCACAGGCTTTTTTTATTTTCTGTGGAGGCATTGTGTTGCTTCAGCTGTAAATAAAGACAACAGCGTCCTGGATGATTATGTAACCGAAATGTTAACTTCAAATTCCATCACCGGAGCCGTATGCTTTCATTACAGATGCTGAGAGAGACTTTCCATAGTCTGCTCTGGGCGTGTGATATGATAAATCTCTGGTTTTCTGTGTCGTTCAGATCCCGTCTCTCTCTGTGTAACGAGATCCTCCTCATCTTTTCTCCCTTTTTAAACAGGATTCAGAGACACAGAGAACCATAGTTTCTCAGTCCTTTGTCTAAATCTCCAAAGCTCTGTGACTTTAGTTTGAGAAAAAAAAAAAAGAGCTGGCTGGTGGTACGTGAATCTCTCTTTCTTTCTTTCTCTCTCTGTGTTACACAACCAGCAGCATCCAGCAGGGACTGAGAGCCTGTGCAAAAAGGCTGGGAGAATCCCCTATTTGCCAAGCGGGCTAAAGTGGACTTAACAGGGTGGAAGTGTGGCTCAAGTGGATATGTATTGCTTGCTGAGACAGGAATACTGTCTGCCTATTAGACATTGCAGGCCATGGCTACTGTATGGCCCTTACAGCGTTTCTGTGATGTGAGATGTGTAGTTCTCGATGCGCTGATCTCTGACATACTATTATCTAATCATATAAGCATCTTAGCTAACATGTCTGCTTATGAAACTCAGTGTAAGTGTAACAGGAGTAGTTTTATTCTGCGTGCACATCAGCTGTCTCCAGCATCACTTTTTGGATGCATCTCATGATCATTCCAGTTTGTGCATTATTCAATTTTGTCAAATTGCTTTCAGCGGATTTTCGTATTCATGAGCCGCTGTTTTCACTCCCAGGGACGTCTCTAGCCTCGCAACTTTCTCATTTGAATGTTTTTAATCTCCACAGGATCGCAAAGCATTCAAATGATATGCAAAATCTAATTTACGGTGAAGTTCTCCCATTGGTCTCTTCTTTATCTGCAGCCAGCGTCGCTAGCAGCAAGGAATGTGCATTTGTATTAAGAAAGAAATGAAGAAAATGGGAGAGAAACTCAAGGCTACACGGGGACTAAGTGTTAGCTCACTACTATCCTGTGGACATGGTGCGACCCGAGGCACACCAGCTCAGAATAAAGATGAGGTTTTTTATCTCCCATCGCTTCCTTTCCTCCCTTTTTAGTCTCTCTGCTATGATTATTCTCCTTGTCTTATCGTCTCACTGCAAAGTCTGATGAGTTATGCCGTAAGTGCTGCGAAAACCAATCTCCGATCACGCTGAAGCTCATGTGGCGAAGTGATGGAGGCTGAACGTGCAGTCTGATAATGTGCGTCAGGGCCTTTCCAGGACTTGTGGCGGTGCAGTGATAGTGACACTGAACTGGTTCCCTCAGCAGCTGTGCATTAGACACGCTAAATGGCAATTTCTCGCCCACATAATTGGCTCCAGAGGGACCTGGTTTCCTGTCGGCATGTGATCCTAACAGCAACACATTTGGGAGGTCTAAATTGAGAAGTGCACTTAAACTTACACTCACTGAACTTTTATGAGCCATGTCAAGTTGTATTTTTACATTAAATTTGAGTTGTATCGTACATCCTCATTGTTAATACAATCAATGAGTGTGAAATGTGTCTGCAGTCTTTTTCCCCTCGGTAAACCCCAAGCGGTCCATTACTCTACACCAGCACTTGATCAGACTTAACATGTTTTATTAGAATGACCTTGAAACAAACCCTTTGTCTCTTCCTCAGGTGGACGGTTCAAGAAAGAAATAGTGGTGGACGGACAGAGCTACCTACTCCTGATCAGAGATGAAGGAGGGCCTCCAGAACTGCAGGTGAGATTTGTTTGTTGATCCTGAAAATAAATGTCTCTTTACTCTGAAGCCGCAAGACGCGTCAGACAGAAACTGTCATGCAGACAGGAACTGTTTAGAGACAGACCATTACATCTCTGCAGGACTGTTTGGAGCGGTGTGACGGCACTCTGTGGTTGTTCTACCAAAAGCACTTAAGGGGCAGCAGCAGATCAATGAGTAAGCCCAGCCAAAATCATTCTTGTGGTCAGAGGGACAACACAGCTCCTCAGTGCTTTATTAGCATCTGAAATATGAATAACAATGGAGCTACGGTTTTTATCCAAAGTGGGCTTTAATATTCACTTTTTTACGCTTTTCCAAAGGAAGTGCTTCCTGTTAATCCAGCCTCTTACCCTCAGTTATTCTTGAACCATGTTTTACCAGAGATTGTCCCATTTACAGGACTTAAATGTGGTTAAGATGGAGCGTCTGTGTTTTATTCTTCTTCGTCCAGCCTGGGTTTTCAGAAGGCAAACAGTCAAGGATTCCTTCTGACATTCCCTTTTGCATGATTGCACATTATCTGGATTGTCCTGTTTTCAAGTTGTTAGAAACATCTTGTTCTTCATATAAAAATCAAAGGTTGAAATCTAGAACAATGGATCAAATTTGATCTGTTCATCACATGTTTTCGCATCACAAGTCTATCTTACTTACAAGTAACTGTCGGATAAAAGCAGTTGAGTTAAAAGCACGATATTTTTCTTTAACAACGAGTATATAGTATAAAGTGGAATAAATTGGAGGTATACGAGTGTTTCCTCCTTCACAATTTTAGGACACAGAGCTTGACAGTTTTAGTTCAGTCTCACAGCCTTTAACGGTGTCAAGTCCTGATGTCGCTGCTATTTTTCACCAAAAAGCTTTTACAAACCCACTCTGTGCTACCAGCCGAGCACCAAATGGCAGACCGATAAAGTTAGCGGCTAGCTAGCGAACATAGCGGAACATTTAGCTGCTACGGAGCCACATATTTTCATCTGGAGATGGTGGAGACCAAAACAGATCTAAAAGAAGAGTGAATATTAGACACACAACTCCAAATTAATGCTGATGTTGCTCCATGTCTGCTGGCAACACATTCACCCTTTCAACACTGATGTGTTCGCAATGTTCCTTTATCTTTTTGCGCTTATTACTAGAAAAGAATAATGTACGATACATTCATCTATTTAGCTAACATGCTAATATGAAGCAAACCTTGGGAAACTTAAATATTTAAATGTATTGTGTTGTTTAAATGTCATTCTTGGAGTTTTTGTTCTTGGAAATTACGTCTGTGATGCTTAAATTACACCTCAATAGATTCAATAAGGGATTTGATGGGATTTAATAAGCGGATTCAATCACATGCTAACGACTCTGACGCTCATGAATGCAAACCTGACAGCTTGCCGCTTCATTCACAAGATTCACTGTCGTCACATGTAAGCCTAGTGTGACTTTACCGTGCCTTTCTATTAGCAGCTACTCATACCTGGCCCGGCAAAGCTCCGATTTACGCTTGCATTACGCTCAGTGAGATTAGGGAATCGAGCGTGTTCAGCTCAGTTGTCAGCTGCCTATATAATTAGTGGCATAATTAAAGGCCTCCATTATGTTCACACTCACAGGAGGCAGAGCAGAGTTGTGGCTTGGAGGCTTGATTTGCCATTCATTCCCGATGGGGGTCTGGGGCGAGATGTAAAAGCTGAATGAAGAAGAGGGCAAAGCGGGGGGATAGTTATCACTTGATTGTCACTGTTGCTACTACTCTGGGTTCTGCTGAGACTCCGTCCTACAATGGATGGTGATTAGGATTGATTTCCTCACCTCAAGGGAAACTGCTCCCCCCGTTTGATCATAAACTAAGCAGAGATTATGAATGTATATGATCCAACAAATACAAAGATTCCTAGATTATGAGCGCAGTGGGAATACAGAAAAAAGATAAGATACAGTAGTAGTGTTTCATCATTCCACCTTGTTCTGGTTCTCTGCCTTTAAACAAGACACCCAGTGTACTATGGCTGCTGCTACACTGCCCCCTTCTGTCTGTATGCATGAACAAAAGTAGACCTGCAACAGCTAACAGTTGTTTCAGGGACCCATTACAAGCTGTATTCATTAAAAACATGCTTTACGTGTGAACACTACAAGTGAATAGAGTCAGTTTTTTTTATTTTAACGAATAGATATCAGCATGAAACTTCCTTAGTCGACTACTTATGTTAAGATGATTATTCTTTGAATCACAAGTTTTCTTATATTTCATGTTTGAATACTCAAATTAGGTCATCTAATTAAACATGAGCTACTTTGCACATACGTTTTTATAGAAATCTGAACTAAAACAAAAAATAAAATTAAACAAATAAATGTATCAAAGCAAAATAACCCCAAATCTTTGTTTTTTCATGCACTAGTCTCAAGTATAACAATGTTTTCACCTTTTAGTGTCTCCCCTTAAGCGTCCAATTTCGAGTCTGTAATAGAGGATTAATATCCTTTACCAGAAGTTTTCAATAAACTTAAAAAAACTGAACTTAAATACTACACAGAAAATGTCTGCACTGATGTCAAGTAGTGGCTCGTGCGCACGTGTCTTAACGTGAGCAGCACAGACAAGTGCACTCTTTTCGGTAGACGAACATGAAAACAGCCTTTTAGTGTCAAACTCCGCACATGCATCATTCTGCACAGTGAAGCTCAAACATCCAAGTAAAGTAACAATAGACGAGAAACGCAATTTTTTTGTTCCAGGTGCAGCATCAGACTGAAGTGGAAGCAGTGGTCCTGAAAACAATGTTGTGTGAATGTTCTCATGCAGTAATGAGACAGCTTCCATTTCCCAGTGCTTCACCGTACTCCACCTCTGCTCTGTCCTCAGTTTGCTGCCTGGGTTGATGCGGTGGTTTTCGTCTTTAGCCTGGAGGATGAGATCAGCTTCCAGACAGTCTACAATTACTTCTTGCGCCTATCCAGCTACAGGAACACAGCTGAGGTCCCCATGGTCCTCGTGGGAACACAAGGTGCCTGCACTACACCTGATATATATGTTTTGTCAGGATATTGCTTCCTCCATACTGGAAATGTGCACGTTCACAGGAACAACTTCGTGTCCTTACATTGTCTTTACACTTAGAAAGTACGATTAAAGGAGACGTCTTTCATATTCGATATTTTTATTATTGTGATGGGTTCTTATGAAAAGACTAAAGCTAATAATGAACTGATCTAGCTAACAAGTATTGTCTGTGTAGCCAAAGCCTGATAGACAACAGCTTATTTCTGTGTGATATAGACCTTTAATGTTGTCCAGAAAGCATTAAAACACATCAGTGAGCCACACTGCTGCACTGGGATACACGTTCCTTCATTAGGATGAACATTTCCATCAATACTTATTGATAGTATTTGGCCTGTGTTCAAAATTAAATTATTTATTTTGATGTTTTTGCTCTTTTTGTGAAATGTGTTGACTGTAGCAAAATTAGAGAATACCACAAGATGAGAATTTTGATTGAATATTTGAGTATTACGTTTTCTCTCCCTCTTAGATGCAATCAGTGCCGCCAACCCCAGAGTGATCGATGACTCGCGGGCCAGAAAGCTGTCAAACGACCTAAAGCGCTGCACATATTATGAGACCTGCTCCACCTATGGCCTGAATGTGGAGAGAGTCTTCCAGGACGGTGAGAGGGGGGTCACAAAAGAGGAAATGGGTTAGACAAGAAGTACCAGTACACTTCACTCATTTACCCCCTACTGGCACATGAGACGTATTTGATCATTTGTCTGTCTTGAACTATATTCTTTCCCTTTGATTGGCGTTGTTTTCATTACTAGAATGATGCTCAGTAGAGCGCATACCTCCGCCAAGGCCCAACAGTCCCCTTTAATTGAATCCAGCCTAATCCAATATCAAATAAAACATCTTTAACCCGCTAGATCCAATTGTACTCACTCATAGATAACAGCCTTGTTTTTTTTTCATCAAGATCCTTGTATCCCTTTATCCGGATCCTCACCAAAAGTTCACGGGGTCTGTTCTAGGCATCCATCCACCATTCAGATTTCGTGGAAACCTGTTCAGTAGTTTTTGTGTAATCCTGCTGACAAACCAATCAACCAGCAAACAAACAAACCCGGGCGAAAGGTAATAATAAAATCTGGAATTATATTGAGAAATTGTTCAGGAAAAAAAGGTGCAATAAAAGTACCAAACATTTAAATGATTCAGCTTCGTAAAGGTGAATATTTGGTCACACATAACCAATTTGAAGATGTCAATGTGGGCGTGGGGAATCGTGATTTGACTATTTGAATATTCTTTGACATTTAAAGATGAAACGATTACCAGTTCCTCAAAAACATTATCATTATTACAGATAATTTGTTGGTTGCAGCCCTCGTTTTCACCCCATCACCTTATTTTCATTCATCACTCAAGGCAAACCCAAAGACCGAACACTAACATCCAAAGCCGAACAATTTCCAATCTGAGTTTGATTGAAAGACTTCAGGAGCTCTTGACAAACTCCTTGAATAATCAAACAGGCAACATTTTGCGTAAATGATGTGAACACAACTAGGCAATGTGCAAAATTAACTCTGCTGTCTTCCTGCCAAATGGCGACCGGCCACTCGGTAGATTATCATTGTTTTTTTGGCTGGTGAGTGAAACAGATCTACCAGCCACTTGAATATTTTACCACCATTTAGTTGGTGGCTGGCGCTAAATGTGTGTCCTGCAACTAGGATGCAGGGCTTTTAAAATTTCCTCCCATTTCAAGAAAAGTGGTCTAATTAGGTTGAAAAGTACTAAACTATGAGGTAATCCATCAGCTGTGCCCTCCTACAAGTAAACACAACTCAACTTCAGTGTCACTCCATTAAACATGAGTATAGTTTGTGTTGAAATTCACTGAAAATGACTATTTTTTTCCTCTTCACTCCGAGCTGTGAAGTACGTCATGCTGTTCATGAGTTATTTCTAACAAAATGTACTAATGCCCATGCAAAGTCGACTCAGGTGGAGTGGTGTACGTACGCGTTAATATTCTTAATGCATTGTGCTCAACATCTCTGATTGGCAGTACACTTTGCGAACATTAACATGCTCTCTTCAATTAACGACGCAACGGGCTTAAATTAGATTGAATACGATTGTCAAACACCGCAGTTATTCATCACCGGAGCTGAAATCATGATGTAAGATTTCATCTCATCAGATGTGGAGCTCCAAGCCAAGTAATATTCAGTTGTGTATAAATGGTGAAACGCCCTCTTAATGCGTCTAAAAAGTATCTGGAAAGTTTTTTTCCCTGAATCCATAATTGAAGTCGTGAAACTGTCATTTGGAAACTTCACATTATCCCCTAAGGCTGCAGCTCCTTTGAAAGCCTGTCATCCCTTCACAAAACATCTGAATATGTATCACAGCGTTCACTTTGCATTTCATTGACTTGATGCACAGGCACGTTGTCTTCCCTCTCTGCCTTAATTGCTTCCTGAAGCCCAATTTGAAATAATTAAAAGAGATGAAGGAGTGTTGGCTGTCTGGAGAAGTCGCTGCGTATCACTCTCGCCTTCTTTCTTTCTCTATTTGCCATGCTGCAGCAGGCAGCCGGGCGTTATGGTCCCAGCTGTCAGCGCAACTTCAAATCATCTCTCTTTCCCTCAGTGCTAATTCACGTCACGCAGCCGGGAACATCACCTCCCTCCCTCCCTCCCTCCCTCCCTCCTTCCCTCCCTCCTTCCCTCCCTCCACCCAGTCCCTCGCTTGAGTAGTGTGCCGTGAATTAAATGACGAGCCGCACCGATTGCATGGCAAATCAGGTTGTTCAGATTATGACAATAGTCTCATTTGACTAACATCACTCTGTAGAGCTCAGTGAATGACAGGAAAAAATTACAAGTATCATTTTGTGTGATTACTTTTTCTTGGAAAATAGAGGTACCTTTTTCTCCCTGGAGATATGTATAATCCACTTTGCAGTATGTTGCTCATTACCTGACTGGAAAACAAATAGCCCGAGGTAGTTGTGATAATGCGCTCACTCTTTGTCTGGCTGGAATTAGCTTTGCTTACTCTGCTGAGCTTCGTTTGATTTATATACTGCTAGTGTTCTGTTTATAAAGACAAAAATAGTATTCTCTCTGTGTTTTTTAGCACTTTATGTAGACTTTATTGAAATGTCTGAATGCACATGTGTACATGCGAACCTATAGACATAAAGACGCCGTTGTTGCCTTTAGTGATGTGTGCTCACATCTACAATGGGCTTAAATCAAGGTTGCAACTGTCATGTTTAAAGGATCTCGTGCTCTCCGGTGGCTCACAAGAAAATCTAGGAAATCAGGCAGATTGAAATTAGGCACACATCACGTTCTGAATTGCCTGATAGAAATATTTTCCTATTTTTGAAGCCGTGTTGGTGTGAGTCCTTTGATGAAGTCATCAGCTGTAGGCTGATATCTGTCTCATTAATGACGTTACCTCTCAGGACGTAAGAAGTACTTGAATCATCTGTGCGTTCCTGGGAGATGGTTTACACAAGTCCCCCATGATGACAGTTGCCAAACAAAGTATTAAAGGAGCAGTGCACCTAAATCATTTCTGGAGGAATGCGCTTTCGTTGAATATTTTACCTGTAACGAGTCATTCTAAGGAGTAAAATTAAAATTAATCAATCAAAATGAGCTTTCGATTTCAATTTTTGAATTAAAAACCAGGATCAGTGATTCTCTGTCTCTTCTCTACCAAAGTCACTAGGGGTAGAAATCATTTTGTACTCAATCATGGAGATCAGCTACCCAATGCATCTTTTTTTAAAACTTTTTTTTAATCGGTGGAAACATATCATTAACAGATACTCAACGTTTCCATTTCCCTCAGTCCAGTGGTTAATAAACAAGAACAAAGAAAAAACTAAACAACAAGCAGTAACCCAGCCAGACATACCACGGTTAGCCAATTTATGAAGATAAACGTATAGAACCAGAGGAATAAATGTGGTATCAGACCAGTCAGCAGACAATAAAAGGGCTAGACAAACAAAGTGTAAGGCTAAGACTCACATTTTCGTATTCAGGTGGTAGCACAGACAGGTTATTGAGACATGAATATGCCTCTGATTGTGAAATTTTCTCAGACTCAAACAATGCATAACATCTTTCAGCCAGGTGAAAACGGTTGGTGTGACGAGAGATTTCCAGGCTAATTTCCGGTCTGAGAGTTTTTTAGATTTTTATTTTCATCAAGATCTTTGCAGTATTTCCTGAGAAATTAACGAAAATGTTGAAAAACGGCCTTGAAACTGAAAAAAAAAAAAAATACATGGATCTGTCCCTTTTATCTGGATTTGCACAAAAAGTTAATGGGGTCTATTGTGGGCCGAGACCCATCTGTAGTTTTTGTGCAATCCTGCTGACAAACCAACCAAGAAGTGGACACAGTGTATAATATACATGCTATTGGATAAACTGACCCATTAAGTGATCACAGGTCTGTAGCATTTAACGCAGTAAGAAGACCTTTAAAGATGACCTTTAAATATGTGTTGCTCTCTATTATCGCATGCATATTGTTGGAACTACTACTGGAAGGTGGCTTTTACACAGCAGTTGAAAAACTACCTGTTTGTCTACTGTGTAGTGATCATTAACTGACTAAAAGCCAAAATACTGTGCTTTCAAAGGAAGATTTCTGTTTGAGCTTATGTTGGGTACATTTATCCACTGTCACTTAACAAGGTAACACAATTAACAACCTACAGATGGTTCTGGTTTCTATGTTCTCTTTTCTTAATTAAACAGCCCCCCAAACCCCCTCAATCACATTTATATCAGCACTTAGCAGCCTTGATGATCAGTCTGTTGCTGTGTCTCTGCCTTTCTCTTCTCCAGTTGCCCAGAAGGTCGTGGCCATGAGGAAAAAGCAGCAGCTCTCAATTGGTCCATGCAAATCTCTCCCTAACTCTCCCAGCCACTCATCAGTCCCCGCTGCATCCATCCCCTCTGTTCACATTAACCAGGTAAGATCCAGATCATCACAGGCGGCACGCTGTTTTTACTTCCTGTTACATCCCGTTGTTACTTTAATATGAATAAGAGCTTGATGCTGTTATGTAAAGGACTCTGCACGCTCGGTTTATGTAACTCTTTTCATAACTCATGATAACTTCTTTTATTACAAGGAGGAATCAAATCTACTGTGTCCTAAATTGACCTGCTTGTTTATTGTTTTCATTCCCTCTACCTTTCTGACTCCCTGACTTTAACTCTCCCTCTCCCCCCCCCCCCTTCTCCTCTGATTCTGTCCGTTCCTCTTAATCTCTCTCGCTCCCCAGGCGGCCAATGGTGGGGGTGCATTCAGCGACTACTCCTCCTCTGTTCCCTCCACCCCCAGCATAAGTCAGCGGGAGATGCGCATTGAGACCATCGCTGCCTCCAACACGCCCACGCCCATCCGCAAGCAGTCAAAGCGCCGCTCCAACATTTTCACAGTAAGTATGCGACAGCTGATGCAAAGCAACACCCACTCACACTACTAGGAGGCATGTTGCCAAGCACACTTTGTCCACCAGAGGGAGACAGGTAGCTCGAAAAATGCATCAGCTCTCCTGCCTCCGATGCAGGCAAAGAAAAGCGTCTTGTTCACACAGCACAATGGGCAAAGGAGAATAAGACTAAATAGAAATTATATTAGATCCCCAAAATGCTCCAAAAAAATCTTCTTCTTTAAAGCAAATATCAAAGATAAACACTGTGGAAAAAAAAAACTCTTTTTCATGTCTTTTTTTTCTTTTCTAATTGGATGTAGTAAGTGCACATGGATTAAGTTTCTCATCTCACCCATGACGAACTCCAGGCCCTCTGCACTGTCTAAATCTTTGACCTCCCTCCCTCCCTCCCTCCCTCCCCCCCACCCCTCTTATTTTTACTAGATCCTTTCTTTGCAGTGACCTCCCTTCTCCTGCCCGACCAAGCTAAACAAAAAAGTCCGAGCCAGCCAATGCCCTGTTTACACGCTGCTAATAACGCATGCCCCGCATCCTCCAACACGCCAGCTCAACCAGCCACTAACCACCTCGTTGAGCCTAGATAACTCCCCCGATCCTCACCCCCTCACTTACTTCTACTTGTCTGGCCCAAATCCTATCTCGAGATTCACACCAGTATCCCGACCCCCTGTCTGCCTGCTCTTTACCCCATGTCCTGTCATATTTGCTCTAACCATGTGTGCACTAACCACTCTAATTTCCTTAGCTGTCCTAAGCTTGTCTTTTACTTGTAGCCTCTGCCCTCTTCTTCTACCCAGCCTGCTCCCCCCTCTCCTCCTCTCTCCTCCCTCCTACACCAGCCTTCTTCTTTGCTGCTAAGCCTCTCCTAATCTCACGTAGCCAGACCTCGGCCTCTTCGAGCTCAGGGAGGAGGAGGTTTTGTAGAAATGCTACCAAAAATGGTGTTGTTCTTCTTTCAAATCAATGAAATAATTCCACGGAGAGCTTGTTTGTACCTCCCATAAAAATCCGTGGTGTGTTTTTTCAAACTAACCGAACGGTTGAGTCAGCTTTTCCAAAGGTTTTTCAACTTTTCTTCTTTTATTTTTCGCCAGAACTTTGTGAGTCTCATGAGGCAGAGATCAGGCTATGTGAGATTAACCTCCCTCACCTCTAAAAAGTCCCTCGTCCTCCACCTGTCTCCCCCCTCTCACTTCCTTCCTCTTCCTTCTCCTCTCCCTCATCTTTTTCTAACTAACTCCTTCTCTAACTTCCCTATCTATCCCCCCCCCTCCTCCTTCTATTTCCTCCTACTGCCTTCACCCTGTTACCCCAGCTGCTGTGGAAGCCGCAGGCTTTGTGGCCTCCGAGCAGTACAGGCTGTGTGCTAGCTCCCCTTGTTGTCTCCCTTCCCCCCTGCTAGGTAGTGACTAACCATGTCCACCAGAGAAATGAGCCTCTCCCCGTCCGCGTCATGGAGATGCCGAAGCACGCCACCTACCCAGTGTGGGTGCCGGAGTGGCAAGCCGAGCGGGAGTTTCAGCTCATGACCTTCTGAGGAGCAGCGTGCCGAGGGTGGGAGGAGGGAGGGCGAGGGAGGAGAGAAGGAGGAGATGGAGGAGGAGGAAGCAGAGGAAGGGACGGAAAGTTAACGGGGCGACATTTCTTCAGTGACACTTGAAGAGCGCGATGGGCTAAGGAGAGGAAGACTCGCAGTGCCAACCCTTTTTTTTGCCATTTTCCAAAACAACAGAAAGAGAAAATATTTCATCAACAGTATCGAGGATGTCCCTTTCCTAGCTCTGTCCGTTTTCAAAACAAATTGACATCTGTGTTAGTTCTCGAAAAAGTCCGGCTGCCATTCAAAGAGCCTGTCATGTTTTTTAGCCACACTCCTGTAAGTAGTTCACTCTATGTTGATTTTTTGGGAGTTTCAAGAAAAGAAAGACAATATGCCTTAATGTCATCAGTAGACGAGCTTTGACAGATCGATATCAGACTCACTTTTAGTCATTACACACAAGGTATTTTGTTCTAATGTCACAGTGGAGAAAAATGCTGCAGGAGAATAATCTAGTCCAGTTGTAATCAGATATAAAAGTAATATTTGTCACATTTGTGGCACTGGCATTGGGACTCTTGAAATTAAGAAAAATTCTTAACTCAGTTTTAATCTGATTACAAAAATATCAGATGTAGTTTATCAGAAAAGCCCCTTGAAAAAAAAACTTTTTTAAAATAATGCATTGTTTTTTTTTTTTTTTTAAAGTTTAGTGAATAAAACTCAAAGCTTTACTACAGAAGATCTTATCACGCCGTCTCTTCACCGCCCTCACAAATCAATTTCACCAATCTCACCACTCACAGTCATTTCAAGCCAGTATTTACCATAACTGTCCTTGGCCACTAGGTGTCAGCGCAGTACACATATTCTTTCCTAGTGCTTCCATGGTCAATAACTCCAAACAATCTGTTTTGTAATCTGTCTGTGGTTCCCTGATGTCTTCAGGCTGTCTCTGTCCCTTTTTGTGTTGAAAAGCACACTGTTTAGGAATTTAGACAAACAACGCGCCATTTTTTATACTTAATTCCATCCCACTCATCCATCCATATTCATTTAATCCATTTATTAATGTCGGCCATTTGTTGTTTCCCTTTTTTTTTTTTTTAGTCCCTTGACTTGTTACTGGACTCCACCTAAACATAACCAAAACAAACAAACATAAAAAAAAAAATAACCATTTGACACTGTTTTTCAATATTTGCAGATTTGTGCTTCTGTTTCCAACCTTTCTTCAACAAAAAGGGCTTTCCAACTCCTTCCGAATTAGAAGAGCATGATGGCTTAAAAAAAAAAAAAAGAGTCCCCCTGCTTTGCCAATCCTGATAGAGAAGAGATTATTTATTGAGGACTTGCTTTACCCTAGGTGCTTTACCGCATTTAGGGTAATGCATGGAACTTGCACTAAACGGAAACCATAGGACTTAGCGTCTAACGCTGCCTAAACTCGAGTCCATTTGAGTGTTTGAGCGCACTCAAAACTAGACTGTCGAATATCACGAAGTGAGACAGACTGTAGGGACTCTTCTGGAAATGCCCCGTCCACCTCCCCTGACCCCAACCAACCAACCAACCCCCCTCCCCCACCCCCAAACTCTCATTCAGACATCCCATAGATAAACACGCTGTACAGTCAAGTCACTCTTGGAACTGTTAATCCAGCCACCCAAAGGACTTTCCTTACATGACATCACACTGCCTTTTGCCATAAATGAGGACTCAAGGACTAGAGGTGCCAAGTTGTCTTTTTTTGTTCTTCCTTTTAGATTTTTCCTACATTCATTTGGTCCGGTTTTTATTTGATTCCTTCTTATATTCCAGCAAGTTTTTGAAGTATTGAATGGAATTGAACATGTGGTATAAATGTATTATCATAGAGGTATTTTAGATCAGAGTAACTTTGGGTAATTTTATGAAGGCCTTCATAAAAATCAGGGTAGAGAGAGAGGGTTTATATACAGAGAGATATTATGCTGAACGTTGCCAACAAATGAAACTGGGTTGCACCGACTTGTATGAATGTAGTTAAACTTAACATTTGTTTTCCTTTTTATTTATTTTATTTATTTTTTGCACATTCAATTGTTTCTTTTGAATTCATTTATTTATTTTTCATTTTTCTCAATTTAGGTTTGGTACAGAGATTATGAACTCTTGCATAATCGCTTTTCTATCATGAACGGATTGACGAAAAATATAGACTGCTGTATATCTTGTATTGTATTTTATTTACAATGGTACTCTATAAAAAGTACATACATATAAGGAGTATATGAAATAATGCCTTTATTGTCCATCCTATATTTTGTGGGAACTGCAATGTTTGGCTCAATCTGTTGAATATTTTGAAGTGAATTTGTGACTTGCTTTGTATGGTGTCTGTATAGAAGCTAAACAAGTCATCATTAAAAAAAAATAAAATGTTGGAAAAAATATAAACACCAGAGTTGGTTTACTTGAACTCAGACTCTACCTCTTCTCCATTGGTGACTGGACATTTCTCATGTTCTGAGTGAGACCATACACACTCATGTCTGTCCCTCTCATCTCTTTATTTGTTTTGGGGTGGGAAGTTTAACTGATTTATTCCCATGCAAGGTTACTGTCTAACCATTTTCTCCTCACAGGCATGACCAGAAATTGAAATGTTGATGTGGTTTTGCTTTTTTGATGCTGAAACTGTTTGATATTTTTATGTTCCACCAGGTTTTGCAGGTCGGAGGAAGTTACTTGTACTGAAGTCTTTTTAAAAATAACCCTTTTTTCCTTTTCTCCCTTTAACCTGTAATGATTTAACATGCAACAATAGCCTGTATCAGTGCGACTATGCTAAAGGCACAGCTGAAGCTACACTGGTATAGCAGCAGTTGGTCTGCAGGTCCACTAAGGGCCCGCTCTGGGTCTCAAACAGAGGGAAGGATCCCCCCACAAAGGGTTTCAGGGCTGAGTCATGACTCAATGTGTGGTCGTCCTTGGTCTCCTCTGTGTTGAAATGTGTCTAGTGTGGTCTTGGTTTGGTCTCTTTTTTAATTTTTTTCTTTTGGACTTGCACGTCGGTGTTACTGCTGTTTGTTACGCTGGTCTGCTTGTCTGTTTAATTTCGAGCTTCTTTTTGAGACTTTTATTTTGCAACGTCGAAGTTTCTCCACATGAAACGCTCCAAAACACAAAACCCCTCACCTCACGTCCCCCTCCACTTCTGACCCCCAGTCTCTCTCCCTCACACACACACCCCAACATACCCAACCACGCCCAAAACCTCACCTCCTCCTCACACCCCACAGCTCTGCTTCGCCGTCAGTGTGTCGCCTCAGTTGCTGACTGACTTTCTTGTTTTCTTGCAGTCTCGGAAAGCCAGTGAACAGGCAAAGAGCGTTGACAGTAAAACAGACAGCATAGGCAGTGGGAGGGCCATACCTATCAAACAGGTAAGCAGTTTTTCCTCATTTTTAACCTACATTTCTCATAGTTACCAGGTAAGTATGATTCCCTTTTGTGTCACGAGTTGTTCTTTCCTGTTCAACACTGATTTGCTGTGTGTTCAAGATTAGTGGATAGGCCATAGAGTCATGTCTTACTGTAGCCACTAGATGGCGACATAACACAACATAACAAGGCAGAAAGGCCAGAAGGCAGGGGTTCAGACATAACATCAGAGAGGTTATTAGCAAAGAAATGTTCCTGTTTGTCCGTGCAAATCACCTATCAAATTAAAAGTATATTGTTTTTGATATTTAAAGGCACAGTCGGTCAGTGTCTGCAGATAAATTCACGCATGCAATTGAAAAGTTATCTTAACATTTTGTGTGTTTTTAAAATGACCATAACTGCAAATTTAGGGCTGTTTAAAAATGTTTTTTCGTTGGTGTTTAGTTTAGTTATTGTGCAGCATAAGTCTCAATATTTAAAGCCGTGTCAATCCAGTTAGGAGAGATGATTCCTGCGATCATTCGGAATAATAATCCTACATTGCACCTTCTAACATACAAACTCTCTGTCCCAGTGGACACGATGTTGTTATTATTGCTCATCATTGTGTGCTGGTCGTATTTTTGAATGAATTTTCATTCATGCATATCATTATAATCAACTTGGACAGCTATGATTAGCTGGAATTTTCATTAGCTGTCCAAATAGGCATAATTTTATTGAGCCTGATTATTTTTGTTAATCTTGCAATCTAATCTAATTTAATCCAACCAAATTCCCCTGCTGGAAATTTCAAAAAGGGTTTATTTTACCTTATAATTTCTTATGCGAAGCTACATGTAATACTCCCTGATACTGTGGTGATTTGTGTTTTAATATAGTTACAATTTTCTCCATCTTGATATATATATATATTTTTTTTTAAAAGATTTTCTTTATTATAGTTCTCCTTTATGTATTCATGCATTGCTTTAAAGCACTACTTGGGTGAGGAGCACTGAATTACACCTCTGAGCACGGATCATTTCTAAAGGTCCGACTGTAACCGAAGGAGAAGTAATTGACACATTGATTGGTAATCACTCGTGATTATACGAGGGCTTTTGAAAACGGGTCAGCATCCTTATATTATCCTCTTTACCTGCAAATGATAGGAGATAATGTCCCTTTTTTCTTTTTTTTTAAATGTTGAACCTTCTCATTCCCTTTTAGAGGGAAATTGCTATTAAGGCTTTGGTCCGGCTGAAATAATGGCAGGGTGTCGCTTCCAAACCCCCTCACTGAATCAGAAAATAAAGCTGAAGAGGAAACCAGTTTTACAGATATCTATCGGGTTGATCCGTCTGTCACATTTCTTTTCCGCCATAGATTTTAGCAGAAGAAGAGCTACATTATGTTTTTATTTTTGCACAACGCACTGGAAAATATATAAAATACACCCCAGAAAAAAAACATAGAAATGCAAAACTTCATGGTGGCCCTTCTCCAAACGCATCCTTTCTATTTTATCTCTTGGCTTTTATGTAGATTAGTGTAATTCCCAGCAGAAACTGGCAAATCTGATGAGTGCAGGTGAGCAGGAAGAAAGAATCCCCTCTGAGCAATCTTTACTGTAAACTCACCCATTCTTACCCAATACATTACAGGGAGCACCCCTCTAAAGTCCAGGTTTTCCCTGAGTATCATGGCAACTTTTGACAAGATAAACCACCCCCCTCTTTATCTACAAAGGTTTTTTTTGTGGAGTTTGTGAAGGGAGGCACAGAGGGGGTGACTAGCTGATCTCCAGGCCAGTCAAATGCACAATCAAGGAGATCAAAGTGTCAATGTGTGCTTAATTACCATTCCCCACCACCCCTCCACCTCACCCCATCGGGCCAAATTACACACCACATGCCCCCCCCTTTTCCTCCGTCCCCCCTCCCATCTATAAAAATAGTGAGTGAGGATAACAATGCACTCAGGAGCTGCTGGCGGCTCCTCAGCAGTGGGTGCATTCTTGCCCCATCATCGACCCCCCCCCACCTCACCCCAAACCCAACACACACACACTTCCCCCCCCTCCTTGTCCTCACAAAGGGCCGGCCTATCAGTCAGGCACAGTGGCAGGATGCAGCTTTCCTCCCGGTCGCCTGACAAAAGACGGGACAGACACTATCTCCTCTGAGGAGATATGACAATTGTGTGGACACAGAGAGCGCGTCTGACGATCGGCCTGTTTCCTTATGTCGCACAGGCTGAACACACTCATCTTCTTTGTGTGTGTGTGTGTGTGTGTGTGTGTGTGTCTCAGTGTTGCCATGTGATGTCAGACTATCACATAAAAAGAGCAGACTGCTCAATGTGGCAAAGATTGAACAATTATGCTAAATTATCTGGAATCGTTTGTCAAGCGTCCAGTTGAAAGATACATCACAGCCAACCGTTCAAATAAAACAGAAAAATTAGTCGGCACGTGTAAAGATTTTCACATTATTGTCTCGGTATCTTTATCGATCTGCTTCACAGCTCTGATAAATATTTGAAGCTCGGCACTGATTGCGTGTATAGATTTATTTATGCTCCAGTAAGGCCACGAGATGAGCAACATATTTGCTTGTAAAACATGCATTATAAAGTCGCCAGAGGCCCTGTGACTGGATCATTTGCTTTGTATGATTAGAGAGCCATTTAAAAAGTGTTTACAGTTCTTTTATCGACCAAATTGAGGAGAGTCTGGGTAGTCAGCAACTTATTGATTGAAGGACACAATGTCTCTTCCTGAAAAATCATCACGAGTATCAGTAGTTACAAAAGAGCTAACCAAGGCTTTCTCATATGAAAATATCACATTTATATTACAACTCATTGTATGACTTTTACGTTTGTGCAAGGTTTTTTTATTAGTGACTAATGACTATATTTTGTAAGTTAAGGAAGAGCACCACAAATCTTTTTGTCTGTTGGAAACACAAAAGACATGTGGCTTCACTTGACATGATCCACATTTGATTTCACATTGATCATGCCTTAATTGGTTCACAAAGTTGATTTCTTTTTTAAAAAATGAAAAATTACAAAAACAAGTTTAACATTCAATCAAAAAATAAGAAAAACATTAAGAACACGTGCTGTAGCCTCATACATTAGATTTAACTGGATTTGTGCTTAGCTTTGCTAGTACTTTAAGTGATAAAAAGAAATTATATTAAATTATAATGGGTTAAACCATAATTAAGACTATACTTAATATATAAAACCAATATTATTTTCCTTTTTTCCCTTTTCTGCCCTCAAGGACGAGAGAGTTTAAGCTTTAGCAACAACCAGGCATCGTTAATGCTGGTCTGTTTCTCAGCGGCCTCTGAAAATGACTTTTAGATACGATTTTAAGATAATATCAAAAAATATTATTCTAAACTCTGTAACTTCAAGATTCAAGCCTCTATTTTCATAGTGGAAAAGCATCTCCCCGAGCCACAAAGTAAAGAATATAAGATAAAAGAACAATAAAAATGTTTCCAAAAGAATAAAATAGACATTTTAAGGCTGGTTGACACTTATTTCTTCTGCGAAATAGAATAAAATAGTTAAGTAATTGACATGTGCTGACATACAAAGTTATCTGTAATAGTTGCAGATTATTTAATGGTCTTGTTAGAGAAAAGTGGAGTTAGCTGAGTAGATTTTAAAGGAAATGTTTGAGGTCCTGCTCCAGTAAGAAGCTATAAACAGGCTGTTTTTGGGATGAAATATGAAGAACACCTAACTCCAGAGTCCCAGCATGCTGCCAGCAGTCAGTATTTGCTTCCTCAGATGAGTCAGGGTTGGGATTAAGATGATTGTCGGCAAACAGCCTGGTGCCCAGGTCACCGAGGGTCAGCTCTGCCTGATGTGTTAATCAGGATTAAAGCCTGCAGGATGGGCATGGCTAGCAAAATACTACCCCCTGCACCCCCTCTCCTCTTTTCAGCTCACATACACACACACAGGCCCTGGCTGTAAAAGCACAAACATCGCCCCTGCTTAATCCCCTAATTAAGCGTGCCCCTCCTCACTATTTAACCCCAGAGAGCCTCCTGGCCCTTGCACTCAGCAGCGTTTGGTCACCTCCAGCAGAGGAACTGCATTGTTTACCAGTGGATTTACTCAGCAGATAAGGAAACCATCTGAGGCCCCTAAAAGGCCCCCGCAAGATAAAGTAGAATAGAATAAGAGCTGAGTGGGCTTTGAAGAGGGGAGATCACACTCCCTAATCCCAGGATTGAGAGGTCTTCCAGAGTTCAGCATGTTATGTGTATGAATGCAGGGAGGAGGTCTGGCAAATTGGATTGTCTCTCTCTCTCTCTCTCTCTCTCTCTCTGAATGGTCTCTGTGCCAGAGGAACTTGGCCAACTTTGGAGGTTCAAGTGGTCACAATAGAAAAACTAACACGTCATTAAAGCTTTCAGCCAACAAATTAGAATAAAGAATGAAAGTTTAAGGGGATTTAATTACACATTTTTATGTATATCAAATCATTTCCATACTGTGTCATAATTGATGCGCGTTTGCTTTGCGACTCGCACAAAGAAAATGCTCATACCAATCTGTAATAACCATAATAATGCTGTGTTATGGTATTTAACATCCATAATGGCTCATATCATCCACCACGCTGCTTTGAGAGGAGCATATGCTCACCGTGATGCCTTGTCTCTTACAGGGAATCCTTCTGAAGCGAAGTGGCAAATCCCTCAACAAGGAGTGGAAAAAGAAATATGTCACGCTGTGTGATAATGGCGTCCTTACTTACCACCCCAGTTTACATGTGAGTATCAAACCCCCCCCCCCCCACTTCTTCTTCCTTTCCCATCTCTTTTCCAATTGGCTTTATGTGCTTGTTACACTACTGTTTGTACTCTCGGGGTGCTGCTGGAGGTTTTAATGTTCGACTTTTTCTCTTGATGCGATTACATTTACTGCCACAAACTGGATTACAAACCATATAGGCCCATGATTTCCCACAGAGACTTATATAATAGCTATATTAGCTGTGACTTAGTATTAAGAAACAGGGTGCCCCAGTGGTCATCTCTACGTTCAAACCCCTCCCCTCCTGTGGCGCCCATCCCCGGTGCCGGCTAATGGAGACATGCCTGTGCTGCTGCGTGCCCGCCGCGCCCAGACTCCACGCTGGCTTGTATTTATAATGGTTCTCACTGCATGGCAGCAGAGCCTGACCAGCCTCCCACATCCATCTTTGTCAGAATCCCGCTGGGCCGCTAATACCTCTTAAACACTCGGCTGGCTGGCAGCTCAGGAGCCGGGTGCCACTGTCAGGAACGCCCGTCTTTTTTAAAAATCCCTTCCCATCACTCCCTGACTCCCCCAAGCCTGTATGTGTTTGAGATGTTTCGGTAATTTGAGGTAAATAAAATATATGAGCAACACCTTGGGGAATGCTTTATATGAAGATCCTTGATATAAGCGTTAGTTAAGAGGAAGTACGGCCCTTATAAGACATTATAAACGTTAATAATAGCATCATAAACATGTTGATTGTTACATTATAAGGTTTATAAGCACTGCTTAATAACAGAGCCAATACCCCTTTCAGACTGGACAAAAAGCCCACTAACACCCATTAACATCTGGCTTTTGTCTTCAATGTGAATGTATACAGTCAACATTTAGTCCAGCGTCAAATGACTCTGCAGGTGTCACAGGTATCAATCGGCTCCAGCTCCAATCGGCTGCGATGAAAACACCCGGGTGGACATGCTAATTTTCGCCCCTTGTCAGGCAAGGGCACATTAAAGCTAAGGACACTGGCTTGTTAATGCTTTGAAAGAGAGACTGAAGTAAAAGATATTAAAAAAGTAACCACTGTTACACTGTCGGTGGCTTCCTTGTCAACAGAGGTGATAAAGAAGCGCGATGTCTCACTCATTAGCAAATTGCGTTATCAGCTCCAGAAAAAACAATGAGTCTAATTCAGAATGTTACTAATAAAGACTTTTCAGAAAGAAGCCTGACGAGCTGCTGCTTTCTACTTGTTTTTCTGCCGCGTTTGTGATGACACACAAGTCTTAAATCTCACTAACAACAACAACACAAAGATTGTCACATAACATACACCTCCACAAATTCAAAAAGAGAGCATTTCAGGGCATACAAATCAATGACAGAACATTTATTATAATGTTGGTTACAGTGTTCATAGTCTTAAAGGGGCACTATGTTTTGGAGAAGAAATTCAAACTCAGAATTTTAATATTTACATTATTATTGAGGTAATAATACAAACTGAAAAAATATCTATTTTTTTCTATATCTGAATAAACAAGCTGTTCTCAGAGGAAAATAAGGTCCCCAGAACACTGTTCGAAGATAGAGAGGTGGCAGGGTCCACCGAATATAAACAAAGTGAAACTTATTCTCCTTCTTAGTTGTGTTGTCCTTTAAGGTCAGGTTGTTAATTCAGTCATGAAAACGAAGAGAGTTTGTTTATTTAGTTTGTTGAGGCGTAATCAGATCTTTCTCTTCTGATTATTTTTTTTAAATCTTAATAATTAAGACATGCATTTTCTTTAAATCTGGCTAAGACATAATTCTCCTCCTTAAAGAGCTCAAACATATCACATTCATACAACCCAAATAAATCAGGGCTCCTCCGCTGTGGTTCCTGGGTAGCTCACCTGAAAGAGCACTTGCCCCTAAGGGTCCTGCAGTGGTCTCAGCCTTCTGCTCGACAAAAGCCAATAAAAAATAATCTTTTTAAAATTGTGAATAAGTGCCTTGTAAGAATTTATCAATCTTAATAAGGCATTGTTCTCAGTTTTTATTCGGTAACTGCAAAAAGAGTACTTAACTGCTTATAAATGCATTATTAAGTATGTATTGATCTCAATAATGCAACAAACATGCTCAGTAAAGACATAATACTGACTAGGTAAGCTAATTGAAATGTGCCTGTAATGCTTTTATAAACATTTTAAGAAGCTCTTAAGGCTCATATTAATGTTCTTAAGCAGTCTGTGTATATACAACGTCTAGAAGTGCTTATAATGTCTTATAATATAACATTACATGTGTACTATTGCAAATATTAACAGTCTTCTTAATTAATCATTTTATAAGGGCCTCATTAGCTATTAATGCTTATTAAAAGGACCTGAATATAAATAGTTACCCCACCTTGTGTCTAAGGAAGCAGCTCAAACTTTGAACACAAGCCCAACAGTTTAGACGTGAACCTTGTGTGTGGCCTTGTTGCACTGACAGTGTGTTAGTGGTTTAATTTACAAGCGGTTATTAGCAGAGCAATGCTGTGCTACAGTGATGTATGTAATTGAGTGAACAGGCCATCTCTTGATCATTACAGCTATTACAGGTCATCGGGGCAATCTATGAATCTATGAATCTGTTGACTTACGGAGGGAGGTGAAGTCGGGGAGACAGTTACATTAGCGCGGTAACAGCTCGAGCTCATTTTGAGCAGTGGAGCAGAGAAGGAGTAAGAAAGGAGAAAAGAGAGATTGAGGAAAGGGAAGGGAAGGGAAGGAGAGAGGGAGGGAGGCAGACTGAGAGAGTGGAAGAGGGGAACCTTTAATTTCGCAGTCAGCCAAGCCATCCACACAATCACCTTCTGTTAATTCTATCTGCTACATCAATTAAATTGTTTGTAGAAACTAATTGAATGTGGCTTAATCACACATCTTAATAGCTTTGCACGCTTCGATCTGGCTGTTAATTCCAGCAATAAAATGAAATGAGAGCGCTCACTGGGTAATTAGCGAGGAGGCTTGGGAAAGAAATGAGTGCTTTATGACACGGTAATAAAGCGAAGGAGCCGGTGGGGGGACGGCAAAGGCCGAGCTCGCCTCTATCTGGGTCTTTTTTCTGCTGAGCCCGATGATTTTCACCTCGGCTTCCCACATTTGGGCAGTAGTCGCTTTAAACCAAATCAAATGCCCAAATTGAAAGAGAATGAGACTGTTTGCATTCATTAAGCCTAACATCTCGCTGTTTGGAGAGACGGCGTGGGCACAGGTGATGTATAATGGCTTTACAATCATTTTTCCACTATCACACACCCTTAGCGGAAGGTCTGAGATGGGTTGTGACTAATGGGGATGGAAATTGAATAGCCTTTTAATTTGTTTTTCTTCCATAATTCCTGGATTCTTGTTGGTCTGCTGTGTATAATCAGGTCCATGAATCGAGGGAAATATTTGAAAATGTCTGGACTTTTACTTGAGTAGCGTGCAGACCACTGACAACTATTGTCATGTTCTTTTTGTCACTTTCTACAGGACTACATGCAGAATGTTCATGGGAAAGAGATTGACTTGCTGAGGACAACGGTCAAGATTCCCGGGAAGCGACCCCCCAGAGCGGTGGCCACCGTGGCCCCGACTGCTAGTCCCAAAACCAACGGGCTGACCAAGGACCGCAGCACCTTGCAGCTGGGCATCGGAAACACAGGTACCATTTCCTGTCCTTATTATAAGGCTAAAGGTCAGAGTAATACAAGTGCTGTGCTTGTTTTGCAATTTAGATATTTAAGATACAAGTTAACGTACAATTAACTATATTCACTGTATTTTATATATTCTGACATGACTGCAAACACATTATTGAGTGATTCTACTGGAGTATGATTGGTACCTTTCTATACTGTTCGGGCTTCAAGTCAAGTTTTTAGTTGTGGTCAGAAAACATAACCTAAAAAAGTGGTTTGGGAAGTGGCTGCACACTCGTTCAAGGATCTTCTAACACTGATAAAAACAATGCATTTTGCTTAGTGTTTCGTGAAGCTCATAAAATCATAAATGTGCTTTGGAAGGTTCAATATGTGAAAACAACAGTCTTGACTTCAGACAGTTTATTGTTATCAATGCAGACGTCATCAAAATAGAAATACAAGATATAAAGATGCCTGTTTGTGAGCCCGATAAAGTTGCTTTCATCAATATTAATAAAAAATCCTGGATTGTATATTTTTGACTTGTGGTTCAACTTCTTTGACTACATGTTCAGAGGGGTGGGAATCTGTGTTTCAGTGCTTTTTTGATTTCTATACATGATTTATTTGTTCTGACTGCGTGACTACTTGCAACTTTTAAATAGGGCTGCGTCTCACGATTTTGTTCATTATAAATTAATCAGCCGATAATTGTCACGATTGATTGTTTAGTCTTTAAAAATCTGTGAAAAATGCTCAAGTGACGTCCTCAAATGACTTCTTTTGTCCAACCAACAGTCCAAAATCAAAAGCAAATCATCACTTCATTCAAATATTTGACATTTGAGCTTGAAAAATGACTGAACCGATTAGTTTATTATCAAAATATTTGGCAAATAATTTTCTTTCAATCTGCTTATCGATTTATGATCATTACAAAATGATAATTAAAATAAAACACAGATTTACTTCTGCTATCTATGCTAATGCTCAGGCATCCTCACCAAAACTCAAGACGTGGCTTAGCTTAGCTCAGCATAACTTACCTTAACGTAAACACGGCACACATGCTAACGTCCGTTTCACCATCCAATCGGTCCAGCTGTAACGAACGTACAACCCACTCTTATAAAATTGTTACAGCCAATCACAATGTCGACAAGTGGGTTGAATATTTTTTCACTCACCCCGACATGTTCACGCAGTACCGCCACTCCTCTAGCCAACACTCTTTTTCACTTGTAGTTGTGGTACCACATAATAATAATATCCGCTTATACTTGGACATACTGAGTAAAGACGGATTTCTCCCGTATTTCATGCCGACCCAGAAGAGAAAACATATCCCAAGTATAATAGGTAATGGTGACTCAATTAGTCTTTTATTACTGTACTCATTGTCTATGTCCTCAATTTGTGATTAATCATAAAAATGTGTCCCAACAGGTTAATTATCTACTTTCTGTACGGTTCATTCATGCAAATTAGCTGCCTCGCAGTATACACAATGATGACTTAATGAGCATCTATGAGAAATCTATTAATTCTCCAAATTACTAAACAGGGAATTTAAAAAAAAATGTGTTTAAACATCGGCTACATGTTTTAAGAAGTGTTTTTGCCACTTCGACACTGACCTAGTTATTTTTCATCCTCTGTGGTAGTGGAGGGTCAAAGCAACCAAAAACCGTGCCGGGGTTTCTCCACCTTTCAAGTTTAAAAATAGATCCCCTCTTCTCCCAGAGAGCTGTGCCACTGGAGGCTGCACAGAGTCTGGCAGGCTCATAGAGAGGAAGCCAGTGATTGGATTTAGGGGTTAGGATTAAGAGTAATTAATACTAATTAGCAAAGCGATCCCCAGAGGGAGGCGGGGTCCTTCATATGCACAGTGTTTCCATCGCTCAGGCTAAAGCTAGCTGGCTGAGAGTGGGCACAGAGCCAAAGGGAGCATTAGCTCTGTCCAGGCAGGTTACTGTTAAAGCCGGCCAAGGTGCTGCCACTGCTGAAGCAGGAAGATGTAGGAGTTTACAGAGCAGAGGACGTCGGATCGAGGTTGTTCCAGCCCACAGACTGTTAACCTTGAGTGAGATTGAGAGGAGATAAAAGGGCCTTGAAATACAAGCCAGGTTTTGGGAAAACAGCCCCAGCTCATTTGTTCTTTTTTTTTTCTTTCTTCAAACTCGACAATGTTGTTTTCTTCCTGTTGTTCGTCCTCAATGACAGATTCCCAAGATCTTCACTTGCCATCCGTTTGTGCATCAGGGAACAATGCGAGGGAGATTTGCCTTAATCTCCACTTAGGAAAAGAAAGGTTACAAATCACATCAGGTCTCTCTCTGGGTGGAGGACCCTCTTCTGATTATGTGATCGGGATTTTGATTTCATTAGACGTGCAATTGATGAAGGGAACAAAGGGGTAATTTTTCATTCACGGCGTCCAAATCACAAGCCTTGTCTGTGCCTTTGGTAATTCATTCATCCCTTGGATCTAAAGACCTTTATAATCACTGGGAGAAGAGGGATAGCGACGGAGAGAAGGAGGGGCGGAGTGGATGTGGGGTGGGGGGGAGAGAGAGAGAGATGGGAAGATGAAGAGGAGATGCTGAAGAAGACAGAGAGTAAATGAGAGAACGCATGCGCCCACGAGTTCACCAAGCGGGCCAGGTTTAATTCCTTTGCTGGGTGCTGAGCGGAACCATTTTAAATATGATCCTCCCTGTTAACACGCATCCTGCCGTGTCACCGGCGACAGATACATTGTACAAAGTATTAATGGGCCCAGTCACTTTGAATCAATCCTGTGGGGGAGAGAGAGACGCATGTAGAAGAGGAGTTGAGCTCATTCCCTCCTGAGTCTGTACCATAATTTGTCTCCAGCTTTAATCTATAGCACCTCAGAACCAGTCCCCACGTAGTCACTGACCAGCAGGCCCTGCCGAGCCAACACTGGTGCAGCCGGGCCTCTTTGAGCTACTATAGAGTGGTGATCCCCAGCTTTTATTGCCTAGTGCTTGTGAAAGGTGGACATAATCTTTAATTTTTTATTTTATTGTAGTATTTTTCTATTTTTGTCTGTTTTTTAAGTGTCTTATATCCCTTTTACTTCTGACCCTTGAGCTCCTGTAACAAGTGAATTTATCTTATCTCATCTTATTATTAACCGTATTAGATGAGCTTTAGTACTCCGTCATCAATGCGTCCACTTTTAACTGATTTGAAACCATTTTTTAACACTATAAAACAAATAAAAGTGCATATCCCTGCAAGATTTTTTCATATAAGTCATTCTTATCATGTAATTGTCGTTTTGTTTTTGTTTTTGATTCCCATTAGCTTCCACGAAGTGAGTCTTTCTGAAGTCGTAATCAAAACGACGACCACAACAATGCAAATTAAAATAGTATCAATCAATCAATCAAACCACTCTACGCATAAAACAACGCATGTATACCTATGCACAAACAACAACAAATAATTGGAATAAAAACAAAACTGTCAAAAACACACAGCTCAAAAAACCCCATAACAACAAGTACATCTACGTCTTTTGTTTATGTGTTCATCTGGTTGCCTTCTTACGAGTAATTGAGTAGTTGATAGCAAACAGTTATGGTTGCAGACTGTCTGTCCACCTCCCTACATTCGTATTTTGAGTGTTAATTATTTGCCTAAAAAAAGTGACACAGTATACAAAGTTAAAGATAGATTTGCTTGTTAGCATTTTTCTTTCAAATTTCTACAGATATAGATGTCGTCATGTTGAATTTGTTCAGTCATAGTTTATATCAAGATCTGTTTCATTTGCATCTTTTTTGAAATTGCTTAGCTTCACCTCAGAGGAAACAAAATATCATGAATTTCATATTAACAGTGTAACATGGCAGCAGCTATGAGCTGGAAATGTCTGTCGTCATCCTCTGACAACATGAGGCCAAATTATACAGGCGCAATAAAGAATTTTTAATTTGTCCAAAAAGCAAAATATCAGGAAAAGTAAAGAAAATACGGTAATATTGTCATATTGGTTTGATGCATACAGTAAAATATTTAATTCACGGTTATGAATATGAACGTCTGAGCGACTTGTGTTGTGGGGACTGGCAGCAGCAGCAGCAGCAGCAGTATCTGGGGGGTGGAGGCGGACGGTGGAGGGAGGGGGGACGTCTGGGCGTTGGTCAGGATGATGTTGGTAGATTACACACAGCCGCAGATGATGTGCTGCCCGGCCCACATTACCATGAATGCTTCATTATCCCACTACTTGTACATAATGGCAACAACTCCACGGAGGGGTCAGGCCTCGTCACGGCTCATCAACCCACTGACGGCCCGGCCTAAAGAGAAATGAGGAGCAAGGCAGCGCTGCTCCCCGCTAATCCATCGCCTCTACTTAACACCCCAGCCCCTGAATCGCCTGCAGAACTCACTCATATGGCCTTAGTTATCTCTTTATACACATAATGGTGCTTTGTTGTTTACCTTTTCATTCATTTTAATATGAATTGCACAAGAGTTGACTATTAAATGCAAAAGTATCGCTTCTCTCTTTGCTAATGATAATTCTAATTACAGCATCTAGATGCAGTATTCTGAATTTTTGATTTAAGTAGAAGTGATATTAACAAAATCCCCAAAAAAGGATTAAAACTACAAAACTCTCCCTAAAAATTACAGATGCATTTCCATCAAAAGTAAAAGTACTCATGCAACCAAATGGCTATTGTTCCTGTTATATAATTTGATTTTATGTGTAAAAGGCATTTTGTACTAGTTTATGCTGTTTAATTCATAAAAATAGTTGATTTTTAATAATATATGTTTAGGTGTATATTTGTATTAAGATCTTAATTTGCTGTAACTTGTAACTAAAGCTGTCAATTAAATGTTGCAGTGTTAAAGTACAACCCTCCCCTCTGAAGTTAGCACTAGCAGAAAATACAAATATTCAAGTTAAGTATCCTTATAATTGTTCTTGTGCAGTAATTGAGCAAATGTACTTTTTTATACTCTTTCTAAAATGTCTAAATGTGATGAAATTTCGCAATAATAGTCCTCATCTATGTTGATTTTTACCACAAAAAAACAAAATCATCGTCATACATTCACCAATAGAGAAAAGATAAAAGTAAGGTTCAGTGTATTCAGCAAATGTCAGGAAATCATGAAAATGATCTTCTTTGTAGGCAGAGGTCTCGCTGACTCCTTAAATGATCTGTTGCATCATAGTTTTTTATTATTAAAATAAACATTTGTTGGATTTATCTCAAACAATGCTTGATGTATTTGTATTTGTCACTCAAATCACTCTTACGACCACTAAAGTCGTTAACGCTCGGCATCAAATCGACTCCTTCGGACCCCAATTTGCAGCTGTCAGGTCCGTCGTTGTCAGTCCACCGCGGTGCCACTGCTGAAGCTGTAAAACATAGTGGAGTCAGGCCTGGCTGGAGCTGCGAGTACAGTGCTCTTTTAATGCCACAAGCTGATTATTTCTCCACTGTAATTACATTATCCTCCCCTTTATGCAGGAGTGGTCTCTGGGGACTAATGGATACAGCCATGTATAATTCATTAATCATTAGCATCCAATTTGACAATTAGACCTGATTGTTGAATTTTAAATATCAATCGAAGTTGCCTGGTAGTTATCTAACACTTCTTTCTTTCTCTTTTTTTTTTTTTAATGCGTCAAAGAGTCAAACTTTGGGAATAAAGAAATGTTGATCTTTATAGTAGGAAATAGAGAATTGCCTCTAAAGTATGAGGTGATTAAACATTTATATATGTAATATCGAGGCTTAGAGGACGATACTGTTGGCTTCTTTTAAAATCGCATTAAAAATGTTCCTTTTGTCTTTATTTATAATGAGAAAAACACGAGAAAACCCTTTTATTATAGATGTCATGAGCTTATTTCACTCATCCGTCACTTTTTTTTATAAAACAAAGTTTCACATTTTCTTTCCACTACCCCTTCTCCTCGTCTCCGTCTCCGTCTCCCCCTCCTCCTCCTCCTCCTCTGCTCTGATTTCAGCATGCTAATTTAGTCGGCGCTCCTCAGCGTGATTCCCTCGCTCTCTCTCCCATTCTTGCTGCGATTCTGCTCCCTCCCCTCTGGGACCTGAAGATTAATATTCCTGGGCCCAACAAGATAATTACTGATACTAATTAGACATGATTATGTGAATTTGATACACTTATTACTCTAGATAATGAGTAGGACATATTATCCTAACAAGCACCCGTGCCGCTTAGTTTACTTTACACACGACCCACACTCTATATTTTCTGTTATTGTCACCTCAATCAGAAACTGATATTCTCTCGTAATTATTGAATAAAAGGCCTTGATGTGTGATACCTGTAAGACGAGGAAGCATTGTTGAGAAAATCAGAGATATGGCTTGTTTTCCTAAACAAAATCTCTAAGATGTTAACCTTTCAGTGCCAAAGCAATTTCTGTTCAGCTCGTTAAATCACGTTGTTTTTCTAATGGAGTTCTGCAGCCTGAAAAAATATGATAAAAATGAACTTTTCTGGTTGTTAATTTTATTTATAAACGACCCATATTTTCTTATAAGTCATAAAAAAAATTGTCTTCTTATTAGTGTAATGTTCCCTTTTGAATCAGTTAAATTAAAATTTGACAAATTCTTGCATTTCCTCACAGTTTCATTCACTTCGCGGCATTTTAAACCGTGAGCAGGTAATGTGATTCCCCTCACGTGGCTGCAAGTAAATCGACGAGTTTTTCAGAGTAGTTAGGACGTGTTGTAGCGACTGCTCGCGAACAGGAGGGAAGGACCCCACATGGCGCAGCCTAACCCATGAATTAGTAAAGAGAGCCAGGCGTCCGTGGCTCGCCTGATTGGAAGTTAGGGAGAGAACGCCTGCTGACGCCAGTGGAGATCGATGTGGCAGTCAGAGGGATGAGGCGAGATAATTAGCGTTCAGAGTGTATCTTGTTAATTAAGGGCTAATTAGAGGCAGAGGCGGAGGGAGAGGAGTTTCGTGTGTGTGTGTGTGTGTGTGTGTGTGTGTGTGTGTGTGTGTGTGTGTGTGTGTGTGTGTGTGTGTGTGTGTGTGTGAGGGGGGTTGTTTTACAGAGGGATGTGCACAAATAAGGTGGCAGCAGCATTGCAGTGCTGAAGAAACTACCAAAAACTGTTTAACTCAATTACACCATTATCACTCTGCAGACTTTTTTGTGTTTCCTACCAGACTTAGTTTAGAATTCAAACGATTTTAGAGAACATAAGAAATCAGGATTAATTTTCTCGTGTCGCTTGTTTTCCAGGCGCTCCTCACTCCAACAGCAGCACATCCCTCCAGACGGGCGCCTCGGTGTTTGGCGGCAGCAAAGACGGCATGCACCAACGCTCCTTCTCCGTGTCCAGCGCCGACCAGTGGAATGAAGCCATCAACACCAGTACGAGCAGCGGAGCCCGTAAGACCTTCCACGTACTCGTCCTCACCATGCGCAGAAAAATCCCCAAAAATCATACATATAATGATCTGATCTAGAGGTATGGTGTGATGGAAATGCCATTTCCAGGTGGAACAAGCCTCATTTTCATAATTAGGTGATCAGGGCTGTGATCGCTGTGACCTTTTTGGCTGCTGCTCGCTGATAGAAGCGGCGTGCTCAGAGGAGAGGAACAGTGAAGGTTAACTTTCTGCCATCGATGCATCTCCACTCACTGTGTCACATTGCACCTTGTCACTGTACTTGAGTGAAGTAAGATAATATATTCACCATGCATGTCTACACACACCCCCACCCTCCACCCCCCATCCTGTCTTTACCTTCCATCTTACTCTTAACCCCCCCTTCCTCCTCCTCCTCCTCCTCCTCCTCCTCCTCCTCCTCCTCCTCCTCCTCCTCCTTCGTCTGTTTTCCTCTCTTTTCTTCCGAAGAGGAAAATGAATGCTTTTTGGGGGTACCATTCATCACCAGTTATTTCCCTCTCTTTGTGGTTGGCAGTAAAAAAGCACTTAAATGCACATCAACAGAATAACAGTCATTTCCATGCATGTTTGCACTCTGGTAGTTCTCATTAGCGCGGCGGCGGCTCCCCCCCTCCCCATGGGCTCCCAGGGGCCCCGGCAGTTTAAAGAGCGCACTTTACGAGCGCTGCTGGAGTCCAACTGCACGGCCCTCGTGGTTCCGCAGACAAGCCTGTCTCTCATTTGGAGCTGCCAAACGATCAATTCTGCCTGGACGCAGGCACTTCCATCACCCCCTACCCCTGTCTCCCATCAGCAGCATGCCCAAAGCAGAATTACTTAGATTCGTGGGGTCCTCAAATAAATGAGCGCGAGCGTGTGTATGTGTCTGTGTGTGTTCCTCGATGAAATATGTGAGTTTTTTTACCACGGAGCGTGTTTTGCGTCTTTGTGTGGGAGAGGAGGAAAGGCTTCATACTGGATGTTTGTGATCGGTCTGCAGAGGACAAATAATTTGCTAAACGTTGTGTTGAGAAAATAAGGAGGCCGAGAATTTCCCCATTTTCATGTTTGGTAAACTGAGAAGTCCTCAATATTAACATAGCTCATTAACCAGCATCCAGTCTTCAACTAAATCAGATCCGCAATTTGCTCCATTATTCTATTTTCTTCAATTATTTTCATGCTACTCTTAAGGTAACCACAAATGAGCTCGAATGAGGCAAATGAGCTGAAAATAATGGTGGAAACGTTGTGTCAAGTGATAGATATGTGACTCGTCTTTGGGAGGGAGTGTCTCTGTAATCAGTGCATAGTCAGTGCAGACAGTTTAAGGAGAAACTTTCTGTGAATATCTTGTTTTTAATAATCTGAGTTACAGCAGCAGAACAGTGCAAAGTGTGCCTGGACTATCAGGAAACATAAACTTGATTGAACGCGACCCTCTTATCTCTCATCCCTAATGCGCCTTCAATAATCAATAGAGGGTGTTCCACAGTGAAGGGTGCTCATGTTTTGCCATTTGAATTGACTTGAACCAAGCCCAATCACTCCATTATCCTTGGTGAAGGTTGCAGGTTAACATAAAATGTGATTCTGAGATGCAAAAACAGCAGATTGATGATTCACTGGAGAATGAATGCATCTTAGCCAGGTAACCATTTCCATATTATTTAAAGAATGTCCTCATTTGTAAACCTATTGAGCAAAGGCAGAAGCAGAGGTAGTAACGTCTCTTGAATATTGAGCGCAGATTTTTGATTAAATCCCGGCCCAATTTTTTCTATTGCTTGCATTCATAAAGGCAGCCATTCTTAATGCACCGGATGCTTGTTTAGATCCTGCTATCCTTGGTGCACCTCAATCTTTGAAGCTGAATTAAAAGCAAGAGGCTCAAACAGGCGTCTGAGCAATGTGACGTGCTCGCTGATGACAGTAACTGAAGTCTTGGTCAAAGCGTGAGTAATGTTGCATTTCTGAAGGCAAGAGATTACTGTAGATCAGTGTTCTCCATCAGTAATGATTCAGTTATTAATTCAGTATTATCCTGTTGTTTGAGGATCGACATATCTTCACAGTTGTTACAGCCCAAAAAATAAAAAAACAGCTGAAATTATGCTAAAATTCCCATAAAATATGATTTTAATCTATTAAAAAAATTACTTTGTGAGGCCTGAAACAATTAGTTGACTATTTTTTTATTTGATTAATTGTTTCATGTCGCTTCTCAAATGACAGGATCTCTTAAAGGTGCACTTTCTAGTTTTGGGAAAGAACTTTTAATCAGAGGAGAAAGATCTTCATTGATTGTTTTTTTTATGCCTAAACAAACTAAATAAACAAACTCTCTTCACTTTCATGACTGAATGAACTAAATAAACAAGCTGACCTTGAAGGACAACACAGTTTCATACTGTTTTACTTTGTTTATATGTGGCGGACCCTGCCACCTTTCTAGCTTCAAACAGTGTTCTGGGGACCTTATTTTCCTCTGAGAACAGCTTGTTTATTCAGTTATGGAAAAAATAAATATTTGAATTTGAATTTGAGTTTGAATTTCTTCTCCAAAACTACAAATTGTCCCTTTAAGGGCTGCAACTAACAAGTATTTTTCATTGTTGATTGATCTAACGATTATTTTCTTAATGTTCTTGATTTTCTTGATTAGTTGTTTAATCTATAAAATATCTCTGTCCTCGAATGTCTTGTTTTGTCCACAACCAAAATATATTAAGTTAACTGTCATAGAGGAGTAAAGAAACCAGAAAACATTCACATTTCAGAGGCCAGAATCTGAGAATTTTGCCTTTTTTTTCTTCAAAATTATTCAAACCGATAAATCGATTATCAAAATAGTTTGCAATTAATTGTTGCAACTCTAGGTTTGTTGCTTTTCTCTGTCATATGTGATGAAAAATGTAATACCTTGTGGGTTTTAAACTATTTGCCAGACAAAACAAGCAATTGAAAAACATCATTTTAGGCTTTGGGGAAAACAATCAGATTTTTTAAAAACTATTTTCTTATTTTTTATTGGCTAAAACACATTAAAACATTAATCCATAATGAAAATAATTGTTAGTTGCACATCTAATGGAAAAAGCCATACTTTCACTTTTTACAGTGTAAGTTTTAAATCTAAATATCATAATTTTGTGCTAATTATTACAATATTACTTTGTTGACACTGACACCCCCGTAGCCCTTCATTAAAAGTTTAAATTCCTTTTTCTTTCCCTCCTCAAACACAATTATGCTTCAACTCTCTTCTGCTGCGTGGTAATGTATATAGAGGTGCTTTTTCTACTCTTAGTTTGCATATCAGGACACAGTTAGTTAATGCATAGATAGCCTTTTCCTGCAGCACCGTGTTTTATACCTTGGCCTCCCGATGTGAGGGTGATAGCATGTGGGGCGTTTGATTTCTACGCCAGGCCGTAATGAAGTTTGACATTTAGTTTGGAGAGAGCAGTAGAGCGCGATCAGGCCTTGATTAGTACGCTCTAATTGAGGATAATAAGGGGGAGGCAGTGATTGTTTCTAATTTTTGCCATTAATTGCAGCCGTTGGCTTTGATTGAGGACAGGCAGGGCTGCCATGTCAAGGGGCCTGGCGGAATCACAGTGCTCCTCACCCGGAGCCTCTTGAATAACAATGAAATGACTCCCCCCCTCCTCTTCATCCCTCTCCCCCATGCCTCTCTCTCTCTCTCTCTTTCTCTCTCACCCCTTTTTTCATTCTCATTCATTCTCAGTGTGGCGTTGGTAAAGGCAGGAAGCTGTTAGCAGCCCCCTCTTTGTCTCACCCACAGTCTTCATCCTGAAGCATGTTTAAACTCATGTCATCATGTCACGTCATCTCCGTGGTGGGAGTGTAATACACTGTAATCACAGGTTAGGCTGATACCTATTCTGCTGCCCAGGTGATCTTGGCTGAGTGGGAAAGAGACTCCTGATCCCCAGTGTGCTTCATTACCCAGCTTGGTCCTGATGGCCCTCATACACACTAACAGCCAGCTAATAATGCCACAGGGAAGGCAGAATCAGTCCAATTCTAACTTCTCAACTTGAGAAATATAATCCACCAGTCATGCACTGTTTAGAGCTGAGAACCACTTACAGACTTTATATAAAACCATTATGTTTCAGGTGCTTGGATGTTATTGCTCAGTGATTTGTACTGCAGTTTTGTCCATTTCCTGCCTGTATACCTTCATGTTATAGACTTCTTACTGCCTGATTGGT
Organism: Pagrus major; assembly: GCF_040436345.1. NCBI lineage: Eukaryota > Metazoa > Chordata > Actinopteri > Spariformes > Sparidae > Pagrus > Pagrus major. The sequence goes on along the minus strand of NC_133235.1, from coordinate 20,551,576 downwards.
GCAAACAAAGGGCGGTGTATCAGCCTGTATATGTTTCAGGTGCAGGATGAGCAGGGGCCGGGGTCATTTTCCACAACATTAGGGGCAGAAATTGATAATTAGAGGTGTTTATGACACGGTTGGGGCCCCTGAGGGGCAGCCCTCCCCTTTAACCTCAAGCGACATTAAACAAATGCTGGCTGTCATGTCGGAGGCAGGTTGGAGCTCGAGTCTTCCACCCGCCATACGGAGCTGTGCTGGCGGGACAGACGCTGGGATGGAGAGGGAGGAGGAAGCAGAGGGTGGGAGGTGGTGGGAAGGGGGGGGGCACATGGAGGACCCCTGTGCCCCCAGCTGTCTGAGCCAGCTAATGACTCGTCTCAGGGGGGCTGTTGTAAGAGAGCAGGGAAATTGAAACAGACGCCTCGACTAGGAGCTGCTACATGTGTGGCTGCGTGCTGCCATTCAAAACACCAGAGAGCCTAATGCATGTCGTCCAGCACGAGCACCAATGTTATGTTTATTAATGTGATGGCAGATAATCACTACTATTATTTTCCACGTAGCGCTTTACTATTTACGCTGAAATATATGGACGGTCCCTCATCGTCTAGCAAATTAAAGATACTGGTGGTTATAATTAATATATCTTTTTTCCAGTAATGACATTCTTGTTTGTGTACATCTAAGTGTGCAGACATAACGATGTGCATCTCAGGTGTCGTCTCCTATGTTTTGCCCACGCTCAAACAATCCATCCCCGGGCCCTCGGAGCTCCACTCTCCCCCCACGTTAGCATCTTCAGTCCCCTGCTGAGCCCATCTTACTCCTCCAAGACAGCCCCATCTCCCTAAAGGTAATGACCGAATTAGGCCTAATGTTGTACACTGGCTAATGGCACAGTGCCGCACATTATAGCATGTGCAACTGGCAACGACAACAGCAATAATCCCTGAGCCCCTTGTCCTCCTGCACTCCACCCCTGGGGCTGGGACGGTGCACAGGGAAATGAATGGAGTTTGCCACACTACAATGAGCTTTTGATGGGAGACAATGGAGGAGGCTGCCAGCACCACACAGGGTGGTAAGAGGAGAGCAATATGGGGCCCATCTACCGGCCCACCCTTCCCCGCTTCCCCCAGGCCCCTGGCCCCCGCTCCCAGATTCATAATGGCATCCGGAGGGGGAAAGAAGGGAAAGTGATGTCAAATGTCAGGAAATCAGAAAGATGGCAAGCTGACAACCCCCTCCTATCGTCCCATCCCTCCTATCCCTTTGCCCAACGGTAGCACAGGTTAATATCACATTTATAAAATCACTTACAAGAAACAAAGCCGGCTCTTAGCCCCCTGTCACTCTCAGACAGTCATATAGAGAGCTTTGCTGCGGGCTAACTTAGGTAACCATTTGTTCACTGATAGCCCCATACCTGTCCTTCACTCTGTCTGAGGCCGCAGCCTCACAGTTACTTTTGGAGCACTCAAAGCTGTTTTGGACTCTCACTGATGTAGACGCATTTTTAGGATGTGACAAGTCTGCTTCTGCTTTGCATGAAGCTTTGAAAGAGGCGATAATGTCATTCATTATTCATTGTCATTTCACAGTGATTCATGCATTCATACATTTGATACATAATGGCACATACACTTTGACTTGAGTTGAAGCTGTCAGCTTAGTTTTTATTAAAAGGAATAGCTTCACATTTTTCAAATGTTCCCCTTTTTATACTCTGACCATGTAACATATAGGTGTTTTTTTTTTTGCCATACATTACTTTCTTTATACAGGACCTGTACTGTATGGAGGTTCAAAGCTGCCAAAGGGCTGCATAAAGGGACAATAAATGACTCAATAATTAAATGCATAAATGCCTACATTTATTTTTAATATTATTTTTGGTGCATTTAATGGCATATTCATTTATTTATTGAGTCATTTCTTTATTTATTTTGTTTTTGGCAGTTTCAGTCCTCCTGCAAGTAATGCAATTAATAGTAGACAAACCACAGTCCTCATTAAACACAAAAAACCTTCATCCAGAGCCAACATGATGCTGTAGCACTCTGCCAGAGCAATTTCTAGTTAATACTTTAATTCTTAAATTGGAAACTTGCTCTTCCGCAGTCCTTTATCGATATTATGGCTCATCGTAGCAATAAATGTGAGAAGTCAGTTCCACTGCATATAATTTGCAAAAGATGTCATTTTCCTGACTGCATGTTATGTCTGTTTGAAAATGTTACATTATTGTGCATCATTTCCTGGTAAATCAGCCTAAAAATGTTTCAGTGTTTGGAAACCAATTGGACAGGTGCATTTACAGAGGTTTATACAGTTACTTGTATTCATGAGAGACTCCTGTAGCATCATAGTGTTTACATTGTGTCACTGAGTGAAGGTTATAGAGTTAGTCTGGAGCCAAGCTGAAATTGTGACAGTTATCATTAAACAGTGATAAACTTTAAGAATCAACTACAAACTATCAAATGTATTTAACTTAAAAAATAACATTTGTTCTTCCTGTCTGTGTTTTTCAGCCAATGGGATGAGTGATCCTGCGAATGCCAGTGTGGGCAGCGCCACGAGTCCTAAACTTGAGCCACCTCCTTCGCCACACGCCAACCGCAAGAAACACAGACGGAAAAAGAGCACGGGCATCACAAAGCCAGACGGCCTATCTGCAGGCAATGAAGGTACAACACAGTCCCTTTTCTACGGTTTTGACATGACCAAAACTTCTGAAATGAAGAGATGAAGAGATCCTCCAAAATGGCAAAAAACTTACCACTGACCTGTTTTTATTTAGTTTTGACATCCACTGATGTCCACTTGTTTTCCACCATTTGAGGTTTGACCAGCGCTCTGTTTACACCATCCTGTCGTGTCCTCTTCTGCAGTGGTTTAATGACACCTGATTGACTAATTAGTGTCACCTACTTATTATCTTGATGAACCAACTCCTAATAGAAAACATATCATCTGACTTACTTTGTTAGAATTTCAGCATAGAGAAGTAAACTAACGAAGTAAACGAACTAATTTATTTATTAGATTAACCAACAATAAAAATAATCATTGGTTGCAGCCCTACTTGTCATGTTATTTCCTCTGATAATGAGGTTATGTTTTCACCCTTGTCCTTTTGTTTGTTGGTTCGTTGGTTGGTTGGCTGGTTTGTCAGCAGGATTACACAAAAACTATAAAACTGATTTCCATGAAACTTGGATGAATGATGTTTGTCGGCCCAGAATAGAACCCATAAACTTCTGGTGCAGATCCAGGGTATTTTCTCACTTTCTTTAACATTGCGGTAATGCATGGATCTTGATGCAGGCGTAAAATCAGGTGTATTTAGGTTGGTATCTCTGAGTGAATATGAAAGGGGATTGTTGGGCCTTGGCGGAAGTATGCGCTACATACATTTTCTTATTTGCAATTGTAAAGTCAATAAAGCAGCCACACACTGACTCCACTTCCCTTTCAAAGATTTCTGCAGTCACTGTGGAACAAAGAGTGTGTAATCTTCTATATTCTGCCTGTGAAGTACATAAAGGTGTGTAGTTTTGTGTCTCTTTGTGGCCCCCTGCGCAGTGCACCCTCACAGCCCCCCATTTCTTTCACCGTCGTCTGAATGGCCTGATCTCCAGAAGCCGTGGCCCTCCTCAGCAGGGGAGTGGCAGTCGGCTCTCCACCCAATTAATAATGATTCTCCAGCCCAATGATGAATGGAGTACCCTAATTGGATGGCATTGTGAAAACACTGGGACGCATTTCAGAGGCCATAAAACTGATGTCACCAGAGCGGGATGATCAATCAACAAGATTGATACGCTGGATAACAACAACAATGGCATTGACGCCTCCTAAATGGGGCTAAGCATTTATAATCATTATACTTTTTTATCATGGACTCTGACAGCTTCTCTTTAAAGTCTGAATGGGTCTGTTGGACACATTGTTGTTTAGAGTGAACATCATCAGCACCTCACAGATAAGTAGTGCTCTTTTCTTGCTGGAGAAGTATTGGTGAAAGTTAATCTCAGATCTGATCATTTTGAATAATTGGTATGATTACTTACTACCAGAATAGTTCTGAAGAGTAATGTCCATTACTTCTGTTTTATTTGACATTACTTAGCCCTTAATGGGACTCTCCTGGCAGCGTTACACTGTCACATTAAAGCCTAGAATGAGTGATGGTTGGCCTTATCAAACATCATCAAATCTCATCAATAACTGCCCTTACACAGGAATAATTGAAGTCAGATTACTTCCGAGGAGGAAATCTAAGAGCAATCAGACTTGAGGAAGCAGATTCTGAATGTTCCTCACGTCATCAAACACGCACACTGTTTTCTATCTCTCTCACGGTCCTGTGTGAGGTGGTTTTCTATTAGCATCACCTTGTCTGTTCTGCTGAATGCTCTGCAATACAGACATATCGCTTAAATATTGGATTCAGCCAAGTCTGGGATGTGAGTTGTGTCTCCTGTTGAGAGAGGAGAAGAAAGGGAGAGGAGAGGAGAGGAGAGGTAGGGATCCTTGAATAAATTGCCATCAGTTTATCTCATTTACGGGGCAATCAGAAGCGTGCAATGCAGGCTGAAATTGAATTTTAGTAGTTGTGAAGCATCATAAATCAAAACAGCGTCGCGTGTCTTAAGGTGAGGAATCATTTTGGTCAACATGGGACGTGTAGGATGTAGGAGGAAGCCTGCAGAAACTGTTGCTGCTGCACCATCATTTCCAAATATGGGACTACAGTACTTAGAGAGACTCTTAGACATGGCTTATCTTACACATATTTTATATTATTAAGAAAAGCTTAATGGCATAACATCTTTTTGGCAAACTTTGAGCTAATAGCCTATATTAGCTTTCGAATGCATTTATTTAAAATCAATGTAAAGCTTAATTCTAATCACTTTGGATAACGTATGTATGAATGTCTGTGCTGCTGCACTTCCACAGAGGATATGCACAACGGACACAGCCCCTAATATCCTATGCACTGTCAGAGCTGTGTGCTGTAATGAACTTCTCATGTGCTTAAAGAATGATGCAGGATGCATGGCGAGACAACTGACAGCCCCGTAATGTGTTTCCCAGCAGCCGCCCGGCGACGAGCTTTCTCGGTGTGTCGCTCGCCATAAACCCACTGGAAAATCGATGGCCGATAAAGAGTTGTGTTCAGGGGGAGCCCCCTCTGATTAATGCAGACTGTCAGGGAGCATCATTAATGTATTTCTCTTTTAAAGAAAGTGTATCAAATGCTCATTGTTTTGGGAGGGGGGTTTTTTAGCTCGTCCGATGTGAGCAGAAATGGAGGTGCAGGAACGGAGAGAGATTGTGAGATTGTGACAAGAGGCTCCTTCCTGATTCTTGCAGTTTTTATGGATGAAGATATTTACTCACGCTAAGGTCACAGAAATCAGGAGGAAATGAGAGCTAAGTGTTTGCCTGGATGCATTTAATGTAAAGAAGGTTGTTAAGGTCTTTATTTACATTTGAAGCAGACAGACATCAAATCAAACCCAATCATATTACGCTTTACTTGCACATTATAAGGATAATCTAACAGTTGTAAAAGAGGATAGAAAACTAAAGGAAGCATTACTCATACTGCAACATGCACTCTATAAACTATAATGAACTCAAATGTGCTGCAGAGCACTGTGTTTGTAATGTGGTTGGATGAATTACATTTTTTAATGAAATCACACTTTAACTGGTTAAGAAACCTCTTGTTTAATGAAAGATGCAATAATGGATTTTAATCAAGTTGTTTTATTTTACAATTTTGAATTGATTGAATGTTAAGTGGTTGAAAGGACTCCTCTACTGGATTGTGTCAGCAACTAGAGGAGGACAGGGAGATTATTTTTAAGGGTAGAGACAGTGAACTCCTAAATTTAAAACAGAATCCAAAAGGAGGGAGGTAGTGTTAGCTTCTTCTTCACTTCGTGGCTGAGGAATATTAAATCTGTCCGTATGAAATCAGTGGAAATAGAAAAGTAGAATGGATTTGCCCAGTAGCAACAAAATGTTGACGTTAATGTGTAGTGGGAGGGACACTGGTAGAGAATGTGACTACAAAACAAAACTGATATATTAACATGTTTCAACACAATTGTTTAAAATAAATGTCATGTCGTGTTGCTCAAAAATGTCAAACAGAGTCAACTGCTGCGACCCTGCTGATCTACCAGTGTCTTTAATTGTACACATGAATATGAAGAAAATGTCAGAAATCTCTAAATGAGCTAAAAGTTGAACAGTAGTTTGGTTCTAATGGTAAACCTTTGTCGGGCTACAGAAAGATGGAGGGTGCTGGAAAAGATAATTTATGATTGGATAAAGCCGGGGAGCATCATGCATGAAATAATGTGGGTCCAATGGGATCAGAGACGTAGTTACTACTAACTGGACAATGACGAATTGTTTTGACTAATCAGAATTAAGCATGCCATGTTTCTTAAAAGTAATAACAAGACTCCTTTACCAAAATCAAAACCAGTTTGCAGTGATGTTGAATTGTGATCAACATCACATGCATCCAGCATCTTAACTAACAAGACGACGGCCTTAAAGGCAAAGAGATCGTCTGAATGTCTCAACAACGCTGCTAATTTAACAAGTTACCACATATTTCTCTTCTTTCATTTTTAATAATTATTAGTTTTCAACTTTTATTCATCATTAAGGCTTTTGACTGTCTCACACCCTACACACACACACTACAGATGTTTTGCAGGGTTAGATTGGCAAATTAGTTTGACGACGTACGAAAAAGCGTTGTATGTCGTATGTTTCTTCTCCATGTTGATGTGTCGAAGTGCAATGAACAAAAAAATAAACTGATTGGAAGCCACAGAGTTTTAAAAAATGGTGGTTGGAATAAAACACTAATCAACTACTCAAACAATCAGCAGTTAAAACACATGAATTCCCTATTTTATTGTGTTTTGTTTAGTATTATTTCTCTGTGATTCGCACCTATATTGCATGGTATTGTATTTTGTGAGGCACCTTGTAACAATGGTTTTGAAAGGCTCTGTTGATGTTCACCCTTGATGTTACTTTTGGGTTACTACCCCCTGGTCAGGGACTTTTTGGGGGGCAAAATGATGTTCCCAGAACAGACCGTGGTCTCTGTGGTTGAAATGTTGCTCCAGAGGTTTCCAATCCCTCGGGAGAGTTCCTGCGGTAGAAAAACACCCAGTCTCATTGCTCCTGACTCATCTACAGATCGACTGAAACCAGAAATCATGGTCTTCCTGTTCTTTCATTGCAAGCTAACTTGCATTGTCTGTCGATCAAAAGCGGTGTTGAAGTTATATATGGTCTTTCTGACTTAATCCAGCATCCTTTTGTCCTGCACCTTAGTCAACTAAGGGTTAATATCCTCTGGAGTCCAGCTGAGGATTAGGAAATGGAGGTTTAACTGCCTGTGCTAATGGTGGGTGTTTATCTCAATACTTTGTTTTGTCACTCCCTTACTCGCTCTCATTTCCGAAAGCTGTCCCTGGAGCCTCCACTCTTGTAATGGCTTAGCTGTCTGAGCGCCACAGTATGGAGGGAAAGGAATAACAAGATTCTCATTTGGGCTCCATACACACTGCCCACAGATACATGTATAATTGGCCCTGTTTTCATTCGGCTCTGTTGTTAAATGCACTAGCTATTAGGGTAGTGGTATTGGTGCTGATTTCATGAGTTTGTTTATTGTTGGAAGGTGGATTGTGCTCCCTGTTTGTTTGAGCATGTGCATGTAGAAGTGTGCAGAAGTGTGCGAGTGTACACGAGCGCTCGTGTGTGTGTGTGTCAGATAGATAAAGAGCGTGCTCTATCTCTCTCTCCCTCCCCGTTCTCTTCTTTCTGAGTTTGGTCGTGGTTCCCCTGGGGCCCCTGTCGCAGTAATGGCCTGCTCCTGATTGCTCTGATACAGGTTAGGAATATTGGCTTTAATGATGTGTAAAATGAGCAAGCAGTGCCTGTGACATTTACAGATGGCACCGCCTTGGCCTGTTCTTCCCAACTGCTCGTTAATTCACGGGAACGGCAAGCACTTCTTTAAGTGACTGCCTGATGCATGCATACGACACGACACAACACAACACAACACAACACGTCCTGCACACCAAAACAATAGCTCACCTTGTATAGACCTCTGCACCTCGCCATCATTATAGCCAAGTGGATAAAAAAAGGGAGTCCTCAAGGCTAAGAACTGTTTGCTAAGTCCTCTCTAAAGGGTTCTTCACACCGGTCTCCAGAGGTCTTTGAGAGGCTTAGACAGAATAGATGCTGCCTGCCGTATAGACGGCACAGCTGGGCTCAGCACCAAACCCCCGCGGTGCTAATCTGGTCCACAGGTCCTCGGCGGTACATCTGCTGCTCATACTCAGCGAGAGGAATCACCATCTTCAGGTCACCCTCTTTTCTTTCATGTCCCACTTTGATTTTCAGGTCAAACAAACACCTTTTATACAGCAGCTAAATGACTCTAAAGATCCCTTCCACACGTGTGTTCAGGCAATATCTCTAATGTGTGTCGGACATGGTTTTTGCTGGAAAAAGTATAATTGCCACATTGAAATACTTAAAGTGGCACCTATTCCTTCCAGAATATATGGATATGCTAACATTTTTATTTAACTGCTGAACACAAGATGTCTCCTACTTTGCTGTGAAGTCCATTCAGTATATGTGCTGTAATCTGGAAACATCCTTCTAGTGTCAAACTCTGCACAAACACCATTCGACACAGTGGAGCTCGAACATTCAACTGTAGGAACAAGAAGACAGACACTTTTTTGACTGGAGGGGGTTTTTAAAAAAAGGGAAAGACTTTCTTTTAATGATCAAAAATAGATCATCAAATCCATTTCCCCTGTAAAAGTAGCAATATAAGAATGTTAAAGTACATCACAAGTGACAGTCCTGCTTCTAAAAGCCTATTAAGTGAAAATATAGCTGTATGTATCAGCTAAATGTACTTAAAATGGTAATCTTGTTGTATCAAGTTGCATTTTACCGCTGTAGCTGGTTGAGGTGGAGCTAATACTTCATGTACAGTTTGGTACGTTACTCCAGTGGTTCCCAACATGGAGGCTGGACCCCCTTCAAAGGGCCACACAAGAGGTTTTTACCTCGTGAGGCAGTTTCAGTCTTGCTCTGCTTCAAGTTATCTGCTTGTGGCCGAACCACAGTGGTTTCGACAAATCAGCATCCTATGAAGAACTACTGGCAGCTATGACCGTGGCTCCTCAAGCGGTTAGCCTAAATGCTGCTATAGCATCCGTTGTATCAGGACTGGAGAGAATATTTTATTGAACGGCACTGAAGGCCTTCTCGATAGAAAAGATGTTTTCACTCTTCCCTCGACTGGCTTCCCTAAGAGTTTGATTTACCAACTGGCTCCACTGGTGGTAGTGCTCTCCCTCTGTTAATCTGATTGGTTGAAGTTGATAGACGGATGGTTCGTCGAATCATAGTAAAAAAACGCAATACTTTACTCTGTGGTAGTGAAGTAGGTGTATAAAATAAATGCATGTACCATCCATTTCTGTATTTTGAAGTAATTATTTATTATTTTCCACACACTCTGCTTATTAAATTGTTCCTGCTAGAAGCCATCAAGTATTTGATGAATAACATCTGTGACTGAGAGGTTCCCAAACAGTTTTATGATCCATGTAAATTGTGGACGAAGATGTGTATCTTCATCTGTTCCTTCCTCTTTGTAGCTCTGTGGCCATTACGCTCTAATTTCCTTTTTATTATGCCATGTTAATTAAGGAAAATCATATTTTGCTCATTCTTCACAGTTGGCTCCTCCGTTGGCTTTAAATTGTGTTCTTCCATGTCCGCCCACTGGCAGAGCTGTGTTAATTTATTTCTAATTGGCAAAGAACTTGTTGATTGTAGGCTCGCAGATAGATCTGGTCAGAAGGTTAATGCTCATGTTAATGTGACAAGGTGATCGCTCCTCTGCTGGCCATGTGCTGACTCCAACCGCTGAGTGATAGCAGGAGGCGCTAATGACCCTTTTACAAGCTCATCATGGCAGGTGCCTGTAAGATGGCAGTGATACCTTTGACACATTGTTCGCACTCAGATTTACAGTCTCTGAGAAGACCACTTTGACCTCAGCATCATGCTCACACGGAGCAGAATTACTTCGGCTTATGGAGCTGAAATGCTGCACTCTGGACGGCATTAAACGGTAGTATCGCCGTGCTGGAGCTGCGTGTAATGACAATACCTATGTCACACATAAAGATTCCTGCCGCACATGCTCCTCTGTCTCTTTAGTGGCTACAGTACGTCTCGCGTGTGCATTACTATGCATGGAGAATTAGATTTGTTTTCCCTTGTATACTCATCAGTTTAAGAAAGCAGCCATCCGTTGCTTTTTTAATCTCCATAATGAAAGTGTTTTAATGCCTCCAATTTATTGCCTGGGCAGCCAACAGAATAATTAGCTTTGTTCAGGTTTTTCAAAAAGATGAAAAACACAAGTACAACAACATTTGAGTCTGGGAAAGCACAAATTATAATCAGATGCATTAGTTATTGTACCTGGAGTTATATTGGATGAGGGAATATTGATTTTCTACTTTGTGTACGCCAATTTATCAAGCTTTCTTTCAATATTTTTATCTTTTTTATTTCCATCAAACAGAGATTTTTGTATTTTAACCCTCGCCAGTGCTTTAAAGTGTCTCCCCCACATAGAGACTTTCTCACTGTTGGTCTAAATAAAGAGTCTTCCAAGGGTTTATTGATTCTCTGTGACCTGTAGTCGATTCCACAAACTAAATCAGATAATTGAAGTCGGTGTCGAGCTAATTGGATTATCGCTTTCCCCCTGAAGAGATGGCCCTCCACCGCAGCACAGGGATTGCTACATTAGTGCCGTCCATCAGACATCTGTCATTTAACAGCACAGGGCTGTGTCTCGCACCAAGGAGGGTGAATTGATTATTAATATAAAGTGTTTCTTTGATTAGATGATTTGTGTGATGATCCTATCATCATCAGATTGCCGTCATTTTCTAACTCACACAGAGTTAATTTATTATCCGACGTCTCCTCGCGCATCAGAAAGTCAGAAAGGATCGCATTAGAAGTATAGTTAACCCATTTTTCTTTTTAATGTAACTTCTATTAAAAAATAATGACAAAGCTACTCAGGAAAAAAACATTCCCCTTGTGTCTACTTGCCTCCAGTCCTCCAAACATGGTTTATGCAAATGAGATGACTATTTGCATAGACATAATTAGGTAATTACAAATCATTTGGCTACGAGCTCAAGCATGTGCACAGACCAGAGATGTTACAAGAGTCACATTGTACTGTACGCTGTTAATGAATTGCTTCTGAGCAGCGGAGGCATTACAGAGCATGTGTTGGAACATATGTCGTGTCAGACCTCTTGTTTGAAAACGACAGGTGACATTTTCATAAATCTTAGTTAAATACAAAGAAAAAAAAGAAAAGCACAACCAGCTCACAATGTTCAAAGACAGTTTGGAGCAAAATCTTCTTTTTGTTAAAAAAATAATTAATTAAAAAACAACAAATGCATTTAAGAAAAAAAACATATATATATAAGACTTGAGTTGTATATATTCAATCTGTAGCTTTGTCCAGTATGCTGAAAGACAAAATACTCAAAATGTCAATGAAATCTCTAGTTTTGTGTTTCATATTTAAAAAATAAAAAATAGAATAACTAGCAGTTAAGCAAGATATTTTGTTTGTATTTGAAACCAGAATAAATCTGGTACTGTATGGCGTTGTGGGGGTCATCAAAAGTCATTTAGAGAAATGCGGGGAATCACAAAACCAAGATTTTTGGGATCAGAGCTGGAACGACCTGATTGTCAACACAAAAAATGTTCATCAGGTAATAATAGATGATGTAGTGCTCAGGTTATCTGACTGACACAGGCTGAGGGAAAGTTGACACACCAGGAAAGTGACTGTTACTAGAGCCCGGTCAATATAGCAGTCTACTGATATTATCGGCCGATATTGGCCTATCACAGATTTATTGGTATGATCATGTATGTTGTCCGATTTGCGCCAAATATTACAGAACATAATACAGAAAAAGATGCTTGGGATAATTTAGGGTGTGTGGAGTGGAGTTTACTAGTTCAGCACACTGACCTCATTTTGGACGATGTTAAGTTTATTGTTAAACTGTAAAATGTCCTTCCTCCATTACATATTTTTGTGTTTGATAACCACCTTTAAGGGATCATTGCAAAAAATGTGTGTGTACCGGCTGATATGTCAATAATTAATTCCCTAATATCTCCATTGACATATCCCCAAAAACTCATGGTTCCTCAGAACTTCTACACACTTCTACATCTACATCTACATCTACAGAAGATAAACAGCTGTCTGTTCATTTGTTTAGTCAAAGGCACAAGGCTGTGTACATAAAACGTTGAGGTAGAAGTTTACTATGATTTCTTAGGTACATTTCAACAAAAAATATAGTGGGCTGAAGCTAAATAGTACAGCATTGATAACAGATGATACAATCTGCGTCTAAAATGACTCTCATTCTGGGAATTCTCAGATTTATTCAACAACTACAGCACCATCACTTGCATCCAAGGACAAACATCATTTCTCAGAAAATAATTCTCCCACATTGGTAATTTTTCAAAGTTAAATAAAACAAAATAAAATAAAACAATGAACACACACATTTGTCATAGGAATATGCATTTTACACACATGTGCACATTGTCCCTAACACTCTAAGATCATTGGGTAAGTGAGTTAGGAAGCTGGTCTCTTTCCATGTGAAGTAGTCTGAAGATTTCTCCGTCATCACATAACAGATGGGTTCTTTTTCTTGGAACCAATAAATTAAAAATAATGTGCATTTTCTTGCCAAGAAAATAAGTTTTATTTATCAGCTTAGATCTATGATCAATAAGATTCCAGAGACTCTCTGACTCAACAGTACGTCCAGGTTTACAGCTTGAGTAAAAGTACAAATTAGATGCTTAAGACATCAAAATAAGACGTTAAATGACAAAAATGTTATTTTATAACGGTGATATTGTGTGTCGCTGTTGGTCACTGGTCTGGTTGGTCTTTATAGTCCTTTGACTCCATCCAGCTGAAGGGTTAAAATGTCCATATGAGTTGCAGATTTTGAGCCATCATCAAACAAAACCACAGCGGTCGGGAGCACAGGATGTGCCAAGAAATCATTTGAGTGTTGCTGAAATCAGCAGAAGCCCCCTCCATCATGCATTCGTGCATGGATGGGCTTCAATCACTGAGCTGTGCCGCTGACTTGCAGAGTCAGATTTTAAAGCGCCGATGTGCATGTTGCTAAGTGCTAATTTATCGTTTATTTGTGTTTTCCAGAGCAAGAGGAGAACTTTGAGTTCATCATTGTGTCGTTGACCGGCCAGACGTGGAACTTTGAAGCGTCTACATATGAGGAGAGGGAGCTGTGGGTCCAAGCCATTGAGAGCCAGATCTTTGCCAGCCTGCAGTCTTGTGAGAGCATAAAGAACAAGGTACAGTGTGAAAGACAAGAAATATCACAAGGACTCAACAGGATTGGAGATTAGCGTCTAATCACAGCGTCGTCATCACCCTACAGTTCTGCTGCTTCATTTACATTCCTCTTTTTCCCCCTTCTTTCCAACCCGTATTGCGCCCTCACCCTCCCCCGCCCCTCCTCACCCACTTCAAGCTGTCACATGTGGGAGGTTGTCAGACAGGTGCACCGCAGTGTGGGGGATCTCTTATTAGAACTGACAGACATCAGAGATAGAACACGGCTTGTGTCAGCATACTGGGGAGACACGGCCTCATTTTCATATTCATATTTCCTCTGCCTCAGTCTTTTCCGAAGACTTTGAAAAACCTCTTGCCTCCCTCTGCTCGCTGGTTGTTTATGATTTGAGTCCAGCTGTAATTGTTTTGCTTTCTCTTGATCTTTAAATAATTAGTTCCTGGTGACCCATTCTCTCTCCCTCCTTTCCTACAGTCTCGGTTAGGCAGCCAGAGTGATGCGATGGCCATTCAGTCCATACGAAACGTGAGGGGGAACAGCTTCTGTGTGGACTGTGATGCACCTAGTGAGTATAAAATGCACCACAGCAGCTGATTTCTCAATGATATAGGCATTGTGTGGTCGCTAAAGAAAGAGTTTTATATGAAAACATCCCAACACATTTGATTTTGATTGGTTGAGTGCTGTACCGAATAGTCCAAAGTCTAATTCATAAAGCTTCTCTTCTTATTTCTCTTCCTTCTCTTGTTCTAATTATTTCTTATCTTCTATCACACAGACCCAGACTGGGCCAGTCTGAACCTGGGCGCCTTGATGTGCATCGAGTGCTCAGGGATCCACAGAAACCTGGGCACCCACCTGTCCCGTGTCCGCTCCCTGGACCTGGACGACTGGCCGGTGGAGCTCAGCATGGTGATGACGGCCATCGGTAACGCGATGGCCAACAGCGTGTGGGAGGGCGCGTTGGAGAACTACACCAAGCCGGGGAGCGACAGCACCAGGTAAGCATCCTTCTACAAATAAAGGTGCTGCTTAATGAAGCGTGCAGAGATTATAGAATGAGGAGGCAGCACCGTCTTCTCTCCATTAGCTGCCGTTTATTAGCCACACACATTTCAGCACCGGCAGTTCACGCCACAAAACGCTCCATAAGAAGCACCGGGGGTCTATAAATGTCATTCTGCTGAGCCAAGATCACAGTATTTTATGTTTGAGCATCAGTCCATCGTGTACACATTGATCACAATGCCTCTGTTGTATTGAGTCTTGAGTTTTTTCATCTATATCCCCCCTTGTCTTAATTCTAGGATAAAACATCTAGTATTTGCAGCAGAGTACATCCTGTCCCTCTACTAACCTGACTTGGAGGCCATAATTCATGTGGTGTGTGACATCATTTTGCACGTACCTGATAAATGCCCTGTCTAGCTCCAAATCCATCAAGTTTGTCACTTCACATGTAAGCGCTAATCAAGAAAACATCTTTTAATGTAAACCACATCTGAAACAAGCCGAAGCTCTTTGTTCCTGCTCAGTATCCAGGTACAGTTAACAGTTAACTTTTAAAGGTTTTTTACAAACAAGTAGCTTTCCATCTTTTCAACATGCATTTCTTAAATTATACTCCACCACTCACCCCGTACTGCCCTGCCCCGGCTTACTCCGACGACTATCTGTTCCCTTTCCTCTGAGGTACCCAGATCTGGTAGGAGGATTGTTTATCTCTTGGTGACAGGTGAGACCTAGCGTCCCAGTCTGACTAATGACCTACTGTGTGGCTGTGCAGGTAATTAAGCACACCATTATGGCTAAACCCCACCCCAAGAGCCGGGCCCTCGGGCCCCAAGCTGCCGTGTCACGTATCCATCACACAGGGCCGGGTCATCACTCTGTCTGTCACAGCAAAGACTGTCTGTAGGCTCTCCCTGCTGCAAGTGGACTGTTTTAACATCACAGCTTTGTACGTTTGTTACGAAAAGTGACATAACAGAGAAACATAGTTGGTTTCTTTGTGTACTGCTGCTTCTTCTGCTAATATTAAATAGCATGTTGTGTTGCTAGCTCATTAGTCAAGATGTTATTGATACAACATAGTTTATGTTGATGTATTTTGATAGCAGATGTGTTTGATATATTAGCTGACGCAGATATTATCACATGCATTTTAGCAGTCTAGGCAGCAGATCTGTTTTTGGCCTGTCATGTTCATGTGTTTGCACGATACCTAAAAAACTTTTACACCAAATTTGACTGAAATCTGTCAAAAGTTAGGCCACAGATTAAGTGACAAGTTTTGAATTTTGATTTAGGAGATGTGCGGCCTTAGTGGAAGTGGAAGAAGAATTCTCTGAGTGATTTCAGATTTTAAAATGAAATTCTGTAGGTTTTTGTTCGGCCAACGCGTCCAAGTATACAGTTATTTTGTGGTATTAAAAAAACAAAGAAGGATTTCAGTCATTCCTTTGTGAGCGTGAGCAGACAGGTTCGTCGTGTTTTATCGGCTAGAGATAGACAAGTAAAGCCAGTGTATTATGAATAGTGAACAATCTATTCATATTAAAGATGTGACTTATTAAAACATTGTTTGAAGAAAATAAAATTGCAGGTTTTACAGGCTGTAAATACAGCATGCGTTGTATATCGTGAAAGAAGAACCACCATCATATCAGCAATGAACAACCTGACTGACTGAAGGCTAATATTAGCCAAACCTGACCCTAATAATGACACTAATTCATAATCCGTTGTGTTGCTGTTTTGATCAACTTTTACGCACCATCTAAAACTAGACATAGACCATTTTCACACGGTGGCCATTTTCTTCTGGCTCAGGGTGGGAAGCTCAAATACTGGGATAATGTTATGCCACTATGTACATTCAGAAATGTATTAAAATTATAAACAGAATAAGAAGAAATAAAAGTTTTGACTATATTTTAAAGAAATTCGTTTAGAGATATCTAGCCGCTAACCAGTTAGCCCTGAGCCACCTTGTACCTCAAAAGGAGATAGTCCGATAGTGAACAACACCAACACTCCCTGGTGGTCCGAGCCCCCAGTGCAGGCAGCTAATAGGAGCACTAGCTGCACGTTTAGCTAACTAGCTAATGGTAGCTACAGTTAGCAGTTACCCATATTTGTTTTGTGTGTTAACTCGACACGTGGCTAATTTTTAGGCCTACATATTGCGTCTTTAAGGCTTTTTGTCAATGGATCAGTTTTAGCATCAATGCCCCGCACAAAACTACTCTTCTTTTGTGGGAGATCTTTTAATGTGCACGCATTATGACCATTTAAAAAAAGTTAACTTAAAATGCTGTTTCATTGCCACCGAACAGTTTCTCATTGTGTTTTCATCCCCTCGGTAGTCTCGGGTCTCGTCCTCATCCTGCGCTCTCCGGCCAGTTCAGAACTGAATGATGGCCTACAGTTATTTATTGAATGGTATCTGTGCTAAAGTGCTCTGCTGCGGACTTGATGAAAGATTATTGATGTTGATTCCTCTCCCTACCACTGTCAGTCCCACGTCGCCTCGGGCAGGAAGGTTCTTCATTGTCTAAAAAATCCGATCTTATCCCGCAGCAGCACCTCCATTAGTTTTCACTGTCAAACAATAAATCTCATTTGCAGCATAACTAATCTTCAGACAAAAAACAGCAGTTGTAAATATCACACATGGCCACTGGTTATTGAGATGCTGATGATTTTGTTGCTGATAGAACAATGTACCCTTGTGGGGTAAACGTTGCAAAATTATTTTTGTTTTATCACGAATGATGAATTACCACCAACTTAATGGGATGTTGGCTTTTTTTTTACTTCTTTCTTTTAGCACCATAAATCCTGACATGACTCTCCGTCTATGCGTAAGCTCCTCTTAACTTGAGCGGAGCACATATGAGAGGATTTTAATTGTGTCACATCTGTGACATGCAGCAGCTTTGTGATGGCACCCAGGCAGGCAGTGTATGGCTCCCGAGTCCCACTAAACATTAGTGACACCTAATCTAAACGATTCAGTAACTACCTGAATATCAACTCACTGTCTGATTGAATGTCTCCCGCAAGACTAGTTTTAGCCCTCGCATTTTTGAGATTTAACTTAAAGGCGTTCATCCACAAGATTGGTTTGGCTTATGATATTCTGTATCGGAAGAACACAATATATAGATTTGTCGTACGCAGAGCCGCACAGCAACACTAAAGATTGCTGGTGTACGTCAGACTGATTACAGGCATTGTAATGAGAAGCATGTTTATATCTATGCATATGCGCTTATATGTGTATTACCTGCTTTTAGACCTTGTAGAAGAATGAATGGTACTCTTTATTAAGAGAAGTTGGTATAAATGGGTTTTCATTTATTTGCTAATACTTTTTACATCAGTTATGAGTCATTAAAGGGGATTTATGTTACAATTTGTTGTGGTTTACATGTATTAATAACTTTTTATTAGCCATATGTGAGCAGATTGTAACGTGACGTGAAAAATGAGACCTTCCATAGTCTCAGTTTCAGTAGTAGCTAACCTTAGTTTAGAAATGGTATCTGCTTACATCAACAACCAGCTTCCAGCACAACATTGGAGTTCCACATAGCCCCTGTAAAAGGAACAAAATTTTGATTTTCACGTGGTAAAAATCACTTTGGCTTGTGTCGGTCCTTGCTATTTCATATTAAAGGGAGTCTATGTAACAATTTGTAGCAATGTATGACGTTTTTATTGGCCATATGTGAACAGAGTATAACGCGACATGAAAAATGAGACCCCCCCCTCACCTCTCTCAGTTGCCTGCAAGCCTGTTGACGGTTGTTCAAGTTGTTTAATGCTGGTGCACTGTGGATTTCTTTGTGAAGGACTTCAGATTTTAGGTATCCGTCCAAAGGATGTGACTTTATGCACGAGAGCGACAGTAGCTAATGTTAGCTTAGAAATAGAGTCCGCTAACATAAACAAAGAGCTGGCTTCCAGCACAACACAAAAGCTCGGCCCTAAAGTCCCTTTAATCACAACAAAGTTTCGATTTCCGCGTTCCCCGCTACCTGGACGATGCTTTTTTATTTCAATTTCATGAAATCCGTTTCAATAAAAGATTACATTTCACATACAGGTGGTGAGCCCCGTCTCTAGGCCTCATTCACCAGCCAAATTACATCTTGGCACAAGAAGCAAGCTGCATGCTTATTGGCTCACTGACACGGATGAAATTAAACCCTTAGGTATTGAAATTTGGTATCGGATGACAAGAAATTTTTTGATACTCAATAGTATTGAGACAGCATGGTTGGTGCCATAAAAGTATCGAAGTTTGATACCCAGCCCTAGTTAATCCTAGCAGTTTCATATCAGTGCAGTGTTTATCTTCTATCTAATAAGGGGATTGATTTGGGTCCCGATCGTGATCCAGAAAGTGATTTTTCACATCCTGAGAAAGTTGTTTTTATTCATGGCTTACAACTGATCCATAAAGAATTTATGATTTATTAACCATTAATAAAGACATTTGTTACAATGAATAACCCATTCATAAGGGCCTAATTAAAAAGCGGCACAGAATGCATTAAAAGTGGAAGTCGGATCCGGCTTGGCTGCGGTCACATCCGGGATCATAAATTTGTGCATCGTGGCTGATCTCTGCAGTCAGCATATTGGAGGGGAGTTGTTCTTTTAATTAGCACCCGGGAGTTGTTGTGTTTTGCACGTCACCTCTAATTGCTTGGCGTGTTCGTGATAGAAAACACCGCAGACCATTTGGACGGATACTGTGGGGGGAGGTCCAGCAGCTAACTTTACCCTCATCTTCTCCTGGCACACACACTCACGGCGAAACACACACACACACGCACAGACACCAGTTCTCATTTGGGGGAGATGTCCTGGAGCGTGGACGGATGTGGACGGCTATCCCTCACTGACGCGGGCCTCTCACTGTCACCCTCTGTAGGCTCCGCGCCGCCCTCGGCCACAGGCAGGTAATAGCTCTGATGAGAGCCCTCCACTTTGTTTCAGAAATAATTTGCCACTCCTGCCGCCTGCAGGGGCTGCGTGGTAATAAAAATGAATCACACCGCTAACCTCTCCAAACCTGGCCCCGCTGCCTCTTTTTAACCCCTTGTGCTCCGGTGGTGTCATCACTGCTCCCAAGCTGTTTGTCGCGTTTACAACATCAGTGCGGTGCCCATTCAGTTCCTCTTGCTCTAGTGGCCTCCGTCCCCCCCAAAACACGGAGTTGAGCTTCGGGGCTACTCACAGGTTAGGAGTGCTGGAACGCCAACTCTCAAAAGGGCTTTTAGAATAGCCGGCCTTGCCAGGAGCCCTGGTGGAAGAAGAGTAATTAATTAAGACAAATGAATGACTGGGTCTTCCCATGTCCTCCCTCTCTCTCTCCCTTTCTCTCTCTCTAAATGAAACCCACAGGTCAGTAATTAGCCCTGTGTGGGAGAAGTGGTACCACAGTCACTAATTGCCCACATGCCACCGGGTTTTCGGAGCCAGGTAGAGGAAGGACTGATTCATAATGGCACAGGTCTACTCAACTGTGCAATTTAGTTGTAATATTGTTAGCGTTACAAAATCTGCCTGATGAAGAGAAAAGGAATCGGAGACGGGGTCCCTTTTTTTTGAAAATGTGCTCGTACGTGGAGCAGGCTGCATGCATAAGCAGGGCATGTGTTATCATCCCCTCAGCTTTGTGTGAGAGGCGAGGGTTCAGCAGGGGTTAACAGCATGAGCATTTAAGGGTGTTAGTCTTGCTGGCACAAAAACACAGCCACTCCATCACGAGGAGTCTGACAACCTCATTAATGTCACAATATATTCAACTCGTCCCCTCTGCCTGCCCCACGGCACCCAGATGCTCTCCTGTTGGCCTCTCTATAGAGCTCGACACAACAACCTTTTGAATTCTGCTCATCTGTTCAGACGGGAGTGAAGAGGAAAGTGGCATCTATTCCACTTGTAAAAATATTTGTCTTAATTCTTTAGCAGCTGTTACTCTCAGAGCCCTATGTACTACACTGTACCCGCTGGACCGTGGGGGGGCCTTATTTAGCACTTTTTGCTGCGGCGTTTACTGTGTCGCTCCTTCATTTCTCGCCCTTAGCAACCTTTGATGCTTTGGGGCCCAGCTTTCTCTCCCCGTTGTGTGTGCGCTCTCTTTTTTTTTTTTTTCCATCTCTGTCGTTTCCCTCCGAGCCCCCTCTCTGTCTTTCTGCTGCTGTCCCTCTTCCTCACTTTCTCTCTGTCTCTTCCCTCCCCTCGGTTTGTGGAAGTGAAGCTGCTGGCTGCATGGGAATCGGTCCCATACAAGTCGCCCACCCCCACTGTGAGGTCTGTTCAGGCTGGTCAAACCCCAAGCCCTCCCTCCACCACCACCATTTCTCCCCTTCACTGCGTCTATTTGATGTGTCCGCAGTGAATTTGGATCCTCGGGGAGGAGTAGGAGGAGCCGGAGAAGCTTTGATTGTTTAGGAGGACTCAGTATGTGTTTGAAAGATGGTTCGAGTGGTGGGACGGACATCCTCCTCTTCCTATGGACCAATGCACCTTTATTGCAGGCAGTCAGATTGGTCATTCTGTGGCGACTCCGCCGCTGGCTCCACCCCCGCCGTCTCAGTTTCCCTTCCCTTCCTTATAAATTCCCCTTCGCCTTTGTCTTTCAGGCTTGACTAATTATCCTTGTTTGTCCCTCTTTATTTGAATTCAGTCATGTGTTCTTGACTCCGTGGGCTGGGTTTAGGAGAATCATTCCGCCATTTGCCACTTAATTAAGTCAGGGTCAGGATCCATTGCTCAACGGAGAGCTGAAAGGACAGAGCTCTAATAGAATTATAAAAGAGGCCTTTCTCTACTGTTAAGGCTGCCTTTATCTAGGTGGGCTCTGCGTGGGCAAATGAAAGGGGACACCAGCTCTGGACAGGAGCCCATTTCCACTTTGGTCTCTGTGAGCATTTTGATGTTTGCCCCAAGATTTCTTAGCGATAGAAAGTTGAACAGTGATCATCGGCTGTAAGATAATGGAGGGAGTTTGTGGCGAAGCAAACAGCTCTTGTTTTCAGTTAAAAGAGACACAGGCATTTTTATTGGGAACCTTAAACTCCCCTCTGTCCCCTCAGCAACAGAGAAATTTAGAACAAGTATGTGCTCAAGCAAGGGTGGGGAAATTGGTGTCTGTTTGCCTGGATTGTGTGTGTGTGTGTGTGTGTGTGTGTGTGTGTGTGTGTGTGTGTGTGTGTGTGTGTGTGTGTGTGTGTGTGTAAGAGTAACCATCAGTTCAATTTCCCAAATATCCCCTCATGCTGTGAAAATTCACTCTCCTTTCCCTCTCCACCTCCCCTCCCTCTCCGTCCAGGCGCTTTGACATGCTAAATCTGCTGATTTTATTTTTCTTCCTCCTGTGGTGAGGAAGTGTCCTTTTCAAGGGTCTCAAGTTTTCCCCCTGACTGTCTAAACCCTACCTCTGTTTGGATTGTTTTTCTATTTCAAACAAAAGACAGAGGCGGGATTACCATTTCACTTCCTTTCACACTCTGTCTTTCAAGTGGCAGCAGCTTAGGAATTTTTTAAAAAACCACTGCCTCGCCGCTTTGGCTTTTTTTTCCCCCTCTCTCTTAAAGTCGACCGTGTAAAGAGAACTGTGGTTGAATTGAGAGCTCAGCATCAGCAGCGAGTGAGGCCTTTTTCCTGCAGGTCCTCGGGGCTGATTTCGTAGCGGAGGATAACAAAGTGTCCTCAGGGCTCCTTTCTGAGATGTTGACGTCTTCTTAATGGCTCTCCTCAGCCTTTTTGTTTCACATCTTGGTGCTAACTTTCTGCCTCATTTAGCTCATATCAATTCACTGGGCTCTACCGATTCAGCATCTCATTCATGATCTGGCTTTCTGAAACAAACTTTGGACAACAGCTCTCAGTTTTTAAGCATGCTCAGATTCTTGTTTAAAGTTGTAGATTTTTTTTTTTTTTTTTGCCTTGAGGATTACAGTTGCTTGTTAGAGTTTTCTGACATACTTTTTCCTCCTGTATTCAAAGAGTTCACCGGAAATAAGAGGGGAGGGCAGGACGGCCCCTTCCTGTTCTGAGCAGTCCACTGGCTCTAAGGCCAATTGATTTGCTAACAGGCTTGTCCACACATAATGACTGAGTAGGGATTGATGGAGGTCTTACACCATAAAACTCTGAGCCACTGCAATTGCCTGCCATTAGGGCTGTATTGTTGCCCACATAATACCTTCATCCTAAAGAAAAGATTTTCTTATGGTTTAGTGGGGTAAAGGACTTTCTCCTCTGCATTTTCTCTGAGGTCTCAACAGAAATGTACCCATATGCTTATAGGCGCAATAGCTTTAAGACTATTTTAACATATGGGTTCAGTTGCTTTACGAGCTCCTGGTGGTGTTTTGCAGTTAATCATTCTGTGCTTGGTCTCTGATAAAGACATGTACCTCTTTCATCACATCCTTAACTCCTGTAGTTTGGGCCGGTGCCAGGCTCCTCTGTGCAAGACAGACTGCTCTGTGAAGTGAGCCTGGCAGCTGACATATGAGTCTGAAAATGGCTGCTGTCTGTGGTAAGTTGGCAGCCTTGACACCTAGCCGCTAAGGTCGTAATAAAGGAGAGTGACTAATGTTGAAGCGGTTACTATTGTTAAAACTGCTGCTGTAATTGAAAATTGGCTATGTGGGGATATACTCCGGGTCAGTTCAAACTAATTACAAAAGAGCATATTTTCTCTAGTGGATAGTTTCTGGGTTTACTAAAGCAGGATTTGAGAATCTAGAATAACCAGGACGTTGTTTCAGGAATGACATGTTGCCGTTTTTTTAAAGGATAAGGCAGGCAAAATGCTCTATTTTTCTTATTCTTAACAAACCCATTAAAAGACCAAACCAACAATGAGTAGCCAAAGCTTGATGTAGCTAATTCTGTGCCTTATTCAGACCCTTATTGTTGTCCAAAAACTATTAAAAACACATCAGTGAGTCACACTGTTGGACTGAGTCACATGTTCTTTCATTATGAAGAACCTGGCCATTGTATTTTATATAAGTTAAACCCACAAGCAACGTTCTGCTGCTGTAAATTCACTAAGGTACCAAATGTGTATTCATCCGCAGCTAAAAATAGTCTCCATCAAATACACTATTTACTCCTGTTTGATCAACGTTTGGTAAAAAACTACAGTGCCCAGATGTTTTAAGAAATCACTAACCAACTTAATGATATATGTACATTCGTTGAAATATTGGTACCTATTGTTAAGAATATTTGAAACGGTCTAGATACTCATTTTTCACAGTATCGATACCCCAGTACTGGCTGCATAATTTTACAGAAAAATGTACTTGGATGCTGTTGCACAGTTACACAAGCCTTGTTTTATTCATCTCTTAAGAAAAATCTTAAATTTTAATGGTATTGAATATCAATATTTTTCAAGGTATTGTATTGATGTTTGACAATTTCAGCATCATTACAACCCTATTGTACCCGACCTCAAGCATTTTTTCTGGCCTCAATATTGCCTGTTGTGTTTAAAAGAGTTTTAGTTTCATAAGAATATCAATAGATATACGCTTTTTTTTTTTTTTTTACTTTTATTTAAGATTGTGGTTGTCTGCTTTTATTTTGAAAAATATTTTGAAATTTTTTTTTTACATTTAAATGTAATTGTCTGAATATTAGCAATTAAAAGTTCATTGCTCTTTGATAGGGTGTACCTACATTACTTTGCTATGGTATTATCATTATATCAAAATGTTCTTAAAATGAAAATAATATTGTTTAGTGCAAGTATATCTGCGACAATAAAGTAGTGAATCATGACAGGCCTAGTCAAAAATACTATTTTTGTAATTTTGGTGAACTAACCCTTTAATATACAAACAAATATAATATGTAATGTGCAGATGTGATGTTCCATTGCTCATCTGAAAGGTTGATTTTGGTAATTAAGTTGTATTGTTTGAGTTTGTTGTCACTGTGATTGTGATGAAATAGAACTGAAGTGAATTAGATTGTCAGTTTCTACTTGCTGCTGAGCCTCGGCCCGTTGATAGCGAGTCCCACGAGAGCCTTGTCACTCCAGCCGGCGTTGCCGATTCAACTTATCCGTGCAAACCTTCTCCTCTCTGTCACTCACCCACAAATCCAAACAACAGCCTCTTTCTGCTCCCCTTATCACACGGGCTGACAGGGTCACGGGGTTAGTGCCACACTGGGCATGCTCAGTCATTCACATATTGATATTGATTTTTTTTCTTTCTTATTTGGACAGTTTGTATGTGGGCAGAGAATGAAATGGGAGGTCAAGATGTAGAGCAATAGATAGAATTCTGGCCCGGCGATAGAGGATGGAGCCTTCCCTCGGTCTCTATTCTCTGCTGCAGGCTGCCGGAGTGAAGGAGCCCCGCGTCCCACCGTCCCTCTCTGGCTGCCATTCAGCCCCATCGATCTGACTCAGGGCCCAGCCTCCCCAAGGGAGACCGGGGCTCGGAGACACACTGCCTCTTTTGTGGAGGGGATCCACCAGTTCAGACTGACAGCCGACAGCGCTGATAAAAATACATCCCCCTCCTTCCTGTATTGTCCGCAGCAGACATGCTGTTCAAGATGTGTAACCTTTAGAAAGCTGGCCAGGCTCTAACCGTCTTGCTGTCGACCGTAATCACTAGAAAGTGGAATATTGCCCAGAGCGTCATACCCTTTGGCATTCTCTCATCTCTGCAGCCAATCTCACTGTATTATTTCCCACTGTGGAGGTGGAGGCTAGTGGCTTTCCTGGGCTCTAATAATTTTCAAATGTCACTTTACACCAGTGAGTCTCTTAGGCCAATTACTGTAATGCTTCCCTTGTGTGTCTACGTTCTACATTTTCACACAGTTCTGTCTTCAAATCGCTGCCTCTGAATTATGAGTTATGCACTTAAAAGTTCTTAACTTAGGTGCTAAATTGCTCATAACATGTTCGCCGTGTTTCACCCCGCCTGACCTGTAGCGTCCCTGTCATTTCCTTCTCTCCAGGGAGGAGAAGGAGCGCTGGATCCGAGCCAAGTACGAGCAGAAGCTGTTCCTGGTGGGACTGCCCCAGTCGGACGTGCCCCTGGGGCAGCAGCTGCTTCGGGCGGTGGTGGAGGACGACCTGAGGTTGGTGGTGGTGCTGCTGGCCCACGGCACCAAGGAGGAGGTTAACGAGACCTACGGGGACGGAGACGGACGCACAGCTCTGCACCTCTCCTGCGCAATGGCCAACGTGGTCATCACACAGCTGCTCATCTGGGTGAGTTGGGTCAAACATCGTTATTGTAGGCATTTAGTGTTCGGGCAAGTCCCCTCCCAGACACCAAGTGTCTAAAAATGTACATGATTTAGATTTTTACTTTTCAGTGTTAGCTGTTCGTTTTATTTTCTTGCAAGTTTTATTTAAAAGGTTCAGTTCCCTCAGGGAAATTCCTCTGGGAATCAGTAATTGCCTACAAACTCCGCACAACTAACTAAACTAACCAAAATAATTGTCTCAGCTACAATTAGTATTTGATTACACACTTCTTTCCAAGAAACACCCTTCAGTCTACCCATAAAATAAAGTGGAATATTGATTTCCCAACATGGTGATTTAAATGCTATTTAAAAACCCTCTCTTCACTGATTCAAATAAATTCCAGTGAAGAAATGCTGAATCCATGTTATTTTCTTGGCCCACACCGTAGTCTATTTTAAGGAAAAAACACATTTTAAGTGTGGAAGTGTGAGGTTGCTAAAACTAAAAATTTCAAATAGAGCTACTGGAATGGTAACTACAACTGTGAAAATACTTTTTTAGGGTAATTCAAGGAGATGTAATGTTAATGAACACATGAAAATAAGTAATCGGAGGACAAAGCAAACACAGCAGATCTCAGCAATGGTCATTCAGAAAAGGGACGGGAGGGGTGCAAAGTACTTTTGCAAATAAAAAGGGAGAGAATAAGTACAACATAGACAAAGTAGCACATGTTATTTAAAACAGCATAGTAGGAATCTTTCTAGCAATTTCCCCAAAATATGTAAAATCTTACACCTGACCTGTCGTTCTTACCTGTCGTGTTCTCCCACAGTACGGTGTGGACGTGAAGAGTCGAGAGGCTCGTGGCCAGACCCCGCTGTCCTACGCTCGGCGAGCCGGCAGCCAGGAGTGCGCGGACATCTTACTTCAGCACGGTTGCCCCAACGATACGAGCAGCCTGACGTCCGTGGCCACGCCCAACATGAGCCGCCGCAACCCCAATCCCAACATCAACAACAACAACGCCCAGTGTGAGCTCAACCGCAGTATCAGCATCATGTAGGAGCCGGAGAGCAGCCGCAGACAAACACGCAAAACCCCGAACCCACCCCTGTCTCTCTTCCCAGTACTTCCTCCTCTATTTCACACTGTGTAACCCAGAATCGGTACCAACGGAGCAATATCAGGAGGGATGGACTCATTGTTGATATTCCACTACGCCGAAAGAAGAAGTGGGTGTTTGGGGTTCGGACATTGTACATTGTTTTATATGATTATTTGTTTCTTGTTTTGTTTGTTGAATTCATTCAATCTTGGTCTGAAACGATCATGATCAGCTTTAAGCTTTTTTTCTTTTTGTTTTTTAAGCGTCAACCAAACAAATGACTTACTTTGGCATTCATACCTACCCTACGAAAAGCATTTCCTTAATGCTTGAACATTTCCTTTTATGTCTTCCCCCTCCGCGACACGAACTGATTTTATAATGAACGTGAATGAGAAACTTCCCTCAAATTTTCCAAGCCGAGGCGTAATAACATAAAACTGTGAGGAATAGTTTTACAAGTGACAAAACAATGATGTGGGAAAGAAACTAAATCTTCCATGATATCAGTGGCTGTTGCAGCTTTAGTAATGATGCATGTCTCCAACACAGCTATCAAACTCTTGACATATTATTCATATACAAAGGCAAAGCAATTACGGTTGAAGAGTCCAAATGATTTAGATACTTAATTCACAGGAAAATGGGTTCGGATCATCATAAAGGAGTTGATTGCACAATTCCTTTTCGGGTGAAAGTGAATCATTTCCTTTTGCCACCCTTATCGTGATCCTCCAGTAAAAGTGTCCATGACTATAAAGGAATTAAGGGGCTTAATGTTTTATGACCATTGAGCCACATGGTTTTGTAAGCGTGCCTCTTCAATCAGAATTCATTCAGATTCAAAGGTTTGATTGAAACAGGTAAATTGTACCATTATGATGTCTTTGTTGGAGTAATCCTCCGATTGACCAGATTGTCTTGATAATTGTTTGACCCAGATTCACACGATTTTCAAACCGTGAGCGTACTGGAATATCTCTTCACCCTCCTGTGGCCAAAAGCTGTACAATTGGTACTCTTGAGAGTATTTCCTCTTTTGTTGCTGTGAAATACAAATATGGTGCTGTGTGTGTGTGTGTGCATCCATACATAACCGTGTGCTTTACGTCTTCGTCTTTAACCGTGTGCAGCAGCAGAGAGCGACTGGGCATTTCTGTTCGTTAACAATGGAGAAAGGACACTGGAGAGAAGAGACCTACAGTGAATAATTTTGGGACATAACTGTGTTTCAATGTACAGACATCTGTAAAAAAAAGTAGTTCTTGTTCCTTCACCTCGTTCCTTATAAGAATTGACTCTGACTTTTAGAGTTTAAAAAAAAAAACAACCTTTTCCTTAAACCTTCCCCCATCCTGAGAACCTGTCAGTCTAAAAGCAGGGCGTTAACAAAATACATTCAAGTGAGAGTGACATTTAGGGATTAAAATGAGCGAGGCAGCTCATTAGAGGGAACATTATTGGTTTGACTCTCTTTGCATTAACACAAATGTACAGTATTCCTCCGACATGATAAGCCAATTCATTTATAGTAATAAGGACTTGGTTAAGAAATGAATACAGGTGGAGTTGGCACAATGTCTACAGTGTTTTATCCCTTTTACTCAACTGCCATTTTTAAGGTTTTAAACCGTTTTATTTTATGAGTTTACAAAGGCAGGATGTATATGTTTACAGAGCAAGTTTTTAACTTGGTACCTTATATCTTCATGATTCTGTTGTTGCTTTACAGTATTCCTGTTGTCAGAGCCCACGGCGAATGAATATGTGGTCAAAAGAGGATGTTTGTTAATCCAGGAGAGTGATATTGTAAGGGATTAGTTTGACATTTATGGGAAATATTTGCTTTCTTGATCAGAGGTTTGATCAGACGATCGATACCACTCTCATCTTCTGAGTGTTTAGTTTCAATCAAAATTAAAAGAACACGTTTATGTTTTAAAGTTTTATTCACCCTACATTTAGTCACATTCTCCGAATTCACACTTTTAACTAAAATTACTGATTTCATGAAGCTTGAAGTTTGTCGGAAATGTTTAAGATAATGAAAGTACTCAACTCAACAAAATATACAGCAAAAGTCTAGTTGTTTCTTAAATTTGAATCCAGAAATGTTACATCTTTATGATTAGCCTATCTGAGCAGTTAGCCTGGTGCGTAAATGTTACATATTATATCTTTAAACCTCCATTTTACTGATACTCAGGCCATTTTAGAGGACTGACATATCATCACTTTTTAAGTTAGTACAGAGAACTTATTGGGAAGCAGTTAAGGATACTGTTAGTACACAGCAAACTAAAAAACAGAGGTTATATTTGTTTTTAGAGGTTTTAATTTGGAAATGTCATGAACATATCATATCTTTACCTACGGAGCTGGAGCCAGGAGGTGATTAGCATAGCCTAGTAAATCGTTCGATTGGTTAGCAAAAAGTTTTACCAGCTAACTCCCTCTTAAAAACACAAATTGTCATTTTTACATTTCTGTTTTTGTATGAATCAAACAAACAGGGTATATTATGTTAATTTATTATCTCATTTCGGCAAAACCGACACTGGAGACACTGTCAAAAGAGTGCAGCTAACTGTGTCCCTCTACTTTTTTAATCTGTATGCTAGTTAAGCTAACCACTTCCTGTCTCTTCAAACTCAGCACACAGACGTGAGAGTGGTATCAATCTTCTTATCTAACACTCAGCAAGAAAGCAAATAGACATTTTTCTCAAAAATGTTGAACAATTTCTTAAAGACATCCCAAAACCGGCCAAAAATTCAACCAGATACCTTCAAAGTTACTTGTACTGTACCCTGGTACTGGCCTTATTTCCGATTTCTACTCGACTTCGACAACTTATTTCAATAACTTAATTTTCAGTGTCCGAGGGGATTACTGAGAGGAGTTTAATGTGTATAGTGGTTACCTGAACCCTCATTTACATTCTGTAGATGCTGAAAAAAGAAACACTAGAAACCTGCCTGTTTTTTCTCCCCAAACACAACGTAAAGTGTACATATTAGCTTAATGCTTTTATCTGAAGACAAGCTCCTCCTAGAGAAACATACTAAACTGGTTTTAGGTCAACAGTCCCCTTGACCCATGAACCATATTTTGATATGTTGTTTTTTGTTTCTCTTTAGGCATATTTTTAAGGTACTTCTGTTTGGTCTCGACATTAACCGACCACCTTTGGTACTTGTGTATAATGATGTACATTTGACATATTTATAATGCAGTATGTAAATATCTTTTTTGTTTTGTTTTGTTTTTGTTCGAGTTAATTTTCCTATTGTAATTCCTTTTACGTTCAGAACGTGAAACAAAGCAAAAGCTAAAGAGTAACATGTTGTATGCTTGGATGCTTGGCTGACTGTTGACCTATTAATAAACACTCAAATAAAACGATGTAGCCTTCCCTGAATTTAGGGAAATCGACACATTTGTCTCGTGTACGTGTTCATTCATCATCCATCACGCTCCTGTCGCCTCTGTACAAACGTTTGGCCAGTGCTTAACTTATGAGGTGAGACTCTTTCAAATTAAAAGTCTCACTATCACTTCAACGAGCCATTTCATGTTCCTCCCTTTTGAATGTTTCCGTCGTCAAACTTCACGGAGGAATTCAATATCACTGGAACAGACTCGGTCCTGTTAATGTGTCAGAGATGACTCGACCAAGCCTGCCTTGAGGTAAGTAAAGAAACCTCTCCACTTCCTGCTTGTGGGACCCCCCCACAGTTGCTGAAAGAGGATTAAGATAAAGAGCCGGGCTTAGTGTCAGGCGGCACAACACCGTGGGGAAAAGTGAAAGGTCTCAGTGTTCAGAGGAGTCAAGCCCTCACTAATCCACTTCTTATTTCCTGCTAATCTTGTCTCAGCATATCTTCATCCCCTTCCTCTCCCTGTTGGCCGGCATTGTTTGCGCTTTATCACCTGGTTTCTCTTTAGTGTTTCCTCTTCCTCCCTCTGCGCTGGAGTGACATGGAGCCACAATGCACCGAGTCACGCTTAAAGGCTCTGAAAACTTATTTCATCAATCAGCTTCCATACTGGTGGTAATGGGGTCCTGCATGAGCACACTGTTCTCTTTTTGGTTATTTCACATGAAATATTTCTGTTTTTCCTTTTCATTTCTCACTATTTTGAAGTGGCCAGGGCTGATTTTGAGAAATGTCATGGCATGTATCACACAAATCAGGATTGAGCAACATTTCAATTATAATCTGATGACAGTTAATTGGATTTTGGTGGCTGTCAACCTTCAAATCTGTAAAATCTTCTTTAACTTTGATTTTTGATTATTTCGTCATGAATATTCAATGCTAAAGATAAAGACTGAGACACAAAGTATGTAACTTGTGCCACTAGGGGTCTCTAAATCAAAACAAAAGTAGTGTGGGATCATGGGAGTTGTTGTCTTCATTGTTAAACAACCACCATCGCTAATGAAATGTTCACAGTCGAGGTAATGTTCCATTCATGTTATGTTTAGTCTCAGTCTCAGACTTCCTTCAACAGTCGCTGACTCTCCCGACAGGAAACCAAATGAAACGTACAGTTACGCCTACCCTAAATTACATATTTCTCTGGGTGTGAACATTGTTGGCATCATTTATGATAACACAACAAAATATACAACAGAGGTCTGTTTCCTCTGTTGTCTGTTGCAACCAAGCAGACTGTTTGCTAGGCTAGGCTAATCACCTCCTGAATGTAACATTTCTACATTCAGAAGTGTTAATGTAGAAATGTTACATCCAGGAGGTGATTAGCCTAGCCTAGCAAACAGCCTGCCTGGTTTAGCAAAAAACTTACACCAGCTAACTCCCTCTCAAAACACAAATTGCCATTTTTATTTGTCTGTTTTTGTATGAATCAAACAAACAGGGTATATTATGTCAATTTAACGCTTTGGAGGTGCTTGTAGGCAGATTTCTGAATTTGAGAGGGAGAGAGACAGGCTAAATGTCCTGACTCTCTCCTGGAAGTTATAGCAACAGGCAACCAAATGAAACACCTTTAATAGAATTACAGACTTCTTTGATTTTTAACATTTAAGATCAGTACAAAACAAAATATATAACAAAAGTCTAGCCACTTACGAGAACTGTCATATCATCAACTTTTAAGTTAACATGGAGAACTTTAGTTGTGCTCTTGTCCCCATGAGAAATATAAGTCCAATATTTACTCACCTTTTAGCTCTATTTTTGGTCTCCACCACCTCCTGAGGAACATATATGGCTGTTTAGCTGCTAAATGCTCCACTATGTTCACCAGCGAAGTCGCTAACTTTCTTAGTCTGCTGTATGGTGCTGGGAAGGTGTTATACAGTGAGTTTTTAGAGCTTTCTTTTCTGCTGGAAACCTGGAAAATGTGTGGACAGAAAACCAAAACAATGCTAAAAAAAAAAAAAGCTCCAAAGGTTCAGGTCTGAGGGGAACTGCAGTGTCAGGTGATAATTCTCTGCCAACAACCTCTTTCATATAAACCTTTAAATGTGATCCATTGTTAATATAATAAATATTGATTATAGCAGCTTTAGTTCTGATGCCAACACTTCAGGGGCTTTAAATGTCAGAATTTTACCACCGTGCTTAAATTAACCCAAACTGAGTCCTACTCATACCAAATCTCTTGAGGAAAAACCACCACAAGAATGTGTCCTGTAATTTATTACCGTGCCTCACGCCCTGGCAGACCTCGGCCACTCGTGTTTGTTGTGCTGAGACTGGAGCGCTTGCTTGCACTGCTGTGTGTTTTGATATTTCATCAGGGCATGCTAAACAGTGAGGAGGGCTCTCTGCCGCCCACCTCTTCTCAGACAAATTGCCTCCAAGATTGCAGAGGTGGGTCTGAGGCTGATGGATGGGTACACAAAGACCTGACGAGACCATATTTGCAAACATTAAATCCATATTTCCATAACATGTAGGAGCTGCTTGGCCACGGGCCACTTTAACAGCCTGTTTAGCAAGCAGTCAGTGAGGTGCCTGCTTGTAACATAAATGTTGCTTTAAGGTGGTTTGTCTTACATATGTGTGTGTCATGATAAGTTTTTTCCTCCTCCCTTCACCCTTTTAACCTCTTTAACCAGTAATTATATCCACTCTTCTCCTTCCTTCTCCTCCCCCCAAGACCTGAACATCCATTCATCAAGTTCAGCTCCATCATGTCTGACCAGTACATCCATGTTGCACCCTGCCCTCTCTGACTGCCCCAAACTCGTGTCTCCATCCTCATCTCCATCTTGCTAATCAGTGGATTTCAGCTCATCCCTTCCTCTCTTTCTCTCCCTCTCTCCTGCTGCCAACCTGGCTGTTTCATACCCACCATGCCATCTTCCTCTTCACCCTCCTCTCTCTCTCTCTCTCTCTCTCCTTTGTCTTACATAAACGCTCTGTTCCCATCGCTCTCTCTCTCCCATTCTCCCCTTCTCCTCTTCCACTCTCTCTTCCTCTCCCCTTCCCCGTTGGCTTTTGCCTGCATTTCTCTGTTAATTTGCCTGAGAATGCATTAGCTGTAATGAAGGCTGAGGGCCGAGGGAATCCTCCAGGGTTCCATTAATCATCCCCCCTCAGACAGGCAACCTTGATTACAAGTGGCAAGAAATTCATTAGAGCTGGGCCTCTGACAACTCTTATCTCCGCCACTAGATCTGACTCATTAGGCAGCCAAATTAAAGCTATGATGGCCCTGATGAAACTCATCGCTTGTTTATCTTGTGCGATTTGATGCATCTGCCCATACATCACTGTAGCCACGACCGTCCGGACCCTCCCATGAAGTCAGGCCTCCAGTCGGCGTTGAGCAGCCTGCACTCACACAACCAGCAAGTAATGATATCCCTCTCTTCCCTCTCTCTCTCTCTCTCTCTCCAGGTGGGGAATGTGGAAATGGTTTAATGTCTTTGCTGGAGAGAACTTCTGATATTTCAATTTACGATTCAAGGAGCAGAATGGCAGAATGATACAGATACTGTCTTCAGATGTAGCTTTAATTGAATAAGGTACATAAAGGAATAACAAATTCACAAATAAAGTGATGAGATATTAATTTTTGAGTGTTTTGGATAAAAAAAAAAACCTACGAGATGTTGCTGGTGATTATTCTTTCCTGCACACACCAGCGGAGAAACTCTCCTCACAGCATCCTGATAATAACAACCATCATGAACTTAGTGTCTGAGCTGTGTCATGGCTCCTCATCGTCACCTCTCCACCGTGCAGCTCATGGGCACCGAAATAGCTGTTGCACTCTGGCACGGCGTCGTGGAATTGACCGCCTATATTAGTCAGCTCTTGGGCCATAATAAAACTTCCACTGCTCCCTCTCACACGATCTCATCACTCCTTGAATCCCCATCCAAGTGTCACAGTCTTGATGTATGAGGTGGACAGTGGAATAAACTTTACTACTCATGGGTTGCCCAGGTCATGATATGTCTATTTGTGCTCTGAGGTCAAAGTGAGATAGAGTCATGTTCGAGTGTGTGCGTCCATGAGCGAGATAATAATCTGTTTCCTGCTGTATTGAAGAAGGTTTATTAAAAACACTCTCGTCCAAAACCTATATTTGGGCGAAATACTGATTAAGAAAAGGGCTGACTAATTTTATGAAATATTAACACTACTAAAATATGTGAAGAATCTCGCCCTATCATCACACTTCAACAGGTTAAACATGGCTCGAGGCTCGAGTCTATTTTGGAAACGTTTTTTTTTTTAAAAATCACTTTTTCTCATCTGAGCTGAAGTGAAATTATTCCAACATGAGCCTTTTCTGGAAACACTTCAGAGAAACCATGTATATGAAAGTTTGCATAAAACATCAAGCCTGGTTTTCCTCTTTCCTGTAACTGGATAGTTATGTGGCCAGACATTATTTTAGTTGCAGATTATTTAAATAGTGCAGCTCTGTAATTTTTACATTGCCATGTAAGTTTCCATGTTTGGTCTGAGTGAGCAGGCAGCTGCATTTTAATTACTAATGTCACTAAAAACAAAACTATAGGAAATGATTTAATTTATCTGGTAAAGGCTTTTATTCCTGCACAAAACTGTCTTGTTTGGAAGTCTCTTTTACAATCGTGTTAAACCCCACCAAATATTCTCCCTTTGGATCATTCAAAACCTCATTTTAATAGTTTTGTAAGAATTCTCAACAGGTATCTATATTTTTGAGTAAATATCAAATCTCTCTAGAAAATGACATTATTTAAGAAAAGCCTTGTATTCATCGTGTGATTATGCCACAGAAACATTATCTTTTTAGCTGGATTTTAAACCTCTTATTAATTTTTTACTTCATGCTGGGATTTCTTTTTTACATGAGAGTCAGTGTTTAATTGTTTTTACCTAAATAAAAATGTCCATCTGTCAGGTTAGTGAGGGGCTGCCTACTGTTAGGTTCCCTCTCTGCAGTGACTGATGGATAAGTTCATTACAGGGTGTTGAATGTCTGCAGTCTAATGAGGATCAATCAGTCCACTTGAGACAACGTGGCTTCCTAAAGAGGAATCAATCACTGCTGGTATTAAAAAAAGAAGACCTACCATTTACATTTAATGTTTGATAATAATAATAATAATAATAATAATAATAATAATAATAATAATAATAATAATGATAATTTGTGACTAAAATTCACAAATGTGTGAATGAATCTTCGGGTTGCAACGCTGATGCTCTGAAACACCAACACTTTTTAGGTGAAAGCCTTCATGAATTCAGAAATTGTGTATAAATATTGTCATGAAATTGAAAATGATTTCTTCAGGATAAAAACAAAAACGTGATGGTTTTTATTTTAAATGTGTTAAATAATATAAAAACAGCCACCTAACTGCATTCTGTGCTATGAGGGAACGCTTGTTATTCAAGATTAATCGCCATATTTAAACACTTTAGGCCACATTTCTCATTTTTGCGAAATAAAAACAATTCCTAGAGATGTTTTTCGCCACCATGTGAACACTGTTCCTCTGCTCCCTGCACAATAATGATTCAGTGTGGATTCCAACTTTTCGTATAAAGCGATTTATTAGGTCAATATACTTTACAGGTGTCCCTTGTTTGGTCATTATTTCCTTCACATCTTTTTTCTTTTTTATTCTTTTTTTGCACAAATAGCTGTCAAAGGTGGATCCTACAGCCGCCAAACAAAAAAAAAATGTAAAAATTCTTTACATGCAAATGTGGTCAACAAATCGTACGAAACACAAAACGAAAAAATTCACCAAATGAGGACATGCACATAACCAACAGAACAGTTTGGCCCTACATATAAATACTTAAAAAATCTTTACAGTCTCATCTCATAGTGCCCATTTGTACCATTTTTTAACCCATTTATATTTACATATTCACAGAACAATAAATAAAAATGACAGCAATATTGCCAAATAATTGATCTTCCTCTCTGCTCAGTCTCACCTCTCAGACAAAATAATCGAATCCTCCTTTTTGTGCTTCATGCGTTCAACAAATCAGCGGAACATAGAGTCAATGTAAGTGTTTCTTTTATCATTAGTATTTGTGGGGTTTTTCATGGCCTGGTCCCTTGTTCTATTTGTTGGTGCTGACTCCTCACAGCAAACCTGTTGACGTGCACCGGGATGGGGACCACAATTTTGGGATTTCTCACCGGTTCTCCTGACCGGTTGTTAACGTTGCCGGCTTTGATCCGTTTCCATTTGGCCCTGCGGTTCTGAAACCAGATCTTCACCTGCACCTCGCTCAGTTTGAGTGCGTGCGCGATCTGGGAGCGTTCAGTCAGAGAAAGGTACTTTTTACAGTGAAACTCCTTTTCAAGTTCGAGCAGCTGCTCGCTGGTAAAAGCTGTTCGTCTCCTCCGGCTCTTCCCCGCCGAGCTGCCGGTCGGTAGCGCCTCCTGCGAGCCGGTTTTTAGTTTGCT
The DNA here is from genome assembly GCF_040436345.1 of Pagrus major. NCBI lineage: Eukaryota > Metazoa > Chordata > Actinopteri > Spariformes > Sparidae > Pagrus > Pagrus major. The sequence goes on along the minus strand of NC_133235.1, from coordinate 20,514,750 downwards.
CTTCTGGGACAGGGAGCCACAGTTGTTCCCGTCCGAGAAACTTTCGTTCTCGCTGTCCGCGGAGCTGTCCTCCCGGTCGCTGCACACCGTGTCTGCCGATTTTAGGTCCAGCTTCTCGTCGTCTGAGCTGTACAGTTTGGTCTCACCTTGAAAATGCGAAGAAAGAACAAACACACGTTGAGTCACTTCATGAGTCTGTGTTGCCAAAAAGGACCATTACGCAATGTCTCACGACAATACACATCAGTCATTGTCTTTTTTTAAAGGAGGCTGATAAAGTTAATAGCCAAGAAATAAGTGCTGAAAATGTTTCGCACGAGTAGAAACATTAACTGATCTCATGTTGGGCCTTACAGCTGTGAACATTGAGTTGTTCTCTAAGTTTTTACGCGTCTTGCTGCGTTTTTGGCAACTTAATTCAGGTCTGCCTACAAAATACTTCTACTAAAGTTTTTTAAAATGTGGCTCAGCATTTATCAGTGAAGAACAATTCAGGAATAATTTCTATGACTGTTCTTTGAAATGTTTAGCTCAAATATAATCAGGTTGCATCCCCAAGAATTTCGACTATAACAAATGCTGCATTATTAATATTTCGTTGACAAAACTGATGTAAGATGGCTTCTACTTTCAATTTGAGAGCATTTCTGACACCAAACACAACCGATCT